>NC_090922.1:124617856-124923368 GCF_040938575.1 Ambystoma mexicanum
TCGAAATGGAGGTTGTTCGATGCATTGCCCGGAAAAAGACGTCTGCATTTTTCACGTCGTTAAAATTCACGTGACTTAGTTCCGTCACGTGTATCACGGCAGTTTGTACATAAGCAGCGTGGAAACGTCGATCGCTGCTTCTGATTAATTCAATTTTGGCGTTTCGTAGCTGAACTCCGGACCTGCGTCCTCGCATTCCCTTCAGCAACTTCTTTGGCCTTTTTTGAGCGTGTTTTCCTCCACACGCTAATTCCTGGAGCCGTGTATCCTGTTCGCGTGTCAAATTTCCACGCGGACGCTGTCTGCAAACGCGGCTGTCTTGAGCTGCGTGTATCCTGGTTGCGTACCAAATCTCCACGCGGACGCTGTCTGCAAGCGCGGCTGTCCTGAGCTGCGTGTATCCTGTTTGCGTGCCAAATCTCCACGCGGACGCTGTCTGCAAGCGCGGCTGTCTTGAGCTGCGTGTATCCTGGTTGCGTACCAAATCTCCACGCGGACGCTGTCTGCAAGCACGGCTGTCCTGAGCTGCGTGTATCCTGTTCACGTGCCAAATCTCCACGCGGACGCTGTCTCCAAGCGCGGCTGTCCTGAGCTGCGTGTATTCTGCTCGCTTGCCAAATCTTTACACGCGGACGCTGTCTGCAAGCACGGCTGTCCTGAGCTGCGTGTATCCTGTTCGCGTGCCAAATCTCCACGCGCGGATGCTGTTTTCAAGCGCGGCTGTCCTGGGCTGGGTGTATCCTGTTCTCTTGCTAAATCTCCACGTGGAAACGCTGTCTCCAAGCGTGGCTGGCCTGGCTGCGTGTACGCTGTCGCGTGCAATCCTGCATGTGTTTTTCTGAACTACTTTGAACCTTTGGTGCCTGTGACAGTTAACAGGTGAAAATCTAATTTTGTTCTTCGTGGGAAAGGAAATATTCATGAACTATTGGAAGGTGATTGTGCACAGTACTTTGTACGCTATCCTGTGGTGCACCAACCCGGTATCTAGCGTGAGCCTCGTGCCGTTCGGGATAAGTCTCCCTTACTAATCTTCCCTTCCTTTATCGTTGTTTCAACTCCTGGTTTTCTTCAAGAGACTTTCGTTGAATTCTTCAGTTTTGCCATAAGGTCAGTGTTTTTAATTAATGCTAATACTGTGCTATCATAGTGATTTGAGTTTGGGACAGTTTCTTATGATACTTTATCTATCCTAGGCATACTTACGAGACAATACCAACGCCCTTTCCAGTGAACCATCTCTCTGCCTGTTTTATCAGTCAGAGAGTTGTATCATTTGGAAGGTCTAATTTGACCTATCTACAATCAAGTCGTGTGAAAAAGGATCCGGAAGAGCCCTACCAATTGTATCCTTTTTTGGTTACCGTATCCTTTTCAATTGATACATTGGTGATTTATGACAGAATCAGAAGCCATGGAGGGTACGGATCCTTTAACTGTTTTGACTCAGTTAATCACTGACTTGAGAAATGAAATGATTACGGCACAGGACATGCTACGGCATCGAATGGATGTTATGCAAGATGCCATGCATGCCACTCCTCAGGGAGCACAGGTTCCAGTAGCCATTGCATCTGGATCTGGGAGTACGACACCATCATTATCACAGGAAACTCTTAAAGTGGTTATGCCCACACAGTTTCCCTTGGCTCCCCCGGAAAGGTTCACAGGTGATCCTAAAACCTATAGAACTTTTGTTAATCAGTCCCGACTTCATTTTCTTTGCCGGCCTATTTCGTTTCCCGATCTAACTACTAAAGCAGCATTCGTGCTTTCCCATTTGGGGGGTACAGCTGCTGCTTGGGCTAATCCTTTATTGGAATCAAATAGACCCTTGTTGTACGATTGCAATGATCTTCTGGCTGCTATGAACAAAGTCTTTGATATGCGCTACGCTACTCAAGCCACAGATCTGGAGTTGCTGAATCTACAACAAGGCATTCAACCTCTGTTGGCTTACATTGCACCATTCAACCAATTAACAGCCGAAACCCAATGGCCGGAAGACAAGAAGACAGCTGTTTTCTACAAGGGTCTTTCAGAAGAACTCAAAGATGCCTTGTCCACGGTCCCAGTGGTTCCTACAGGTTTCTCAGAATTTCTTGATTTGATTTTACAAATTGATGCCCGAAGAAATGCCCGCAAAGGAGAGAGAAAACCTTTCCTTCATGCACCGGTTCGTTCTGATACACCGGCAGCTTCTTCGAATGATCCTGAACCAATGTAAATTGGTGTGGTGAGAGGCCGGTTGTCTAGAGCAGAAAGAGAGAACCGAAGAAAAAATAATTTATGTATGTATTGCGGTTCATCTGAGCATTTACTGGCGGCATGTCCTAAAAAACCAGTTAAGCCTTCGGGAAACGCCAAAACTCGACAGTAGCAGGAGTCCCTGTGTCGAGTGTTACATCGGACTCCATTACATTTCCAGCGCATGCACCTATAGCTGTTGAGATGACTTTACGTTTTGATGATCAAGAATTGGTTTCCAAGGCTATGGTTGATTCTGGAGCCACTAATAATTACATCGATATCACATATGCCAAGAAATGTTCTATACCCCTTGTAGACAAGAACAAACCTGAAACTGTTAATACTGTGGATGGATCGGTCTTGATTTCTGGTATGGTAACTCAGGAGACTGTACCTATTCAGATGACTTTATTAAATGGTCATTCGGAGGAAATAGTCTTCGATGTCATTGCGGCTCCTCAGTACAAAATATTACTTGGACTTACTTGGTTGACTCTTCATAATCGCGCCATTGACTGGGTTACGGGATTGATCAAATATCCTTCCGTTTTTTGCAATGAACATTGCTTTACCAGTCAGGGGGTGTCAAATAAATCACATATTTTGGCCTCTATGGAGGGAATTTCCACTATTAGTGTGGTACATCAGAGCGGTACACATATACCAAGTGAATATACAGATTTTGCTGATGTGTTTGACAAAGGTCAGGCAGAACAGCTGCCTCCACATAGGCAGTATGATTGTCCAATTGAACTAATTCCTGGAGCTAAAATCCCTACCGGTTGAGTCTATTCTTTAACTCCCAAAGAAGATGTTGTCTTGAAAGAATACATCGATAAAGCTCTTGATATGGGATTTATACGGCCATCTCAATCGCCGGCTGCCTCTCCTTTATTCTTTGTTCCAAAGAAAGAAGGAGATCTAAGGCCTTGCATTGATTACAGGGCCATTAACGACATCACCATAAAGAATCAGTACCCTTTACCACTGATTAATGTTCTGTTAGATCAATTAGGAACTTCCAAGTACTTCTCTAAATTGGACTTGCGCGGTGCTTACAATTTGGTTCGCATTCGCGAAGGCGACGAATGGAAGACCGCTTTTAAGACGCGGTACGGCCTTTATGAATATTTAGTGATGCCTTTTGGTCTTTGTAACGCTCCCGCCACATTTCAGTTCTTCATGAACCATATCTTCAGAGATATGATGGACCAATTCGTGGTGATTTACTTGGATGACATTTTGATATATTCATCGTCTTTTCCAGAACATGCTAAACACGTGTTAGCTGTTTTACAAAGACTGAGAGAGAACAAGCTTTTTGTTAAAGCCGAGAAATGTGTCTTTCATACACAAGAAGTGGAATTTCTGGGTTACGACATTACCAATCAAGGTGTTCGAATGAGTCGTTCCAAAGTGAAGGCCATATTGAATTGGCCTGTTCCACACAATGTCAAGTCATTACAGTCATTCCTAGGTTTTGCAAATTTTTATCGCAGATTTATTCGTTCTTTCTCCAAAACAGTGGCCCCATTGACAGCTTTAACTAGTTCTAAAGTTCCATTCTGTTGGAACCAGAATGCCCAAGCTTCTTTTGAGATGTTAAAGGAAGCATTTACCACCGCACCTGTACTTCAACATCCTGATCCGGATTGTCAGTTTATCGTTGAAGCAGATGCTTCCAGTGTCGCTACAGGAGCTGTACTTTCGCAAGTTTGTGCAGAAACCAAGGAGGAGCATCCAGTTGCTTTCTTCTCACGTAAGCTTACTTCATATGACCAAAACTATACTGTCACTGAGCGTTAATTACTTGCAATCAAGGATGCTTTCCGAGAATGGCGACATCATCTTCTTGGGGCCAAACATCAGGTGCTGGTGTACTCGGATCATAGAAATCTTCAGGCATTCAAAACTATGAAATGTCTTACAGCTAGACAGGCCAGATGGCATGTCTTTTTTGCCCAATACGATTTCCGAATTACTTATCGCCCTGCCAGACAACATGTCAAGTCGGATGCTTTGTCTCGCATCGGTGAAGAGGTGAAGGAAGAACCATCGGTGCAAAATAAGTTGTTGGCAGATCACGTCATATGTAGTTGTTCTGCACAACCTTCCCTAAAAAACGAGTTACAGGAGTGGGTGAAACTAAATCCACAATTGATTCAGGAATTGAATATTGATATATACAATGGTTTGCCTTTCAAACAAGGAGTACTCTATCTACCAACTGGTTCCACTAGAAACAAGGCCCTCAGTTGGGGTCATGATTCCTTGATCGCCGCCCATCCTGGACAGAAGAAGACCCTAGAGTTGCTGAAAAGATGGTGTTGGTGGCCGTCTATAACACAAGATGTTATAAATTATGTTTCAACATGTTCTGTATGCAGTCAATGCAAGAACACTCCTGGCAAACCAGTGGGTTTACTCCAGTCCCTACCTGTTCCTAAAAAGCCATGGGACATGATATCAATGGATTTTGTGGTAGAACGTCCAATAAATAAAGGCTAAGATACCATATGGGTTGTGGTGGACTACTTTACAAAATTGGCGCTTTTTATCCCCTGTATTGGTGTACCAACAGCTGCTGGTCTGGCTGATCTATTCATCCGGCATATATTCCGTTTTTTTGGCCTACCTTCAGTGATAATCACTGACAGGGGCTCACAATTTCCGTCACGTTTTTGGAGAGCACTAAATTCGGCATTACTAATTGATGACAGGTTGTCTAGTGCTTATCACCCTCAAACGGATGGACAGACTGAGAGAGTCAATAGCACTATGGAACAATATCTGCGATGTTTGTGCCTGCAGTTTCAGTCAGATTGTCTCAATGTCCTGCCAGCAGCGGAGTTCTCCTATAATAATTCCTACCATAGTGCCATAGGTACTTTGCGTTTCTATGCTCTGTATGGGCAACACCCCCGATCCATTCCTTTGGATTCCAGTTTGTCTTTGAATACTCCTGCAGCAGGACGTAATATTGGAGATCTAAAGAGTCTACAGACGAAAGTTAAGCAGCAATTGGAGCAAGCTAAAAAACGAGATAAGACCTATGCCGATGCTCAGAGAATCCCTGCACCTGTCTACAAAGCAGGTATGAAGGTATGGCTGTCCACAAAAAACTTGAGGATACCCGGTAAAAAGAAATTGTTGCCTAAATACATCGGGCCATATGAAGTGCTCCACGTTATAAATCCGGCTGCTGTCCGTCTGGCATTGCCACAACGGTGGCGAGTGCATCCTGTATTCCACGTGTCACTCATCAAACCGTGCTCTGCTGCTACTAGATTGCCTATACGGCCTGTTGCTAGTTCTGTGAAAGGGTCAGACGAATATGAAGTACAGGACATACTGGACATGAGGCTACGGTCTAGGAAACCATATTATCTGGAAAGGTTATGGTCCCGAGGATAGATCCTGGGAACCTCTGTCTAACATTCATGCTCCTGCTTTATTAAGGCGATTCCACTCGAAAAGGGGAGAGGCTGCTCCTTTGGGGGTGGCACTGTCATGCCTGCTGGATATATCTCTGGACCAGGAACGACCTCTCCATACAAAATGAGTTACGCCCAGAGAACCACTAGACCATTCTTTTCGAAATGGAGGTTGTTCGATGCATTGCCCGGAAAACGATGTCTGCATTTTTCACGTCGTTAAAATTCATGTGACTTAGTTCAGTCACGTGTATCACGGCAGTTCGTGCATAAGCAGCGTTGAAACGTCGATCGCTGCTTCTGATTAATTCAATTTTGGCGTTTTGTAGCTGAACTCCGGACCTGCATCCTCGCATTCCCTTCAGCAACTTCTTTGGCCTTTTTTGAGCGTGTTTTCCTCCACACGCTAATTCCTGGAGCCGTGTATCCTGTTCGCGTGTCAAATTTCCACGCGGATGCTGTCTGCAAGCGCGGCTGTCTTGAGCTGCGTGTATCCTGGTTGCGTACCAAATCTCCACGTGGACGCTGTCTGCAAGCGCGGCTGTCCTGAGCTGCGTGTATCCTGTTCGCGTGCAAAATCTCCACGCGGGCGCTGTCTGCAAGCGCGGCTGTCCTGAGCTGCATATATCCTGTTCGCGTGCCAAATCTCCACACGCGGATGCTGTTTTCAAGCGCGGCTGTCCTGGGCTGCGTGTATCCTGTTCGCTTGCTAAATCTCCACGTGGAAACGCTGTCTCCAAGCGTGGCTGGCCTGGCTGTGTGTACGCTGTCGCGTGCAATCCTGCATGTGTTTTTCTGAACTACTTTGAACCTTTGGTCCCTTCTACAGTTAACATGTGAAAATCTAATTTTGTTCTTCTTGGGAAAGGAAATATTCATGAACTATTGGAAGGTGATTGTGCACAGTACTTGGGATGCTATCCTGTGGTGCACCAACCCGGTATCTAGCGTGAGCCTCGTGCCGTTCGGGATAAGTCTCCCTTACTAATCTTCCCTTCCTTTATCGTTGTTTCAACTCCTGGTTTTCTTCAAGAGACTTTCGTTGAATTCTTCAGTTTTGCCATAAGGTCAGTGTTTTGAATTAATGCTAATACTGTGCTATCATAGTGATTTGAGTTTGGGACAGTTTCTTATGATACTTTATCTATCCTAGGCATACTTACGAGACAATACCAACGCCCTTTCCAGTGATCCATCTCTCTGCCTGTTTTATCAGTCAGAGAGTTGTATCATTTGGAAGGTCTAATTTGACCTACCTACAATCAAGTCGTGTGAAAAAGGATCCGGAAGAGCCCTACCAATTGTATCCTTTTTTGGTTACCGTATCCTTTTCAATTGATACATTGGTGATTTATGACAGAATGCTAAAGAAAGCGTTCTTAAGATCCACAACACTAAAGTGAGTAGCAGAAGCCGGAATCATGGTTAATATTGTGTCACATCAGGCACTATAGGAAATTGTGGAGCAATAATCTTATTGATGGCACGCAAATCAATAATGAAAAGAAAAGGAATCACATTATTGCCTTTTTTGTACACGGGCAAAATCGGACTATTGCACAAACTACCTGCAATTTCTTCAATTACCCCACGATGCACAAAATCGGAGACTATGCATTTCAAACCTTGCTCACCATCGACCGAGATCTTATACTGGGGAATACGTGGCAACTTTACTCCATGTTTCAAAATGATCTTAACAGGTTCAATCTGTAGAACACCAACATCATTATCATCAATTGCCCACAAACACTCCGGAACATCACTAAATTCCGGCTGCAAAGGTCTAGTCAGGAACTGAGAGACAGAAAGTTGCTGTGGTGAAATCGTCAAACGCACTCCATCTGAAGAACAATGAATTACTGCATTTAATTCCTTCAACAGATTCAACCCCAACAAATTCTCGTAGTCAAAAAAAATGGGCAGTGGTCCGTGAATGGACCCAATGTAATCGGTACCGGTGGAAAAACCGACAGACTACTGGTGTACCAGAAAACCCTACAGAAACATTGGTTTGCCCTGACAGTGGAATGTTTGGAACTCGTGAATGATCAATGGAACACTTCTGTGCTCCTGTATCTATCAAGAATAGATGTTTCCTATTTCCCCCTATCATCTCAACGTACGGACCTTTCTGATTAACGGGAATAGGCATCGGTTCCAAACCCTGCTTCGGGCAATCCTAACGAAACAGAATGTCGTCAAAAGGAAGTTCTTCAGAGATAAGCAGCAGAAGGATGATCAAAAATGTTCCTATTATCCACACTCAGTGTTTGATTGTCCTGCGAAAAAGGTTGCAAATTTTGTGAAAACTGACTTCTACTGGGACCCCCTGCCCCAGGGCGGCCTCTGCATCGTCTACCCATGGTACCAAATGCGTTATTCGACCTCTGCTGGAGGATCGGGCATTGTGCACGCCAATGACACTCTTTTCTGCAATAAGCACACTTTTACAGGACCCAATGGCGCATTTCCCTGTGGAGCATACTGACCCCTAAATTGTGAAGTACCCCCTCTAGGGCCTCTGACAATTTGTTTTAATAGAACTTCTTTCTTTTTCGTTATTGACACGGTTCTCATAGTACTGAGCCATATGCAATACCTCTGACTGAGACTTAGCTTGCCAAGTGCTCTCCGAAGACATCATTTGCGACTGGATGTCAGGCAACAATCCACGCACAAATATTTCCACAAATAGTTGTTTCCCAGACTCTCTGCTCAAATCTTGTCCACTGAAATCTGAAAATACTTGTTCGAACCGATTAAAGAATTCGGTAGCACCCACAGATTTCCCTTGGACACAAGCAGTAAGTTTGTCCCAAATAATCCTTCTTTCAGGAATTATAGCTTTAAGATTCGTGACTATCCTATCAGGCAAAGTCAGTATTACATGTGGCGGTCTCTCGCCAGCTGGACTTTCTCTATCCAATCGAACTATATTTACCCATGTATCTCCCAACCCCGCTACATCGTCTACAGTTCTAATTTGTTTCCACAAATCGATAGGTAGGAGCACACGAAATAACAAATCAATATCGCTCAAGGTAAATACTGATGACTGCAAGACAGACTCTATCTCTTTGTAGAACCCTGTCGGATTCTTCCTAATATCGGGAATGGATTATTTAATGGTGTTCACTTCCTGTCTTGAGAACGGGATGTGAACAAACTGCGACACATAATGTGCAGGAATTTCTTGAGCAGCAGTACCTGCTGCAACATTAGCTGGAATCTCAACTTTTGGGACAAATGTCGGCGGAACCTTTCTCATAGGCAACTGAGAAATAGGAAACTCCGAACGCTTACTGAGCAACAGATATAAATCGAGCGCTAAAGCAGCTGAAGAAGTGTTAGACGAAAAAGCTTTCTTATAGATATTCAATAATTCTGCGGGACAACAAATCATTCTTTTTATGCTTTCGTCCTGCAGGTATTCTACCATTACCTGTATCACTTTCCTCTGCATTTCTGGTGTTTACTGACTATACGTGTCATATACTTCTACGGGAGATATCGACATGTCTGAAATCGCATCTTTTGTGCAAATTCGCATTTCCTCATTTATCGGCGAACCGTTTCTGTATAGCGTCCAAACTACCACCATCAATATCTTCATTCCGCAACCTTTCCAACTCCCTTCTATACTCAAAAATCCTCTTGACGTGCTCATGTACTTTCTCCGCAGTATCTCTTGAATATGCTAAAACATTCAGATCCCACAACCCTTGTGGGAGATGTATATCATCTTATCTGTTCCGCATTATACATAAATGAATTCCCAACCCTTCAATAAAAACGATTTTTTCTCAGGAAAACTGGTTAAATTAGAAAGTGTGGTAAAAACATCAGCTTGTTTACCCTTCTCCATGCAGTGTCTAGCCCATGCAGTCAATTCACGCTTTCTCTCTTGAGACACAGCATTACGAGTTACAATCTTTGATCCCGCTCCCTTATCGACTACAAGCGGTACAGAACCACTTGGAAGAGGAAGAGTAGGCAAATCTTGCACATTCGGTAACAAAGGTGCTATCACTGGCGTGCAGGCAAATCTACCAAACCGTAACAGCAGGCAAATGTGGAGGAGCAAATGGAGGAGCAATGATAGGAGGAGGAACAATAGCCGGAAGAAGAGGAGCAACAAGAGGAGCGATATGAGGAGTAGGAACAACTACAGGAGGAGGAAAAACAGCAGGAAGAGGAACATACAGAGGTGGCGCAGTGGCACTCTTGCATTTAGAAGTTTATCAATCAGCTCATCAGATACATGAAAGTCTTTAGATCGATACATTTTCTGAATACCAAGTGAAAAAGCCCTACCCATACTTCTAACTGACTCAGACTGTTTATTTTGATCATACAACAACGCTTTTTCGGCGTTGGTCATATGACGGCGTGCATGTTTTCCCCTACTTTTAAGTTGCTGCATAGCTTCTTTCTTCCAATTCTGTAATACATCAAATGCTGCAGGTCTAGCCTTTTTCTTTAATAATATAGATTCTAAGTATTCAATGTGAGGAATTTCAAAACTACCATTGATTGGCCACTGAAGTTCGGAAGCATGTCTAGTTTGTCTGTGCCAAATATCATTAAACACTATACTACCAATGCTGTGCTTACAGTACATAGTACACGCGGGTGACCCCTCCATTGGCGCCAGTCGGCAAATTCCAAAGATTGTCTGTCACTGCGGAATAATGCCCTGAAGCAGGCAGACAATTCCCAGGCATATCAGATTACTGGTGTTACCTGGTCAATAATTGTACTTGCAAGTGCAATACGCCAAAACAAATTATCATGATACTTAAGAATCGGGTCACGACTCACCTGATCAAAGTACTAAGGAGGTCCGATCGGATTTCTAAGGACTCAAAGGACCCACGTGGCTGGTGATTTTGGCAAATCTGCCCGCCTCGATATATGGACCCTCGTCAAGATGCCGTCTCGGACCGCGGGCTCACCGTCCAGGGATCGGGTTGTGCAGTACTATTGAGGTATTGCGTTTTATCCAAGAAAGGGGCCCCCTTTTTCACCATCCCATCCCGGTCCGCTAGCCGCGTCAACCTTCAACGAGATGGCATCAATCTTGAGGGTCCCTATTCGGGCGCCATCTGTAAAAGCAAGGAAATATCGAGGCTGAGTACCACAAAAGGAAATACACCAAACAGGGGCTTATAAAGATTCACAGATCTTTATTCTATTACTGCGCAGTTACAAAGAAACAAAACAGATAGCTATCTGGCCCTCAGTACATCACAGCGAATACCAGCCCTTCAGTGTGCGAAGTGAGACATCTAAACAGCCATGCATTTTATACATTTTTGGTAATAATGTCCAGCCCCTCTGCAAGTTAATAATCCATGGTCTAGAGTTCGTGCCGAGTTCACTTATGGCTTGTACGACAATATGCACATGGATCATCCTCGGTTTACATACAAACAAGTCAAAATGGCAACAGTGTATTCTTGGATTTAACCGTAAGCCTTAGCACATGTCCCCCACAATGCAGTTCAGCCAGTGTCCACGTTTGATATTTGCTTAACATTGTGTTCGATGTATGTCCGTGGATCAGACTTATTTGTACAGACAGCGCTAGGACCACAAGTCAGGCATGGGACAAGGTATCTTTACACAACCCAAACATTTGGCCAACGGACAGTCTAATCATTAATTATAGTGCAGAGTTCTGGAAGGCTCAGTTACAAGCGGGAAACACTGTCCACCATTTTAGAAACAGAGTTACTTTTAAACAGAAATCAAAATGGTGGATGAACCTAAAATGGCAGCAAAGTCGATCTAAAATCGGAACTTTACAACACGGTTTTCTTCGTAGAGCGACTGGGCTTAGGCCAATATATACGAGAAAGGAGGCACAATATGATTTCCCGTTTAACAACCTATTTACTGTAATATTGAGCTCTGGTAGAAAATGTTCTAGCCAAATGAGAAATAGCCAGGTAACCTATGCACCATGCCACTATGCTCAATGATTGAGGGGATGGATGAAGAGTTAGATCCCCTGCTGAGGAGATTAGGTGTTGTGGCAGGAGAAAAGGCGGGACTCTCACTAGGAATAGCAGATCCGATAACCAGAAATGGGTCGGCCAATTAGGTGCAACTATGAGGATGATGTAGCAATTCCTCTACCTGTGGAACTTTCCCAAGATGTTGTGGATTAGGGTGACTTGACAAAAAGCATACACTCTCATGTTGTCCGATACCTGGGTTATTGGATCTCCTAATGAGAAAAACAGCCTCCCCATCCTAGTCCAACACTAATGACATTTGGAATTCTGCTGGGTCACAAACAGGTGGACCTGGGAGGCCCCTCAATAGATGTCTGTGTGGAAGTATTTTTTTTGATGAGCTCAAAAGGAAAGCCTAATTAATTCTGGCATCTGATTCAAAGTACATACTCCTTGCGGCAGTATCTATGGACAACACACTCCATGATATCAATAGCAACCTTATTAGCATCCATCAACCCCCACCTGAAAGCTGCTTGATGTTCCTGAGAGTGAAGAGACTCGAAACCTACAATCTCGTACCATGACATCTGCATTGGCCTGCCGCAGATGAAGAGCTGAATTTTGGTATACCGCATGGCGGAACCCAGACAGGTGCTTGACCACCTTGTTCAGAGAGTAGCTGGAAGATAGTTGGGCAGCAGACTTTTTACATACCATGGCAGCTGCCACTACTGACGATTGGGCCTGAAGGAAGAAAACTAGCCACATCTTCTCTGTGAGAGCCAGCCTGTACCTCCTGTATAGCCTGTGGTTGATTGAGAGAGCCTGGAGCAGTTTGTCTCAGACCTCCTATCCTCTGCAATCACATTATTCTGGATATGACCCCTGATCTGCTGGAGCCCAAAGCCCAGTACTGACGAGAACCCTATCGCCTCCAAGTATGGAGACTCCATTAAGGTAATGCCGAGAAATTCAATCAATCCTTACATTTTAGTCATCAGTGTGGTCTTTGTCTATGGGATATGAAGGGCCTATCACGCAAGTAGGACCTAGGGAGTGCTGAGATGAAGTCACTGGAAGTGGGGTTTGGGGAGCTGCCTGCATGTCTTTGGATGCAGGAGTTTTCAGGAGGGAGGACAAAGGGTTAGAGTCTCTTTGTACAGTGGTGACCCTGCAGTCAAAGGCGCAGAAACAGGAGGTAGCATTGATGGTTGAGGTGAAGGACCCTTGGCCCCAAGGGTCTGTGTGGATAAGCAGGGAAGGAAGACAAAAAAGCATGGAAATGAAGTACAGAGCCCACTCAACCTTGGTGGTAAAATGGGTAGTAATATCCTGATTCTGAGGGTTTTGGAATGTTCCTACTGGCAATGATGACCTACTAAGTGTCCTACTCCTACACTGAGAATTTCGAGCCAGAAGAACCTGATTTGGACAGGGCTATTAGACCTTCAGTTGCCTGCTGTCTCTGTGCCTGAGAAGAGTTTGGCTTCTGTGTCCTGGCTGATTTTGTCCTTACCATGCAAATCTACATCACCACTAAATATCTTTGAATGGTGTCAACAACTGCAGGGCAACTAGTGGCCATATGCTCCTCGAATGCATGCGCTCTTGTTGTTTTCATAAAGTAAAGAGTTCTTGCTGTCCAGAAAAATGCTCTGTTCCCATCCTCGTGGGGGACAGGCCGGGAGTATGAAGGAAAGAGGACGGTACATTCAGATATCAAGATGGATCCAGTGATCTATTGTTCTAAGAAATTAAATGCTACAGGAAGAAATCGCAACATTTTAGACCTGAGCGTAACCATTTGAAATGATCACTGATCACAAAATGTACTGTATTTAGGGCATGGCCACTTTATTCTGGGCTAGGATTACTGGTGCTTTATTTTTTGAAGTTGCATTTTATTATTGCTCTCTGCCTGGAAAAGACCTAGTGGAACGTCAGATGCATTTTCATTCTCTGAGTCTAACATTCAAGGTAAACAAAGATGTTCCCAGTCTCACTGCGCCAAGAAATTATAATTAATTGTTTGTGCAAAGAAAAGCCTTTATTGTTTGTGCGAAGAGAAGCCTGACACGTGTTTCAAGCTGTGTACAGCTTTTCATCAGAGGCTTAAATTGCATAGTACATCATTATTTTCTTAATCACTGTATAAGCGCTGTGAACTTGTGACTTTTTCTGCCATAACTTTGTTGTTAACATTCAAGGTAAACTCAAAACTTTCCAAATAAGAGCTTTTTAAAATTGATTTTTTATTTCAAAAAAAGGTTAAATCAAACATTACAAATTACAACATCACATGCATTATGAAGTAATTCAAACACATCTGTGAGCAACACCACACATTAAACAATGTATCAAATTAATTGGAAAAACTCCCATGCTAATATGTTTCTTAATCATACCTACATGTTCTTAAACTATCACATTCATACTTAAGCAATAGAAGTAACATGAAACTATCTCTTTAAAATGTTGTTATGTAACCAGACAAGGGATTGACATTTCAGGAAAATACATCTGATCAACTTCACTCCCGGTTAACATGATGTTCCCAAATTATGTTCTCCTGGAATCTTGTAAAAGGAACCCGTATATAAGAGTGGCTGTAATAGATCTTATCTGCTTTTGCTAGAAAACCTCCTGATGTTCACAACTGCCGCCTAGAAAATATATTTCTATGGGTACCCCGCTGTTAGGATACATGATCAGTCAGCCCCTAATCTACCTGGTGTTCGCATTGCGCTTCCTACGGAGAACTGTTATCCCAGAGTGAGGAGGGGCGTTACGTAACAAAGACGCCCGATGCCTTTTGCAAATTGAGTTTTTCTGATGGCTAGGACCCGTCCCGCAGAGCGTTGGCGGTTGCCCTGGAGACTGGGTCGTTTTGGACGACGTACTGGTCACGTGCATCGCATCCGCAGGTCACGTGACTTTGGCTTCTTAAACCGCTCGCTGAATCAGCTCGGTGCTTCTGATTGAAGTTTTTGCTTTGTTACTTGCCTACCTTGTCTTGTGCGTTATCCTGTTTATCGACCTCTGCCTGCCTAACGGATTGCTCTTGCCTTGCCCTTTGTATTGGTTTCCTGGTTCTGGTATCTCGACCTATTTGGCTACGTCCCTGGATTGTTATTTCTCTGTCTCCTTGTCTGGCTTTGAACGCTTATTGCTATCCTTGCCTGCTCTTTCGCCTGTTTCCTGTTCTGGCATTTGGGACTCTGCTCATCTGTTTACAGGTTTAACACGGCGAAAAGTACCGACGTCCCAGCATTTCATCACGGAACCTGCAGTTGTGTCTTCGGGTTCAACTACTAAAGGAATCAGCGCGTTTTGACATCCACGGAACAACTTGGGAGTACTTGCTGGAAAACTGTGCAGCCCAACGAAAGAACGTGGAAAAACAACATTCTCCAGGCAATTTCTGGTCTAGGTTTCAACTTACCTAAGGCGTCCTCGTGCCGTCGGGTCCGGTGGTTCTGTTGTGGACTTGAGACTTACCACCTCAGGAAAGGCATCCGCGTGCCGTCGGGTCCGGTGGTTCCAGTGGACTAGAGACTCGCCACCTTAGTTCTGCGTCCTCGTTTCGTCGGGTGTTGTTTAGTGGTACATTCAAGACCAGAATTGCTCCACCGCTCTACTTCCACTTTTGGTAAGCCTGCTTTTCCTTCAAGTTTTATTGTTCTCCTATGAATTTCCAAGATTCGCTACTGTGAATTTCTGTCCTTGTACAGTGCAGACTTTTGCTGATATATTTAGGGTCTTAAGGGGTCTGTTCTGATATCTGAATTGTACCTTTGTCTTAGGTGATTCTCTTGAGACTTACACATCATCTAGTGGCTGTATCCCATTGAGAGTTGCAAATCTTCCGGTGACGATATTACCAAGTTCGAGTCTACATCTGATATCCTTTCTTCTGAGCAATACTCCTATTGGTGTTTTCTTTACCTTGGTACTGACCCCAAGGGAGTATTGTTTTGAGGAATTCAACGGCTAGACTACTTGGTCAAAGCCGTGGGATTCCTAACAGAATCAGAAGCCTATCAATATGGAAATCAGTGAGAACTTGGCTGGGATTATGCAATTAGTAGCCGATTTAAGGAATGACATGGCTACTGCGCATAATGCAGCACAACATCGTATGGATGAGTTTCAGGCGGCTATTCCCGTTGCTACTACTAATGTACCCCCGACTCCAGGGCCTTCAACTTCGGGGTTATTGTCTGGAGCCATGCTCATAATCCAGTGTACCTAACGTCCCAGTTTCCTCTTGCTCCTCCAGAAAGGTTCACTGGGGACTCTAGAGTGTTCAGGACCTTTGTTAATCAGTGCCGCTTGCACTTCCTGTGTCGACCAAATTCATTTCCGGACTCTACTACAAAAGCCGCTTTTGTCCTCTCTCATTTAGGAGGCACGGCAGCAGCATGGGCTAATCCTCTGTTGGAGGGGGGTATTCATCTTTTGTATGACTGTGATGCACTCCTTGAGGCTATGAGTCGTATTTTGTACACTAGATACAAGTCACAAGCCACGGATCTGGAGTTATTGAACCTTGCACAGGGTGATTCGACACTTTTTTCATATCTTGCTAAGTTCAATCAATTAGCAGCAGAGACCAACTGGCCAGAGGAGAAGAAGACCTTCTTGTTTTATAAAGGTCTGTCTGATCCTTTAAAGGACATCTTGGCCACAGTTCCTGTGTTACCTACAGCCTTTCCTGAGCTCTTAGATATGGTACTGCAAATAGATGCTAGGTGTTCAGAACGTAAAGGGGAACGTAAGATCCACATCCCCGTATCAGTACCGGTAGCCTCATCCAATGGCAGTGAACCAATGCAGATAGGGGCTGTTCGGGGTCCTCTTACGGCAGAGGAACGGGAACGACGTAGGAGGGACCACTTATGTTTTTACTGTGGAGCCTCTGACCATGTGTTACGTCAGTGCACCCGTAAACCTAAGAAGCAGGGAAATTTGAAAGCTCGGCAGTAGATGGGGTCTTACTGCCGCGCTCATATTTGCAGGACCCCCCAATCACGACTATGTTTTCTATCAAGACTCAACGGGCTATTGTCGATGGCTTTTCATGGCTGGTTAGGGTCGTTCTCGACTCTGGCGCTACTGGCAATTATATTGACTCCAATTATGTCAGGAGTTTGGGCATTCCGCTAGTAACGAAGGGTGAACCTGAATTGGTGAACGCTGTCGATGTTACTACTCTTCTGTCTGGTTGGGTTATGGAGTAGACATTTTTTTAACCATGACTATTGGTATCGGGCATGTGGAAAGCATTACTTTCGATGTCATAGCTGCCCCTCAGTTTCAGCTCATTTTGGGTCTACCATGGTTGAAGTTACATAATCCTTGTATTGATTGGAAGACTGGTGAAATAGACTTTGTTTCCCCTTACTGTGAAGAAGTTTGTTTCTCTTCAAAGCCGGTCTTCCTAACCCTTGTCGACCGTTGTTGTTGAACGCTCCCACTATAGGGGCGGTAGCTAAGACCTTACTTCCTGAGGCATATGTTGCATACCGAGATGTGTTTGATCCTAGGGGGACGGACATTTTGTCACCCCACAGTCCCTATGATTGTCCAATTGACCTTGTACCAGGGGCCAAGTTGCCAGTTGGCAGAGTATACTCTTTGACAGTAAAAGAGGACGCTCTCTTAAAGGAATACATTGACAACTCTCTGAAAACCGGTTTCATACGGCCTTCACGTTGACCTGCAGCTTCTCTGATTTTTTTTGTGCCCAAAAAGGAAGGGGATTTGTGGCCTTGTATAGATTATAGGGAATTGAACGCTGTTACAATAACAAATCAATACCCTATACCACTCATTTCTGTATTATTGGATCAGTTGGGTTCTTCTGAAGTTTTCACCAAATTAGATCTCAGGGGTGCATATAACTTGGTGAGGATTCGTCAAGGGGATGAGTGGAAAACGGCGTTTAAAACAAGGTATGGCTTGTATGAATACTCTGTGATGCCTTTTGGGCTCTGCAACGCCCCTGCCACTTTTCAGCACTTCATTAATGATATATTCAAGGAAATGCTGGATGTGTTTGTAGTAATATATTTGGACGATATCCTAATATACTCACCTGATCTGGAAACCCATGTTCAACACGTTTCGGCTGTTTTGCAGAAATTGAGGGAAAATTGTCTGTACACCAAACTAGAAAGTGTGTATTTCATGTCACTTCAGTGGAATTTTTGGGGTACATCATCACCAACCATGGAATCCTTATGAGCCAGTCTAAGGTGGAAGGGGTGTTGTCATGGCCTGTGCCAAAGAATCTAAAGGCGCTCCAGTCGTTTTTGGGGTTTTCCAATTTTTATAGGCACTTTATTTGTTCCTTTTCCACGATAGTGGCCCCCTTGACTGCTTTGACCAGTTGGAAGTCTCGTTTCACATGGAATGCGGAAGTTCAAGCTGCTTTCAATTCGTTAAAAGAGGCTTTTACGACCGCTCCGGTTTTACAGCATCCTGATCGGACACTTCCTTTTATTGTAGAGGCTGATGCATCAGAGGTTGCTGTTGGAGCCATTCTGTCCCAAGTCTGTCAAGACACTGGTGATCTTCATCCTGTGGCCTTTCATTCACAGAAGTTGACCCCGTATGAAAAGAACTACACAGTCACGGAAAAGGAGCTTTTGGCAGTCCGTGATGCATTTCTTGTATGGAGACATCATCTCCTTGGCACTTCTTCACCAGTACAGGTATTCACAGATCATAGAAATCTCTTAGCTTTGCATTCGGTGAAGTGTAACACCGCCAGGCATGCTCGTTGGCACGAGTTCTTTTCTTCTTACAATTTCCTGGTCACGTATCGTCCTGGTACCCAGCTCTCTAACGCTGATGCACTTTCACGTATCCATGCTCCTGACAATGTGTCAAATCCTGGTTCGGTGTTCGTTCTACCTACCCAAGTAGCTTGTGGTTGTGTATTACAGTCTTCCATGAAGACCAGTCTGAGAGATTGGGTTCAATCAAGCCCTATCGAGCTTCAGGAATACAACATGGATATTGTACAGGGTCTCCCTTACATTCAAGGTCGGGTATTCCTACCAGATGAAGCCAATAGGGTCATGGCTTTGAAATGGTGTCATGATTCTAAAATCGCAGCACACCCGGGAGCACGTAAAACCTTGGACCTCTTGACGAGGTGGTGTTGGTGGCCATCCATGTATAAATATGTCATAGCCTATGTTTCATCTTGTGCCATATGTGCCCAAGGGAAGGGTTCTCGTTCTAAACCAGTGGGTTTATTGCAACCTCTTCCGATTCCTGATGCTCCCTGGACTATGATTTCGATGGATTTTGTTGTGGAACTACCGTCTGTGCAGGGTTATGACACTTTGTGGATTGTCATTGATTATTTCACAAAGATGGCTCGTTTTATTCCTTGTAAAGGACTGCCTCCTTTGACCGTTCCTGCGGCTTCGGCCTGTATGCGGAATTTGGCCAAGTTGCGGAATGATGTCAAACAACATTTGTCGGATGCTCATTCTGCAGCGAAGGAGGTCTCAGATTGGCATCGATCATTGGCACCCCGTTACCAGGTGGGTTCTTTGGTTTGGCTTTCCACAAAGAA
This sequence comes from Ambystoma mexicanum, assembly GCF_040938575.1. Lineage (NCBI taxonomy): Eukaryota > Metazoa > Chordata > Amphibia > Caudata > Ambystomatidae > Ambystoma > Ambystoma mexicanum. Next base: position 124,637,098 of record NC_090922.1, read on the forward strand.
TCTGAATATACCTGGCAGGAAAGTCCTCCAGCCTCGTTTTGTGGGCCCCTATATCAGGTCTGTCACTAATGTCTTCCTCTTCACTTAAGGATTGGAGCTCACCGGTTCCCCCTTCCTCCTCACCTGATGTTGTAGAGGAATAATCCAGCTTCTGTCGTCGAGATCTCCGTGTATCCGGTTTCTTTTTTTTTAGCAGATAGGGTCTGCCTCGAAAGGAAGCCACCGTGATTTCAGTACTGAAAATCCCCGGTGGCTCCACTCCGCAACAGCCGAGAAGTTGCAGGGGAAAAAGCCAATGGCTGAAAAATAAAACAAGATCTTTCAGGAGTGAATATGTCGGCTGGTCTTGTATAGCTCTTGATATGCTCGGAAGGGTATAAGCAAGATGAGCACAGGTTGCTCTACGAAGAGAGCCAGAAGTACAACAGGAAGGAACTAGGGAAAAATCTGAGAGCTGGATAAAAAAAAAAATGGGAGGACCGGTAATAACAAGAATACGGGAACTCACAAGAAACTCCACACGAAAACAAGTAAAGAGGAAGCAGAGTAAGAGGAGAACGTAACGAACAAAAAATGGAAGGCACTGGAGAGATAAGAGAAAAGAGGAACTCAAGCGGAGTACCACACAAAGTGTGCCAACGTAAGAAGAGGAGTGGGTGGATCACCGCCAAGGGAAATGATCCGGAGCGTTGACAACGAGGGAATCCAAGAAGTTGCAACGCGCCGATCTGCCGAATGAAGTGTAGTAAATACACTCGTTGGCGGCCATGTTGGAATAGACTAGACCGCAACTCAACGTTGTAAGGACAACGTGATGGAACAGTCTAATGGCGGCCGTACTTCCACCTATTCCAAACCTGCCAGTTTCCCCGGTTCATGACAGTATGCCCCCCTCGAAGGCGCCATCCTCCTGGTTTACCTGGGTGTAGGCCATGGAACTGTTTCAACAAGCGAAGGGCGTGGATATTGGAAATGGGTTCCCAGGTATCCTCCAAGGTGGGGTAACCTTTCCAGTGAACCAAATACTCCAAGCGACCCCTGTGATACCGAGAATCACGGATCAGAGAGACTTCATACTCCTCAGAGTTTGAGCTGGGAGCAGCACACAGTTTGGGAGCAGACTGTCTTCGGGTGCCGGGCACAAAAGGACGTAGAAGGGAGGAATGAAAAACTGGATGAACCCGTTTTAGTGTCATTGGCAACTTAAGCCGATAGGCAACAGGATTGATCTTTGAAAGTATCTCAAATGGCCCTATGTAACGGGGAGACAGCTTTGAAGGGCGAACCCAGCGAGGTAAGAACTTGGTAGAAAGCATGATTTTAGTGCCTTTATCCCATTCAGGCACCGGTCTGCAATGTTTATCCGCTTGTTCTTTATAGCGTTTGTTAGCCTCTTGAAGACACTGTCTGGCTGTGCTATGTGCCTCTTTGATCTGGTCTATGGTCTCCTCTATGGATGGTATGTTTGATTCCTCCAAAAACCTGGACACAATGGATTGGGGGTGGATACCATGGGTACAATAGAATGGACTTATCCCTAATGCAGTATGGACTGAGTTGTTGTAGGAAAACTCTGCTGTGGGAAGTAAAGATACCCCGTTGTCTTGTTGTCAGTTTATGAAGCATCTGAGATATTGTTCCAATGTTCCGTTTAGCCTCTCGGTCTAGCCCTTGGTTTGGGGATAGAAACCAGAAGAAAGAGCTCTTTCTATCCCTAGTCTTTTGCACAAGACTGACCAGAACTTGGAGGTGTATTGACTACCACGGTCCGAGACTATCTTTTGAGGGAGACCATGAAGCCTAAATATGTCTTTCAAAAAGACGTCTGCCATAACAGATGCGGAAGGTACCCCGGCCAGAGGAGTAAAATGCGCCAGTTTGGAAAAGGAGTCCACTGTAACCATGATACAAGTGTTACCCTTAGATACAGGTAAGTCTACTATAAAGTACGTTGAGATGCATTTCCAGGGTCCGAGTGGAACAGGTTCCTGTTTAAGCAATCCCAATGGTTTCTGAGAGAGATGTTTACTCTGCATACAAACTAGACAGGTTTGTACATATTCTTGTGTATCTGCCTTCATGTTGGGCCAAATAAAAGACCTTCGGTGTAATTCCAAGGTTCCTCTTATGCCGCGATGGCCAGCAACCTTTGTGTCATGACACCATTTAATTACTTTTTGTTTGAGTTCCCCGGATGGAATCACCAACTTCCCTCGGATAAAGTACAGTCCATCCTTCTTCACAATGGGTAGTCTCATAATGGCAGTGGTAGGTTTTTCTAGAGAAATGGATGCTTCTTTAACCTGTTGTAGAAAAAACGATACTGACGACACAATCTTGGTATGAGGAAACATCAGTTATTTTCTATGCGTAGGAACCTTGTCTGTATACTCCCTTCTGGACAAGGCATCTGCGATCAGGTTTTCGGAACCAGGTATGTATGTTATGGTGAAATGGAATTGAGCAAAGAAATGCACCCATCTAGCTTGACGGGTATTGTAACATTCCTGTTGTCTGAGGATTTGAAGGTTTTTGTGGTCGGTTCTGATCTGAAACGGAAACAGACCACCTTGGAGTAGATGTCTCCATTCAAGACAAGCCAACTTCATATCAAAAAGTTCTCGCTCGATCACTGAAAAGTTCTGTTGGCTAGGGCTCAACATCTTAGAGTAGTAGGATATGGGGTGTTCTAGTCCTTGGTTAGACTGTAAGAGAACGGCCCCCACCGCTGCTGCTGAAGCATCGGTCTCCAATATAAAAGATTGACTCTGGTCGGGCTGTCTTAGAACTGGAGCTGTACAGAATCTTTGTTTTAGGACAGTAAAGCTGTCGTTGGCCTCCTTAGACCAGTTGAACGGAACAGAGGACTTCTTCAGTAGAGAGGTAATCGGAAGTGTGAGTTTGGAGAATTCGGGATGAACTTCCGATAAAAGTTTGCCAATCCCAAAAATCGTTGGATATCTCTGACTGAGGAAGGGGGTGGCCAGGCCAAAATCGCTTCAACTTTCTTTGGGTCCATGGTAATTCCTTGGTCAGAAAGGATAAACCCCAAGTAGGATATAGAGGATTGCTCAAATGCACATTTTTCCGGTTTAACCAGGAGGTTATGCGACTGAAGCCTGCCTAGTACTTCTTTTACGTGCTGTTTATGCACCTCAGGATCGTGGGAATAGACGAGTATGTCGTCCAAATAGACCACCATGGTTTGACCCAACAGATCAGAGAACAAACGATCCATGAATCTTTGAAATATGGATGGAGCGTTGACTAGCCCGAACGGCATCACCTGATATTCAAACAGACCGAATGGAGTGCGGAAGGCTGTCTTCCATTCATCACCTGCTCTAATACGGAGCAGGTGATAAGCGTTGTGTATGTCCAATTTTGTGAATATTACAGAGCCTTGAACCGCTTCTAGTACCTCAGATATGATAGGCATGGGGTAACTATCCTTGATGGTTAACTTGTTTAGCCCTCGGTAGTCAATACATGGCCTCAATTCCTTTGTGTCTCGTTTAGGAATGAAGAACAACGATGCCCCTGCAGGAGATCGGGAGGTCTTATTAGTTTGTTTGCGAGATTTTCATCCAGATAGTGCCTAAGTACCTCTTTCTCGGATACAGAGAGGGGGTACATCCTACCAAAAGGAACCAAGGCATGGGGGACTAAGTCGATTCTGCAGTTCTCCGGTCTGTTAGGAGGAAGTTTGATGGGTAGTTGTTCCTGGAAGACTTCAGAAAACTCGGTCAGATAACCCGGAATGCAATGAATAGAGTTTGTATCAGTTGAGCATATGGTCTTCACAGTTTCAAACATGGGTTGGGGTAGACATTTCTCTTTACAGTATGTAGAATGGAAACTCAAGAGGTTGTTAGTCCAGTCTATCGTAGGGTTGTGTTTTCTGAGCCAACCTATACCCAGGATGACCGGGAAATGGGCTGCGCGGATGATATCGAACCTCATCCTCTCTGAATGTTGTCTTATGAAGACTTGCACCTCTTCTGTAGTATGAGTGATTAGGCCGGAGCACAATGGAGTTCCGTCCACACCTTCCACTTTCTGGTCTTCAGTCTTTGCGATTCTTTGTAGACCCACCTTGTCTGCCCATAGGGTGTCCACGAAGTTACCAGCTGCACCGCAGTCTAGTAGTGCTTGAGTCTCGACTTCTCTCCCTCTGAAATGAAACTTGTCTGCCACCACCATGAGGCGCGAATCATCGGAAGATGTGGCTGAAGTGACCGAAAGAGTGGTATAGGGACTAGATGTCGCCCCTCGATAGTCCATCCTGTTAACTATCAAGGGCGTTCGTTTCCCGGTCTCCTAGAAGGTACGTCTGGGCAGTCCCTCAATAAGTGGGCAGAAGAACCACAATACATACAAAGGCTTCCGTCTCTTCTTCTCTTTCTCTCCTCCGGGGTCAAGGGAGCCTGTGTTGTACCTATTTGCATCGGTTAGTCTCTGGAAGAACGTGTGGCAAGTGAGGAAGGCAATGGGTTTGTTTCTGGGACGGGGGCCGGACTACGATACTTCTTATTTTTGTTCTTTCGCTCTGTTAGTCGGAAATCGATCCTTAATACCGCGGTGACAAGATCTGTGAATGTCTCTGGGCGAGGAATCCTAGCAAGCTCGTCTTTAAGTTCTTCCTTCAGCCCACGGTGGAATATGGTGTATTGGGCCTGTTCTTGCCAGCCTGCCTCGGCAGCTAATTTCTTGAAGTGAGATATGTAGGTAAGTAAATCCGTACTTCATTGACGTACGTCAAGCAGGTCTTCACTGGCCACATGGGCACATTCTGTCCTGAGAAAAGTCTGCTTCAAGAGATCTTTGAAAGCAGTCAAGTCTTGTAGTACTGGATCGGATTGAGATACCAACGGAGTAGCCCAGGCCAAGGCGTTACCCGTCATATGGGTGATCATAAAACCGACTTTGGTATGATCTGTAGAAAAGGCGTTCTTCCTGAAAGTGAAGTGGATGTTACACGCATCCAAGAATTCCTTCACCATCCTTTCAGGACCATCAAATTTACCTGAGACCAGAGGTAAAGGGGGAAGATCCGTGGACTGCTGTTCTCAAGCGACCACTCTCTACTGCAGTGCTGCATTGTCCGTCTTAAGCATCTGAACCTCGAGATTGAGGGTTTGAACTGCAGCCACTAGTTCTTGTAACTGCTGCGGGGTGGCCATAACTTCCGTTTGGCGTTGCAAGCTATCAGGTCTGTCACTAATGTCTTCCTCTTCACTTAAGGATTGGAGCTCACCGGTTCCCCCTTCCTCCTCACCTGATGTCGTAAAGGAATAATCCAGCTTCTGTCGTCGAGATCTCTGTGTATCCGGTTTCTTTTTTTTTTAGCAGATAGGGTCTGCCTCGAAAGGAAGCCACTGTGATTTCAGTACTGAAAATCCCTGGTGGCTCCTCTGCGCAACAGCCGAGAAGTTGCAGGGGAAAAAGCCAATGGCTAAAAAAAAAACAAGATCTTGCAGGAGTGAATATGTCGGCTGGTCTTGTATAGCTCTTGATATGCTCGGAAGGGTATAAGCAAGATGAGCACAGGTTGCTCTACGAAGAGAGCCAGAAGTACAACAGGAAGGAACTAGGGAAAAATCTGAGAGCTGGATAGAAATAAAATGGGAGGACCGGTGATAACAAGAATACGGGAACTCACAAGAAACTCCACACGAAAACAAGTAAAGAGGAAACAGAGTAAGAGGAGAACGTAACAAACAAGAAATGGAAGGCACTGGAGAAATAAGAGAAAAAGGAACTCAAGCGGGAACCACACGAAGTGTGCCAAGGTAAGAAGAGGAGTGGGCAGATCACCGCCAAGGCAAATGATCCGGAGCGTTGACAACGAGAGAATCCAAGAAGTTGCAACGTGCCGATCTGCCGAGTGAAGTGTAGTAAATACACTCGGTGGTGGCCATGTTGGAATAGACTAGACCGCAACTCAACGTTGTAAGGACAACGTGATGGAACTGTCTAATGGCGGCCGTACTTCCACCTATTCCAAACCCGCCAGTTTCCCCGGTTCATGACAGTATGCCCCCCTCGAAGGCGGTGTCCTCCTGGTTTACCTGGGTGTAGGCCATGGAACTGTTTCAACAAGCGAGGGGCGTGGATATTGGAAATGGGTTCCCAGGTATCCTCCGAGGTGGGGTAACCTTTCCAGTGAACCAAATACTCCAAGCGACCCCTGTGATACCGAGAATCACGGATCAGAGAGACTTCATACTCCTCAGAGTTTGAGCTGGGAGCAACACACAGTTTGGGAGCAGACTGTCTTCGGGTGCCGGGCACAAAAGGACGTAGAAGGGAGGAATGAAAAACTGGATGAACCCGTTTTAGTGTCATTGGCAATTTAAGCCGAAAGGCAACAAGATTGATCTTTGAAAGTATCTCAAATGGCCCTATGTAACGGGGAGACAGCTTTGAAGGGCAAACCCAGCGAGGTAAGAACTTGGTAGAAAGCATGACCTTAGTGCCTTTATCCCATTCAGGCACCGGTCTACAATGTTTATCCGCTTGTTCTTTATAGCGTTTGTTAGCCTCTTGAAGACACTGTCTGGCTGTGCTATGTGCCTCTTTGATCTGGTCTAGGGTCTCCTCTATGGATGGTATGTTTGATTCCTCCAACAACATGGGCACAATGGATTGTGGGTGGATACCATGGGTACAATAGAATGGACGTATCCCTATTGCAGTATGGACTGAGTTGTTGTAGGAAAACTCTGCTGTGGGGAGTAAAGATACCCAGTTGTCTTGTTGTCGGTTTATGAAGCATCTGAGATATTGTTCCAATGTTCCGTTTAGCCTCTCAGTCCGGCCGTTGGTTTGGGGATGGAAACCGGAAGAAAGAGCTCTTTCTGTCCCTAGTCTTTTGCACAAGACTGACCAGAACTTGGAGGTGTATTGACTACCATGGTCCGAGACTATCTTTTGAGGGAGACCATGAAGCCTAAATATGTCTTTCAAAAAGACGTCTGCCATAACAGATGCGGAAGGTACTCCGGCCATAGGAGTAAAATGCACCAGTTTGGAAAAGGATTCCATTGTAACCATGATACAAGTGTTACCCTTAGATACAGGTAAGTCTACTATAAAGTCCGTTGAGATGCATTTCCAGGGTCCGAGTGGAACAGGTTCCTGTTTAAGCAATCCCAATGGTTTCTGAGAGAGATGTTTACTGTGCATACAAACTAGACAGGTTTGTAAATATTCTTGTGTATCTGCCTTCATGTTGGGCCAAATGAAAGACCTTTGGAGTAATTCCAAGGTTCCTCTTATGCCGCGATGGCCAGCAACCTTTGTGTCATGACACCATTTAAGTACTTTTTGTTTGAGTTCCCGGATGGAATCACCAACCTCCCTCAGATAAAGTACAGTCCATCCTTCTTCACAATGGGTAGTCTCATAATGGCAGTGGTAGGTTTTTCTAGAGAAATGGATGCTTCTTTAACCTGTTTTAGAAAAGACGATACTGACGACACAATCTTGGTATGAGGAAACATCAGTTATTTTCTATGCGTAGGATCCTTGTCTGTATACTCCCTTCTGGAGAAGGCACCTGCGATCAGGTTTTGGGAACCAGGTATGTATGTTATGGTGAAATGGAATTGAGCAAAGAAATGCGCCCATCTAGCTTGACGGGTATTGTAACACTCCTGTTGTCTGAGGATTTGAAGGTTTTTGTGGTCGGTTCTGATCTGAAACGGAAACAGACCACCTTGGAGTAGATGTCTCCATTCAAGACAAGCCAACTTCATAGCCAAAAGTTCTCGCTCGATCACTGAATAGTTCCGTTGGCTAGGGCTCAACGTCTTAGAGTAGTATGCTATGGGGTGTTCTAGTCCTTGATTAGACTGTAGGAGAACGGCCCCCACCGCTGCTGCGGAAGCATTGGTCTCCAATATAAAAGGTTGACTCTGGTCGGGCTGTCTTAGAACTGGAGCTGTACAGAATCTTTGTTTTAGGACAGTAAAGCTGTCGTCGGCCTCCTTAGTCCAGTTGAACGGAACAGAGTACTTCTTCAGTAGAGAGGTAATCTGAAGTGTGAGTTTGGAGAATTCGGGGATGAACTTCTGATAAAAGTTTGCCAATCCCAAAAATCGTTGGATATCTTTGACTGAGGAAGGGGGTGGCCAGGCCAAAATCGCTTCAACTTTCTTTGGGTCCATGGTAATTCCTTGGTCAGAAAGGATAAACCCCAAGTAGGATATAGAGGATTGCTCAAATGCACATTTTTCCGGTTTAACCAGGAGGTTATGCGACTGAAGCCTGCGTAGTACTTCTTTTACGTGCTGTTTATGCACCTCAGGATCGTGGGAATAGACGAGTATGTCGTCCAAATAGACCACCGTGGTTTGACCCAACAAATCAGAGAACAAACGATCCCGGAATCTTTGAAATATGGATGGAGCGTTGACTAGCCCGAACGGCATCACCTGATATTCAAACAGACCGAATAGAGTGCGGAAGGCTGTCTTCCATTCATCACCTGCTCTAATACGGAGCAGGTGATAAGTGTTGCGTAGGTCCAATTTTGTGAATATTACAGAGCCTTGAACCGCTTCTAGTACCTCAGATATGATAGGCATGGGGTAACGATCCTTGATGGTTAACTTGTTTAGCCCTCGGTAGTCAATACATGGCCTCAATTCCTTTGTGTCTCGTTTAGGAATGAAGAACAACGATGCCCCTGCAGGAGATCGGGAGGGTCTTATTAGTTCGTTTGCGAGATTTTCATCCAGATAGTGCCTAAGTACCTCTTTCTCGGATACAGAGAGGGGGTACATCCTACCAAAAGGAACCAAGGCATGGGGGACTAAGTCGATTCTGCAGTCCTCTGGTCTGTGAAGAGGAAGTTTGATGGGTAGTTGTTCCTGGAAGACTTCAGAAAACTCGGTCAGATAACCCGGAATGCAATGAATAGAGTTTGTATCAGTTGAGCATATGGTCTTCACAGTTTCAAACATGGTTTGGGGTAGACATTTCTCTTTACAGTATGTAGAATGGAAACTCAAGAGGTTGTTAGTCCAGTCTATCGTAGGGTTGTGTTTTCTGAGCCAACCTATACCCAGGATGACCGGGAAATGGGCTGCGCGGATGATATCGAACCTCATCCTCTCTGAATGTTGTCTTATGAAGACTTGCACCTCTTCTGTAGTATGAGTGATTAGGCCGGAACACAATGGAGTCCGTCCACACCTTCCACTTTCTGGTCTTCAGTCTTTGCGATTCTTTGTAGACCCAACTTGTCTGCCCATAGGGTGTCCACAAAGTTACCAGCTGCACCGCAGTCTAGTAGTGCTTGAGTCTCGACTTCTCTCCCTCTGAAATGAAACTTGACTGCCACCACTATGAGGCGCGAATCATCGGAAGATGTGGCTGAAGTGACCGAAAGAGTGGTATAGGGACTAGATGTCGCCCCTCGATAGTCCGTCCTGTTAACTATCGAGGGCGTTCGTTTCCCGGTCTCCTAGGAGGTACGTCTGGGCAGTCCCTCAATAAGTGGGCAGAAGAACCACAATACATACAAAGGCTTCCGTCTCTTCTTCTCTTTCTCTCCTACGGGGTCAAGGGAGCCTGTGTTGTACCTATTTGCATCGGTTAGTCTCTGGAAGAACGTGTGGCAAGTGAGGAAGGCAATGGGTTTGTTTCTGGGAAGGGGGCCGGACTTCCATACTTCTTATTTTTGTTCTTTCGCTCTGTTAGTCGGAAATCGATCCTTAATACCGCGGTGACAAGATCTTGCAGGAGTGAATATGTCGGCTGGTCTTGTATAGCTCTTGATATGCTCGGAAGGGTATAAGCAAGATGAGCACAGGTTGCTCTACGAAGAGAGCCAGAAGTACAACAGGAAGGAACTAGGGAAAAATCTGAGAGCTGGATAGAGAAAAAATCGGAGGACCGATAATAACAAGAATACGGGAACTCACAAGAAACTCCACACGAAAACAAGTAAAGAGGAAACAGAGTAAGAGGAGAACGTAACGAACAAAAAATGGAAGGCACTGGAGAAATAAGAGAAAAGAGGAACTCGAGCGGCGTACCACACGAAGTGTGCCAAGGTAAGAAGTGGAGTGGGCGGATCACCGCCAAGGGAAATTATCCGGAGCGTTGACAACGAGGGAATCCAAGAAGTTGCAACGTGCCGATCTGCCGAGTGAAGTGTAGTAAATACACTCGGCGGCGGCCATGTTGGAATAGACTAGACCGCAACTCAACGTTGTAAGGACAACGTGATGGAACAGTCTAATGGCTGCCCTACTTCCACCTATTCCAAACCCGCCAGTTTCCCCGGTTCATGACACCCTACAAGGTGGCGGAGATAGTGAATCCGGTGGTGGTTCGTTTATGTTTGCCTGATCATTGGAAGATCCATCCGGTTTTCCATGTCTCCTTGGTTAAACCTTGCACTGCTTCGACACAGTTACAGCCTCGTCGGTCCCCGGTTTCGGTCCAGGGTTTGGATGAATACGAGGTCCATCGGATCCTGGATACCCGTGTATCACGGGGCATTCGTCAATATCTTATTGACTGGAAGGGGTACGGCCTGGATGATCGCACATGGGAGCCTGCTGGCAATGTCCATGCACCTCGGTTGGTTTTGCGGTTTTGGGCCTCTCAGAGAGTAGGGCGCTCTTTGGGGAAGGGAACTGTTAGGATACGCAATCAGCCAGCCCCTAATCTACCTGGTGTTCGCATTGCGCTTCCTACGGAGAACTGTTATCCCAGAGTGAGGAGGGGCATTACGTTACAAAGACGCCCGATGCCTTTTGCAAATCGAGTTTTTCTGACGGCTAGGACCCGTCTCGCAGAGCGTTGGCTGTTTCCCTGGAGACTGTGTCGTTTTGGACGACGTACTGGTCACGTGCATCGTATCCGCAGGTCACGTGACTTTGGCTTCTTAAACCGCTCGCTGAATCAGCTCGGTGCTTCTGATTGAAGTTTGTGCTTTGTTACTTGCCTACCTTGTCTTGTGTGTTATCCTGTTTATCGACCTCTGCCTGCCTAACGGATTGCTCTTGCCTTGCCCTTTGTTTTTGTTTCCTGGTTCTGGTATCTCGAGCTATTTGGCTATGTACCTGGATTGTTATTTCTCTGTCTCCTTGTCTGGCTTTGACCGCCTATTGCTATCCTTGCCTTCTCTTTCGCCTGTTTCCTGTTCTGGCATTTGGGACTCTGCTCATCTGTTTACAGGTTTTAACATGGTGAAAAGTACCGACGTCCCAGCATTTCATGACGGAACCTGCAGTTGTGTCTTCGGGTACAACTACTAAAGGAATCAGCGCGTTTTGACATCCACGGAACAACTTGGGAGAACTTGTTGGAAAACTGAGCAGCCCAACGAAAGAACACGGAATAACAACATTCTCCAGGCAATTTCTGGTCTAGGTTTCAACTTACCTAAGGCGTCCTCGTGCCGTCGGGTCCGGTGATTCTGTTGTGGACTTGAGACTTACCACCTCAGGAAAGGCGTCCGCGTGCCGTCGGGTCCGGTGGTTCCAGTGGACTAGAGACTCGCCACCTTAGTTCTGCGTCCTCGTTTCGTCGGGTGTTGTTTAGTGGTACATTCAAGACCAGAATTGCTCCACCGCTCTACTTCCACTTTTGGTAAGCCTGCTTTTCCTTCATGTTTTATTGTTCTCCTATGAATTTCCAAGCTTCGCTACTGTGCATTTCTGTCCTTGTACAGTGCAGCCTTTTGCTGATATATTTAGGGTCTTAAGGGGTCTGTTCTGATATCTGAATTGTACCTTTGTCTTAGGGGATTCTCTTGAGACTTACGCATCATCTGGTGGCTGTATCCCGTTGAGAGTTGCAAATCTTCCGGTGACGATATTACCAAGTTCGAGTCTATGACTGATATCCTTTCTTCTGAGCTATACTCCTATTGGTGTTTTCTTTACCTTGGTACTGACCCCAAGGGAGTATTGTTTTGAGGAATTCTACGGCTACACTACGTGGTCAAGGCCGTGGGATTCCTAAAACCCGCACCGTGTAGGTATTTGTCATATAAGCAGAGGGGTTAACTGTATATCCTCAAGATCCTTCTGCTGACATAGGAGTTTCATTTCAGAATGGATTACATTTTTAGAGTCTTAATTTCATCTGAGTCTTAAAGTCCTTTTTAACAAACCCAGCTTTCTTATGTAATAATATGTTAGATTGGCAGATTTTTACATTCTAGTCTACTGCAATCTCAGTCATGCCCAATTCTAGCTGCACAGATCCAATTTTGATGGATTCATGGATCCCTATTAAATATTTCCAAGCAATTCCTTCAATTTAGATCAATTAATTTAAAACCCTGCTGTTGCAAACTACTACATTGTATGTCAAAATGGGTACAAGCTTCGACTCACATAGTTTCATTAGTGGCTTCCAAGTTTGATTACTAAATGTATCAGTCGGAGCCAGACATTTCTGCGCATTTGTCCTGTCCCTGTGTCACCGGGTCGGTGATATCTCCGTCCGAAAGTGTAGTTTCTGAAATCTCCCCCTCCCCCGACTCCTCACCTTCTTCTTCCTTCCAAGAACCCTTCTTTTCTTTTCTTCGGGCTGACACCTTTTTTTTATGAAGATAGGGACGACCCCGGAAGGAAGCCACCATGCCCCCCAAAGAGGGGAGACCAGGGGGCCCCACCCCCGGGATTGACCAAGAGGGGAAAAAGCCCTTAGGCACAAAAAACCCCTGTATTATAGTTGGGTGTCTTGTAGGCGTGGAACCAGGAATACTTGAAAGGTAAGAGCTGGTGGAAAGTGTCTGGAGACAACACGAGAAGTGAATACAGGCAGTCCAGTAAGCGGTCCGAGGATCTGGTACACAGGCTAGGAGTGGAAGTGACTAATACAGCAAGCAAAGGCAGTCCAGGGGAACAGGCTGGAGTCTGGTACATGGGAGGTCACAGCAAGCAATACTGAAGGTAGGCGAGAAAGAGCGGAAGGAGCTGAATGGACAAGAGGAGAAAAAGACGGTAAGTGAAGATGGGAAGGAAGGAGGGTAAGCAAGTTGGAAGGAGGGCAAGGGAGACGGGTGAAAGAAAGTAAAACCAAGAGAGAGAGAGAAAGGCAGATAGGATTAGCGGAAGGAGGAACGAGGAAACAGAAGGGGCCCGACAGGGTACGAGGACCCAACCAGCAGACAAGCGAGAGACTCGGAAGAAAGTCACAGGCAGCAAGCAACACAGCCAACGGACGAAACCGGAAGCGTTGCGACGCATGGCCGGTTAAAACACCAGGCCGCGGAGCGCCCAACCAATAAGAATCAGAGGAAGGGAAACCAGGAAAGAGGGGGCGTGGCCGAAGCGAACAGAGCTAAGTTCCGCGTCGCCAGCGGCTCCATAGACGCCAAGAGCTCGGCGGTATGACAGTATGCCCCCTCCTATAAGCTCCTCCCCCTGGCTTCCCTGGATGAAAGAAATGGTACTTGCGAAGTAGGACAGGTGCATTAATGTGTGTGATGGATTCAGTTAGGAAAGATTGCGTAATTATAGGTAATTTTCCTTCCATGTGGCAACCCCTAAACTTTTTGCTGTTTTTCACCTTGTTCTTGACTTTGCCAGAGAAGTGCAGCCTTCTGCCGCACTCCTCTGGGCTTTCACTCCTTTTCTTACGGGGAAACTGACATGCCCTTAAGACAGTCAGTACCGGGGAACGCTGTTTCCCGTAGTTTCTTTTATCATGTTGCGGCTTTCGTGCAACATGACACAAGAGGGCACTGCAGGCTAATTTACAGCTCCCTTGGGTCTCTAGCCTTCTACAGGCCCTAGATACTCGTTTAGGATTGTATCTGATCGGTGCAAGTAATTCAGGGACGGGAATGGTGGCAGCGATAGTTTCTTGTGTTTTGAGCTCCTTTTGGCGTTCTAAGCGCGTTTCTCGCGCTTAACCCAAAATGGTGGCCTGGCTCCCAAAATGGCCAGACCACGAGGCTCCTTTGTCCTGTCCGCTGACCGTCTTGCTCCCTTCACCTTCCCCAGGTCGAGCCGACCCGGGGCCTTCCTTATTTGGGCATGTACTTTCCCGCGAAACACGGATGCTTTCGCGGGCTTCTACATGTCGTATGTGTGCCTCCAGGCTGTGGGCTGGGATGTCTGGTCCCAATACACATCCTGGGTGCCAGAGAGTCTAGGGTGGTGTGAATGCCTGGGACCACCGTGGTCCGTGATTGGTCCATGAATGGTGTGAGTGTTGATGAGCGGATCTCCCATTGGGTCCCCTCCGTTTTGGCGCGAAGGGAACCGTGGATAAGAGGGGGCTGGAAACACCACTACCATGTCGATCTCCTGAGTTCTCACGAACGAAGGAATACAGGAGCCAGTATCCTGCAACCAAGAGGCTGGACCGAGGAATCGCTGGTGACCCGCTGAAGGACTTCTCCTCAGCACTGCTGTTGCCTTGTGAAACCCTTTTCACCTTTGATCGAACCAGAAGGCCTGTACTGGTACTTCGACCCTTGGAATAGCGGGAACAGCTATTCTCGGCATCTTCACCATCTCCTGCCAGTAAGCCTTCGGGAGCGTCTCTGGGCCATCCAGCTGACTGACCAGTTTACACGGGAGTCTTGCTCTGTAACCGCCGCCAGGTTGTGTAGTATTTCGAGTCCTTGTCACTCTCACACGCTTCGTACACTTGGCGTTCCCAGGTCTGAAGTGAGTAGTGTACATTTGGCTCAGATACATACGGCCGCTCCGTTGCCCTGCTGTGGTAACAAACTGTGCGGGTGTAACGCTCACCTGATTCTCGCAGAGGCGCCGGTCTTGACTGGGCGACTACCGTATCTTCAAAAGTGATGTGCACCACCCGGTTGGCTCTTTGGGCTGGACCTCTGTGCACTGTATGCCTGACTCGAAGAGTAAGATGTCTGCAGATAGAAAATATGGGATTAATGAACTGGGGTTATTGGGGTGTCCCTATCTCTTTCCTTTTCTCCTCTCCTGTAGAACCCCAAAGGTTAACGCTCTCACCTTAGGTAAGTGAACGCCGAGCTCTCCATCTGCCTCGGGGCAGGGTGCTGTAACCAGTTTCTTCACTGGATAGGTAGCGCAGGCCTCTTGACTTCAGAGTACTGCTGTCCGTCGTTTACTTCACGAACGGTGAGTTCCGAATATTTCAAATGTCTTTAAAAGTCTTTTGTAATGCTGTCTCTTATTTTGCAGGGTTCCGGCGATGGCGGTTGACTGGCTGAAGTGAGTTGAGGATGGACCCGTATGCGGAATAGAAGCGCCTGGAAGCGCGTAAGTAAGCGCTTGTTGCTTGCTTCACGATGCGCACTAACTGTCCTTTTATTTTGCAGGTACCAGTTCGGAGCTGCTGAAGGATGCCGGAATGCCCACTGAGTTCGGCGTGGATGGAGTAATGGCACGTGAGTATTGAACGTTACCCAATGTCTTTAAACGCACCTTCTTTTGTCTTACAGATGCGGGATGCAGCGCCGAAGGCCTCCGGAGCGTGCGAAGAGTTGGTAAGCTTTTGTCTTTCAGATGCCGGAATGCAGTGCGATGACCTCCGGAGCGTGTGAAGAGTAGGTAAGCCTTTGTCTTTCAGATGCAGGAATGCTGCGCGAGGCGTTGATGACAGCCGATGGACCAGGTAAGAGATGCGCTGTCACTGAAGACCGTAGTGCTAACCTGTTCTTTCTTGTCTTTATAGATGTTGCTGAAGACTGGATTCAGGATGGTAAGCCTTTTTCCTTTAGGCCCAGGATCAGATGCAGAAGACACGATGAGCGTTCTGCTGCAGAGGATGCAGAATAACGCAAAGCAAGATTCATCCATCGGGTGTGGTTTAAATAGCCTCCTGTAGTGCTTAGGTGTCTCCTTCCACAGCCACGCCTAGGTAAGAAAAGAGTTCCTGCTTTCCAGAAGAGTTCCAGTGTTCTGAACCTAGGGAGTGGCTCCTGCCCCACCCAACAGGAAAGGTAGTCCCAAACAGAAGAGGATCAGGGGTTCAGCTGGCAGGTAAGTAAGCAGCATGGTCTGCTGCAGGTAAGTCCACCCAAGCATTATGAGCCCGGCGCTTGCAGCGCTGGGACTGGGCATATTTATGAGCCTGGCGCCACTGGCGCCAGGACAGGGTCCAAAAGGTCCCAATTGGGACTGGCTGGCACTCGGAACCTGGGTTATGGGTCTGCTTCCAAGGGAGTTGGGTAAGTCCTGGCCTTTTGGAAGCAGAGATCATGACAGCGGGTTTCTTCGATTGGGACGTCTTTTTACTCAACACGACGACGAGGCGTTCCCTGCTCTTCTGAACTTGCCAGCTGCTGAAACTGACGCGGAGAAGCCTGGGTCTGCTTGCATCGGGGACCGGTGAGTAGCATAGCTAGGATCTGGTCGCCTTCCTGCAGGAGCCCATTGCTTTTCCCCGCTGTGTACAACAGCACCCTTTTCCGTACTCGCGCTCTGCTTCTGCCCACTGTGGAGGCTGCGCTTGAGTCGCGGAACTTGTTCTTCTTCTTTTGTGCACTAAACTGAACTGCCTGATTTCCCTCGAAGAGCTTCTCCTTTTGCCCGTTGGCACCAGCGCGTGCAGGTACTTTGAGCACAAGGCTCCACTCTTCGCAGGGCTCGGACTTCCATCTAGTTAGGTGCCTCTGAAGGCGAACTGAGTCTAAGCATTATTTCGCACTGCCTGTTTTCCTTCCCTTTTAGGTGGACTACACATTTCGCGCATATAACGGTAACTTACCGCCTGGGTCGTAATGAGGCCCATTGTTTTAAAGGCCTTAAAATAAATGTGTATATATTTTTTATATAACAACTGTTTGGAGTAGTTTGTAAGTGATCTTGCTTTGTGTGCTCATTGCGGGCTTTCAGTCACCCTCACCCCTCTTGAGACCTAGTCTTGACCGCCGCGATCGCTACCTTGATTGGTCTGTCTCGTCCAGAGGTTACCCTGTTCCAAGTAATTAGGTTGGCCTTCTGAACTTCTGCGCCACCAGGACAGAGTTCAGAAATCCGTCTTAACAGGTTCCCAAGAGTTTTCTGAGGAAGGGTAGCCCTTCCACTTAACCAAATATTCCAGCCTGCCCTTATGATACCTGGAGTCACAGAGTTGGGCGACCTCATATTCAGCTCGAGTGGAACCCCGAGGAATCGGGGCCTGTCTAACCTGTCGTGCCCATCTGTCAGCATGAAATGACTTGAGTTGGGAAGCATGGAAAACAGGGTGGACCCTTTTTAGGTTGTTGGGTAGCTTTAAGCGAAAAGCCACAGGATTGATTTTCTGTATGATCTAATATGGCCCCAGATACTTGGGAGATAACTTGGAGGGATGTACCCAACGAGGTAAATATCTAGTGGAGAGCATGACTTGGGTACCCACATCCCATCCTGGTACAGGTCTACGATGTTTGTTGGCTTGAATGCAATACCGGGCTTGGGCTGATTTAAGGCCTTCCTCTACCTTCTTGTGTGTCTCTCTAAGGAGTGTGAGGGAGGAATCTACTGATGGTACGTTAGTAGAGAGGCCAGAGACAGGAAGAATGGAGCGAGGGTGAAACCCATAAGTACCAAAAAAAGGATTGAACTCCAGAGCGGCATGTGTGGAGTTATTGTAAGAGAATTCAGCTAGAGGGAGTAGCGTGCACCAGTTGTCTTGTTGGGAGTTGATAAAGCACCTTAAGTACTGTTCCAGGGTTCCGTTCAAGCGTTCAGTTTGCCCATTGGATTGTGGATGGAATCCAGAGGTGAGAGCTCTTTCGATACCTAGTCTGATACACAGGGCTTTCCAGAACCGGGAGGTGTACTGACTACCCCGGTCTGAAATTATCTTGTTAGGTAGACCGTGTAATCTGAATATGTCTTGGAGAAACACTTCTGCCATCTTGGCTGCAGTAGGAACGCCAGGCAATGGGGAGAAGTGAGCTAATTTGGTAAATGAATCCACTACTACCATGACACAGGTGCATCCTTCAGACGGGGGTAAATCTACTATGAAATCAGTAGAAATCGTGCTCCAGGGA
The DNA here is from genome assembly GCF_040938575.1 of Ambystoma mexicanum. Taxonomy (NCBI): domain Eukaryota; kingdom Metazoa; phylum Chordata; class Amphibia; order Caudata; family Ambystomatidae; genus Ambystoma; species Ambystoma mexicanum. Next base: position 124,655,060 of record NC_090922.1, read on the forward strand.
CCCTTGGGTACAGCATTTGGTTCCAGTAGACCAATTGGTCGTTTACGGGATGACTTACTCCTCAGACAGATGATACATGACTGAACATACTGCTTTACATCCCTTCTCATTGTAGGCCAGTAGAGATGTCTTTGAAGATAATCGTGAGTGCCAGCCACTCCCCTGTGTCCTCCTAGTTTGGAATCATGACACCAGACAAGTGCTGTTTTACGAAAAGCCGGAGTGGGTAGATAAGGTTTTCCTCCTACAAGGTAAAGGCCGTTCCTGATTTCATAGGTCAGATCTTTAGAGTGTCTTTCAACTTCAAAACGACCTCCAGAATCCTCCTGTACCTGCTGAAGGAATTTAGAAATAATTCCAATAGTCCTGGACTGGGGAAACATCCGTTCAAGATGCGTCTCCGACTCTGGCAGGTAATCACTCCGGCGGGAAAGAGAGTCGGCTACAACATTCGTTTTGCCAGGGATGTAGGTTATGTGGAATTCGAATTGGGCGAAGAAGTGAGCCCATCGGGCCTGTCGAGTATTGTAGCACTCTAACTGTTTGAGAACCTGTAAGTTCTTATGATCGGTCCTTATGGTGAATGGAAACCTTCCTCCTTGAAGCAGATGGCGCCATTCTACGCAGGCCGCTTTCATGGCTAGAAGCACTCGCTCAATGACCGAGTAGTTCCTTTGACTGGAGTTTAGGGTCTTTGAGAAATAAGCCACCGGATGTTCTGTACCCTGGATCTCTTGAAGAAGCACCGCCCCTATTGCGGCTGAAGAAGCGTCCGTCTCTAGAACGAAGGGTAGATGTTGGTTTGGTTGTTGTAAAATGGGTGCTGAACAGAAGGCTTCCTTAAGATTTCCAAAGCTGTCTTCCGCCTCCGCTGTCCATTTGAATGGAGTTGCAGACTTCTTTAAGAGCGAGGTGATGGGTAGTATCTTTTGAGAGAAATTAGGGATGAAACTCCGGTAGAAGTTTGCTAACCCCAGGAATTTCTGTATCTCTTTGACTGAGGTGGGTGAGGGCCATTCAATGATGGAAGACACCTTGTTAGGATCCATGGAGATACCGTGGTCTGACAGAATGTATCCTAAATAAGGAATGGAGGAGGCTGAAAACACACATTTGGCAAGCTTAACAGACAACTGATTTTTCTGTAGCCTTCTGAATACTTCCCTGACATGTTCCACATGGTCTTCAGGTGTGCGAGAGTATATCAGAATGTCATCTAAATAAACCAATGTGGTTTGGCACAGGAGATTGGAGAATAGTCTGTCCATAAATCGTTGGAATACCGAGGGGGCGTTTACCAACCCGAACGGCATTACCTGGTATTCAAAAAGTCCGAAAGGAGTCCGGAATGCTGTCTTCCATTCGTCTCCTTTCTGCACCCGGAGTAGGTGATAAGCATTCCTCAGGTCGAGTTTGGTAAAGATGGTAGCACCCTGTACAGCTTGTAGGATATCGGTTATCAATGGCATAGGATACCGGTCTTTTATGGTAACCTTGTTTAGACCGCGATAATCTATACACGGCCTCAACTCCTTTGAGTCCTTTTTTGAGATGAAGAACAGGGATGCCCCTGCAGGGGACTTTGAAGGCCTTATGAGCCCGTTCTCCATGTTGCTGTCTAGGTACGTTCGGAGGTATTATTTTTCTTCTAATGACAGTGGAAACATCCTACCGAAGGGTACCAATGCACCTGGGGGGAGATCAATGCAACAGTCTTCAGGCCGGTGTGGAGGGAGCTCAACAGGTATCTTTTCAGTTGCCACTTCATTGAACTCCTTCAGGTAGTGTGGGAGACAGTGCACCGTTCTGACTTCGCAGCTATTTGTGGTCTTGACGGTCTCGAATCTTGGTTCTGGCAAGCATTCCGATTTGCATTGTGAGGACTAAAAACTAAGTAAGTTTTTAGACCAGTCAATACTATGGTTGTGTCTGCATATCCAACAGATACCCAGGATAAGAGGGAAGTGAGCAGCCCTGATGATATCGAATGTGATACTTTCGGTGTGTTGTTGGATGGACAAAGTAAGTGCTTCAGTGGTGTGAGTGATCAAACCCGAGCTCAAAGGTTCGCCATCAACTCCTTCCACTTTTTGATCTTCTCGTTTGGCTATCCTCTTGACTCCATGTCGTTCAGCCCAATGGGTATCCATGAAGTTCCCTGCTGCTCCACAGTCGAGTAGGGCTAAAGTGGTTACTTCCTTGGGGCCTACTCTGAGAGAAACTGTGAGCACCATCAACCGGGAGTCCTCAGTTGTTTCTGTAAAGGATACAGAAAGAGGCACGTAGGGACTAAGAGCAGCCCCTCGGTAATTCGTCCCAATGTTTACCGAGGGCGAGCGTTTCCCGACCTTCTGGGTGGTACTTCCGGACAATCTCTTAATAAATGTAATGAAGATCTGCAGTACATACACAAGGAACCCTCCCTGCGCCGTTTCCTTTCTTCTGGTGTGAGCGGGGCTCTGGTGGTTCCAATCTGCATGGGTTCTTCTTTAGTTGTCCGTTGGAAGGCTACAGATGCAGGTGAGTGAGTCTCCACGAGAGGGGGTACACTTAGCCTGGTCTTCTTCCTTTCTTGACGTCTTTCCGTCATTCTGAAGTCAATTCGGAGGGTAGCTGTCAGGAGTTCGGCGAAAGACACCGGTCTTTCTATTCGGGCTAATTCGTCCTTCAATTTCTCCCTTAAACCTCGCCGGAATATGGCATACTGAGCCTGTTCCTGCCAACCTGCCTCAGCTGCCACCTGTTTGAAAGTGGTGATGTATGTCAGTAGATCAGAATTCCCCTGACGGATGTCAAGGAGGTCCTCCGAGGCCAAGTAGGTACTCTCTGTTCGCAAAAAGGTTTGTTGAATCAGGGCCTTAAAGGCATTGTAGTCCTGTAAGACCGGGTCTGGCTGGATTACTAGAGGGGTAGCCCAGGCCAGGGCATTCCCGGTCATGTGGGTGATCATAAACCCCACCTTGGCATGGTCTGAGGCAAAGGTCTGAGGGCGAAATGAAAAATGAAGATTGCAAGCGTCCAGAAACTCCTTAACCTTCTTTGGGGATCCATCGAACTTCCCCGATACTAGGGGAAGTGGAGGTAAATCAGTTAAAGGTCTTTCTCTGTCTGTAAGATGCTGTTGAAGGGTGGCGTTAGCTGTCTTAAGGTTCTGCATCTCCAGACTTAGACTTTGTACAGCGGCCACGAGTTCTTGTACCTGCTGTGGGGTGGCCATCTCTTTTTGGCATCGCAATCTGTCACCGGGGTCGGTGATATCTTCGTCCGAAAGTGTAGTTTCTGAAATCTCCCCCTCCCCCGACTCCTCACATTCTTCTTCCTTCCAAGAACCCTTCTTTTCTTTTCTTCGGACTGGCACCTTTTTTTATGAAGATAGGGATGACCCCGGAAGGAAGCCACCGTGCCCCCCCAAGAGGGGAGACCAGGAGGCCCCACCCCCGGGATCGACCAAGAGGGGAAAAAGCCCTTAGGCACAAAAACCCCCTGTATTATAGTTGGGTGTCTTGTAGGCGTGGAACCAGGAATACTTGAAAGGTAAGAGCTGGTGGAAAGTGTCTGGAGGCAACACGAGTTTGGAGGATGAGCAGAGGGAGGCGGACTAGAATCCAAAAGGGTCCCTGGAAAAAAATGTTCAAAGTGGCCTCATATTATACATTTTCAGCAAGCCCAACCCTTTTCCTATGAGAACATTTGGAAATAAAATGGGAAACCACACAAAAGAAGCCCAGGGTGCAGAGGCCTACCTGATGATCTCCAGAGTTCACTATAGGCCAGTCCACCGTTGAGGATGTGATTAGAGGTTTAGATACAGCACGTATACGGCTGAGTGTCTCACCAAATGTACTCTTCTCGGGGAAGGAGAAGACTGGGTAGATTTGCAGTGTAATACTGAGAGAACTGGTAATAGCACTCACTCTTTGTTTTCGTTTCAATGTGACGACACTTCCCAATCAGATATTTGTTTCCTGGTAGTTCCATGTCAGCATTAAACATTGTACTTCAAGCCTTTTGACAACATTGGGCTTGAACTTAAAATCCACACAAATGCATTAATGGAACTAAGAACTATTGCAGCCTCAATTACATAGATAGTGAGAGATAGAAATGTGGTTACAACTATGGACGTGGGGTGTGAGAACCTTTTAGGTGTGCGGGACACAGATGTAATAATTGTTAATCCTCAGAAACAAATACCTAAGTATTCGAGACAACTCTCACCTCCAACACAGAATATTTGGCCAAAAACCTCATTGTGTCAACAAAAGAAATCGAAGAATCAATCCATCACTTGACAATCTTGACAAAATGGGGTTTAAGATCAGTAAGAAGACAGGAGACTTGCTTCTCTGCCACACTAGAAGATTGGAATTATAGCTTCCAATGGGGAAACCGCTGGGAGATTAGGCCCTTCCGGAAAAAAACATATGAAATTTATGATTTGACAATTTCTGAGCGTAAAAAGAAAGTGGGGGCGGAAATGCGCAGAGTTAAAGCCTCTAGTATGTAAACATACAAGGGGAAAGTACTTTTGATTAAATAAATAAAAAAAGTTTAATAACTAGTTAAAGGGATATAAAATTCACACTTATATTAAAGATAATCAAAAGATAATTGGTGATATAATAAAGAAGAATACTAGATCAATATGGTGGACGTTAATCGACACAAAAAATAAACAATTAGTCAATCTAACTGTGTATCTGTGGTCAGCTGGGTAAGCCACTCTCCGGTATGCTTAGTATTGATAACGGAAATTATCAACTTAATGTGTATAAAAATGGGGAAAGTTGGAAGCCAAATTATGAAAAGGAAGATATTGTAAGTGCCACATGCAAATTGAATTGCTCGTGAGCATCAAGCCCAGATGGTATTCCATACTCACTATTTAAATCAGGCTCAGAACTTTGGCCAGATATCTTATTCAATATTTTCAACCAAGTAGGTATATATTAAAAGGGAGAAAGAACCTCCCCACTAAGTTACATATCTATTAGCCCGATTGATATTGCCTTAAAATATCTGGCCAATCTGGTATTTAAAGATCTGATCAAATGGTCTGAGTCAATAGGCAGACAGAATATGTACCAGACAGGGTTTCTTAAGGGTCCAGGGGCAGTGGAGAGTGGCATCCTCCTTGCTTTGTGTATGGACACTGTCAAGAATAAGTTTGCCGATTCTTTACATATGGCCAGTCTTGATATGTTGGCGGCTTTTGACCGAGTAGATCAGGCATGCTTGTCGAGGAAAATGTCAGATTGGAATATTGAAGCAGATCTTCTCAACATTCTAATATTGTTTCACACAGATACAAATGTTATGGTCTGCCTAAATATGCAGGGTGACCTATTTCAACCAGTAAGACATGGTAAAGGGTTGCATCTGTGCTGTGTGTTGTCCCTGTCTCTGTTCAATCTGTACGTATCAGATCTTTGGTCCCAGGATATGTCTTCCAGTGTTTCCTCCGAAAGGTTTGGGAACCCTAGGGTGGGCTGTATAGCCTACACGGATTACATTATCTTGTTGAACCAAACATTCTTTGGACTTCAGTGTAGATTGAACAGGGTTGTAGCCTACATTACTAATAATGGCCTATAATTGAATCCAGAGAAATCCAGAATTCTATCTATTAAGAACAAGAGGAAACGTAGGAGCTTATTCTGGACAACAAATGGTGAGAAAATGGAGGAGGTTACTCAATGTGTGTATCTGTGCTTAATAGTAGGTTGTTTGAAACAGAACAAATTGAATATTGACAGAGTAGTGAGTACAATTGCATCACTTGTCTCAGTTATGAAGGCAATTAAATTGAAGATATGCGCATAATCTTTGTGGCCGCTGATAATATTTTACAGGGTCACAGTATCTTTGGCAGCCTTGAATGGTTTAGAACTATTGCATTTGAAGGGTAGAAGGTGTTTCTACAGGCTTGAAGGCAGGATTTTCAGAGCTGTTTTGGGACTGCCTCCCTCTGTCCCTATAAGGGTAATTAGGCTAGAATTATGCCTCCAGTCTTGGTGAGGGATTTACAAATGTCGGCGAATAGGACTATGTATGAATATTTAAAATGGTCAGTTAAAAGGTTTATTGCTTGGAAGATCTGCTAAATCCCTGGTGGATCTCATCGGGGAATGTGAAATAAACCTTCAAGAGGCAAATGTATCCTACGAATCAACTCTGAATAGTATCAAAGACAAAATTAAGGTTTGGGACAAAATAGTGGATGAAAATGATGTTCAAAGATTGTTTTTTTTAAAGATATTGCATATCAACCAGAATCCTCAGGCACTATACAGTGAAGTTTCCCTCGAGGATAATATGCCTACGGTAGTTTAGATTTTGTTTAAACTGGACCCAAACACTTGAGATTATAGTACTCAGACTAGGTATTCCTACGGAGGAGCATATATGTAGGTGGTCTAAAATATCGATTATTGAGACACTGTTCCACTTGATAATGTTTTACTCTGTATTGCTACTAAGAAGGATGTCATTTATGGTCTATATTAACAGAAGGAAGAAGGGTATCAGTAATTGTTGCTGTGATAGCATTTTAAGGAAAATGTTTACAGATGTGGAGTTGCTTGTTGCAATAAATGTATGAGATCATTGAGGCTAACCCCTGATTGTATGCATAGCTATTATTGTGCTTTTGTATGAATTTATGTTTGTTGCTACATTTATGTTTTTTCATATTTATTGTATTTTTAAGTCTGTAAATTTTCATACATTTGATTGATTTGTGTAAGGTTTACAATTAGCCAAATACACAATAAATAAAAAAATAAAAACGTGGATACACAATCTGTGTGAGTTGCCTTCTGAAACCCATGTATATAACATACCAACATCGCTTTGGATAACCACCAGAAGTAACATCAATCAGCATATTCCACTTTGTTTCACTGGCTTAATATGTGTATACTTGATGCATTCGATAGATTCGTATATGGCTGCATTAATTTCCTATTTGCCAAAATTAGGTAATTGGGTTTACTTTTGTGGAGATCGTGCACATTTGTATTTAATATGTGTCTGGGCAGATGTCCTTCATTATCAAACCAATTGTTCTTCTGATAATTTTTTTTATTAACAAGATTTATGTTTGAACTTAATCCTGGACCTTTATATAGAGAATCACATTGTACAGACTTAGACTACCTCTATTGTGAACCATCTCAACCCCCTTTATTTGGCAATGTACTGATGATGTTAGGCATCACCAAGGAGTTCAACCTTTGGATTCCGATACCATTTAATAATCTCATTCCCAGTTTTCAATTCTGGATTAATTTCGAAACCTACTTTCAAGTTTCATATCAGTAAACCATGATCACTATCAGTAGCAGTCAAGATTGTAAATAAAACAAATATATCAAGCCAATGCAAAGGGGAGGAATATTTAATCAATGACTGAGCAGCTTAAAGATCTTATAAGAGTAGAATGAGCTGCAGAGTGATCTTTTAAATTCACATTTGCCTATCTGATATTATTTTTAAAGCAGACATTTTGTAATTTCCTACTGCTGCTGTTTACCTTTCTATCAGTCGAAATTCTTGAAGGAATATTCCAACTTGAACAAGTATGCATAATCTCTACATCTTTATGGTTTTGAGGTGCTCTTTTGGATTTTGAGTTCCCATGTCAATATTGCTATATCCTTGGGAGAAAATCATAATATTTTACTGATATCCCACACAATTCTTTCACAAGATAATCATTCATTTTATGTGTGTGTGCACTATGTGTGCACACGTGTGTGTTCTTTTAATATGCTTTTGTACCGCTCCAAATCAACACAGCAGTATTTTCAGAGTCCCTAGCCTTGTCCGTGAAGTGACATAATATGCCCATGACACTGGTATCCAGACCAAAGTCTGCCAAAAGGAGGAAAATGAGTCAGGGGAAGATAAAAGGATGAGAAAACACAGGGAGAGAGGGATAAAGCAGGGGAAGAATGTTTTGTGATTCTATGGGTGCATATCAGCCCTGTTAGGTGTGTTAGTCAAGAATTGATGTAGTAACACTGTGTGAGAATACACAACACTTGTCTACTTGGTATTAGGTAACCCACCTTTTGGTATAGGTCTGTACTACACAAGTTGGTAGTGTGACTAAGCAGCCAGGCTCAAGAGGGGTAAATGTGAGCTGTAGAGCTGTAGCAATGAAATGTGCAAATACAAGTAACCAAGTAACACTTAAACTCAAGATTTCAGTTATAAATAGTTATTTATTTATTTAAAATCATTTTTTAAATACTCGTTCTTTAAAAAGGGCAAGATATGTAACACTGTAAATACACTTTAAAAATACACTTCAGAAGCAAAATAGTTAGTGGATACTCTTTTGATATACTTCTAACACACGTCCTACACTGACTTCATTTATAAGGACAGTAATGGCATGTATATATCACTAGTTATACTTTGCAGATTCTGAGGTTGCAGAAAGGAAAGGTTTAAGGAAAGAAAAAGGTTAAGCAGCTTCTCAGTATATGTGAGGACAACTAAATCTTCCAATGAAATCTAGACAAGCCTTTATCAGCAATAACAGTCTAAAACAAGTTACCACTTATCAGGGACAAACAATATCCAAGTCAATGGCCTATAAGAGTCTGCATGGAGCCAGGATAGGCAAAGTCAATTGGAGCACAGTCTATGGAGCTGAGGCACTTCTTAGATCAAAAGGCTTGCACAAAATTAGAGAATTTGTAGATAAATCACTTATAGGGTCACAAGCTGTGAAGCCTGTGAAAAGCATAGTTGGAATCAACTCTAAAGGTAAGCCACTGCAAGTCTCAACTGAGAAAAGCACAGCGCAAACACACTGAGATAAGTACCCCAAGTCTAAAGAGTACCTCTGGTTTAAAGAAAAGTGGTCCAGCTGGATTCTGTCATGTTGCAGCGATGCAGACCCTGGGTTCCTGAGCCTCATTCACGGGGACAAGAGGGAGGATGTCTGGAGGGCTCCTGCGGTGGCAGTTTGGAGATCGTCGGCAGCTACGGGCTCTTTTCGGTTCAGCAGCACTTGGCGGTTTCAGCGCTCGATAAACAGCACCGTCGTGGATCTCGGATACTGGTTGGGTTTCCTTCACTGCTTGGGTCCTGCACTCTGGTGAAGGGACTCAAGCTCTGGTCGTCCTGCTTCTTGAGGGTCCTTAGGAGACTCCTGGAGCTTCTGGCTGGATTTCAGACGCTGCACTCAAGTACGGATTTCTCGACCCCTGTCACTCGGTTCCTGCAGCAGCAAAGAAGTACAGCCAGTCGGGGAAGATGGTCCAGTGGAGTTCGTCTCAGGGTTAGTTGGTCCCACTAACCAAAGGAAAAAGTCGTCCCTTCCGGAGCTTCTATGTCAAATTGAAAAAGGTGTTTCAGCACAGAAGCAGGCTTCACCGGGCAATTCAAAGGTCCAGGAGGAGGCAGCAACATTCATTCACGATTTCTTCATCGGGTGTTTCTCCCAGTGGTCGACTCTGCCTCTAGTCCAAAGACCGTCGCCTTTTAAGCAGGTTTTTCCCATTCATGCACAGCCTTGGCTATCAATCAAACACCAGGGTGGCTGTCCTGATAGGGCAGCCAGCCAGCCAATCAGAACTGGTTGCATTCAGGCATTCCTAGAGACAAGGGAGTTTCGGGAACCTCCCTCACATCCTGCCTTTCCAGGCACACTGGAGCACGAGGTGGGTTTCAGGGCTGTAGCCTGCCAAAAGCACAACGAACAAAGGGCTCAAACATGGCTCAACCCGCAGAGTATAACCCAAAAAAGACCTCACAAACAGAAAATGCAGAAAAAAGAAGCCCAGGGTCATTTTGACATGGGTGCCATACTGCAGCTGAGGATTCAGCCGTCAGTAGAAAAGCACAATGGTAGGAAAATTAAACCAATGCCACCATCCATTTGAAGTAGTGAGGTTAACATAAGAAATTTTACATGAGAATGTAGGATAAGAGGCTACTAGGTAACACCCCAGCACTCTGCATCAGATGGTGTGTGCTGGACCTACAAAGAGGAAAGGTAAGTAAAGTCAATTTCACTTTACTATTCTTGGGAACAGTAGTTCTCACAGGAAAGGGTATTTAAACCCTATGGGAAATCTAAAGCATTTCTCTGTGACACTGCACTGATTGTGCTCTGTGTCACCATACAAAAAGTAGATGGCTATGGAGTTTGTCAGACTCCAAAAACAGAGGAAACATATAATCCAAATCAAGTCAAAACACATGAGAGAGTGAGGAAAAGGTCTCACTCACTCCAGGGTAAAAGTCCTACAGTCCATCAAAAGAGATGGGGTCTCTAAGGTTGAAGGGAATTAGCACATAAATGAGAATTCTCCCTAACACGGCAGACCACAGTTCTGCAAAAGGAACACGGTGGATATTTCTTAAAGTGTTCTGAGATTTGGGTTTTGTTTCCAAGGCAGATTTGGAGAATTGGAAGTTAAAACGTTTACATTTGTGTGTGTGTGTTTGTGTGCGTGTGTGTGTATATTTTAAAAGTGAAGATTACTCGCTATAAAAAAATGTGTACTAACTATAAAACTAAGATTAACAGCAAACATGAAATCAAATAAAACCAACATTAAAGCCAACTTTGCTGAAACCTTAACTCACTTTTTTACGGATTGTTGTTACTATGTGAATACTTTGACCTGTTAATAGTATTTTGTGTATAGTTTTGACAGGGTTTGTAGGAAAATGTTGCCTAAGAAACTGCAACTGGTACTATGACTGCGCCTTTGCGCAGATGCAAAACTGCGACCCAAATTACGCCAACTAAGTGGATCGGGAGTTGCAGGGGTGTCTCCTGTTCCCCTTAGTCGCCGTAAGCGGGGTCAGGATTTTTGGGGGTGTCCCCTGCTTCCATTAAATGGAAGCAGGAGACAATGAAGATTTTTTTTATTTTTAAAAAGACCCTGCGGCCCAAGTTCGACCCACGTTAGTTGGAGAGAACTGACACCGCAGGGACAGAGAAGAGACAGCGGCAAACTCCTGTGTGTGCAACCATCAAGGTAAGTGGGTGTGAGGGGCTGGGCGGGGGATGAAGGGCACAGTGATCTATGTGATCGCTGCGTCATAATGGGAGTCGGCTTTTTGGATGTCGACATTATGGGCGGCGCAGTGATCACATAGATCCAGTGGTCGAAATGGGCGGGGGAGGTGCTCCTCTACATTTTAATATTAAGTTTTACTGTTCCTATATTTTTTATTTTAAAAAGAAACGTTCCAGAATGGTTTTGTTTTCAAATAAAAGTGTAGGAAGAAGTTGAAACAGTATGAACGTTCCCTTAAACAGGAGAGGCATTTGTTTACGGGTTTGTATTGTGGGTGGGAGTGGGCCTGGCGATGTGGTTTGTGTGCGGAGACAGCCTCAGGCCATCAGGGAACATAGTTCCACTACTACTTTTCGTACACTTCAACAACTGCATAGATCTGTTTCGACATAACTCAGAACTTGTTGAATGTCCAAAGGTGGGCACAGTCTGAGGTTAGGGTTGGTGAACTGCTGATAGTCAGTGGAGGCAAGAAATGTTTTGGGTGGGTGATAAAAGTCTGGTTAAGGGTCAGGCAGCAGCCTAATATCTTGCTCTGAAACCAGCCGGCAAAGGGTGATCCCATTGAATTTGCAGGCATGTGGCTTGTTGAGAGGGTGAATGGATGCAAGTCGAATTGGGGTGGGTTAAGAGATATGGCACTTATATAAGGGTAACCCCCTCAATTCCATGGGTACACATGGCTGTTAGATCCCTATGAGCAGTATAGCTGGCACCACTTGTCACATGAACTTGAGTTGTGTGAATTCGCAGTCCTTGCAGTCAACCCTCAAGCCTGCTCTGAGATTCAGCCTCACAGTCTTTCTACTATTTTCACCATGTGGGTGGACTTACATATACCCCATCTATGCCGTGGAGCAGCCACGGAGCCAGTCGCTGAGGGAGTCGCAGTCCTTGCAGTCAACCCTCAAGCCTGCTCTGAGATTCAGCCTCACAGTCTTTATACTATTTTCACCATGTGGGTGGACTTACACATACCCCATCTACGACGTGGAGCGGCCGCGGAGCCAGTCGCTGAGGGAGTCGCAGTCCTTGCAGTCCCTGCAAGGCCCGGAGAGCCAGGAGATGGAAACACCTGCTCCCTCTCTGGAGGCCAATCACCATCACCAAAACCAGGCATTGGAATATGAGGGTGAAAAAAGATGCCTGAGAAGCTCCAAACTTACCAACCCTCTGAGAGACTTGTTATGTGCTCCCCCACTAGGCAGACTACGCCTTCTATCGGCCCCAACTACAGCGGAAGAGCAGCAAGCGTTGAAGGACTTGGATGATCCAGGGACATGCCCGCCGGCTCTCTCCAAACCGAGCGCCAGCTCACAAGATACCAAACTCACCACCAGACCAAAACCATCAGTACGTCTGGTGAGCCTAAAGGCATCCGTGGCCTCAGAACTGCCTTCTTGGTTAAAATCGGGACCCCAAGCTCAAGAACACTCGCCCCCCCCAAAGAGCTAACTCGGCTTATGCACCTGCTACTGCCCGGACTCCCCCTCCACCGGCCGGAGGGCTGATGGCGGGGGAGCTCGCTGAGGCAAGGCCTGCGGGACAGCCGAGCGGGGAACGGCAGTGCGAGACTCAAGATGCACACCGGGGGCCCGCTGGAGAATGGACGCCACAACAAACCCCCCCGCCCTCCAAACTCACCTTGCAACAGGTCGCAGTTGTAGAGGTTGTAGAGGTGTTGGGCGACGCGGAGAGCGAGGCGACCAACTTGGACCACTTGTACCATCGATCCCCTCATCGGAGGTCGCGGCCGACGACGGCGCCGCCCCCCTCAGGCACTCGATACCAGGTAACAACGAGCGCGATGATCCACGCAACGGAGTCAGAGAGCCCTCTGGTGGCCACCGAGGTTACTACAGCCGAGGATACTACAGCCAAGCAAACAGCTCAGCCTCAGTCAGATGGACCACTGAGGGAAAGCAGCAGCCCAAAGGTGGCCCAGACTTGCGAAGAATGGGAAGACATAGAAGTCCCAAAGACCAACTCACACAGCTCTTTTAAAATACAAAACGTAAATGCAAAAACAAAAACTTCAGGAGCAAATACCAAACAAGCCAAAAAAAAAAGTGTCTGCGAAAGCGAAACAAAAATCAAAGACAAAAACTACAGACCAATCCAATGAGGCAGAAAACAACAGAGAGCATACAGAATTGGAAAAGAACACAGACTTGCGAGACGCGAACAAAAACCACAAAAAACAAAAAAAACATTGCAAAGAGAAAACTTGAAAAAAAACTGTCAAGAGCACCCAGGGAAATTCCCTAAAAGACTTCTTCAAACGCTTAGACAAAAGAAAACATGACCCCGCAGAAGAGATCTCCGACGCTGAAATCCTGGAGGCAATCCAGGACTTAGCCCCTTTGGAACCCAGGTCTCCAAAGTCAGGAAAATCGGAATCAACAATGAATCTAGGCCGCAAACAGCCCTGAAGACAGGGAACAGTGGCGTGGAAGTGAAAACAACAGAGCCAAGCGAAGTTACCAAAGGTAACTCGGAAGGAAGGAAAGGGAGATAATCCGGCTACCAGCAATTCAGAAGGCCCGATCCAGCACGCACAAAACTCCGTGACCACTGACCGACTACCGCCCTCCTCTGAAATCAGAAGCCCTGTGCTGACTCAACCATTTACCACCCCAACGACCCTGCCATCATCATCAACCCCCAAGCAGGGGGGAAAGTCCCCATACGAAGACCAAGAAACTGAGTCTTCAAACCCAGTAATGACCATTAACCAACCAATGAGCCCGCCAGATACAAGGGCCACAAGTGAAAATAACGGTCCCCCCTTAATCCCCGAAATAAATGACACCCCCTGCGCCCCACCCACAAAACCAAGCAAAAGCCGCTCTCTGAATAACCACCCACTCTCTCAACAGTTGATCCAAGACTCCCTCCTCTACACGCCTGTCAAACCCAGAAGATGCAGTGAGGCCACCGCATTCACCCAAAAAGAAATCCCCAGCAAATAAACGGACATGCTAACGATCATGTCGGCCATAACCATTGCCCTTGTACCCTTCTGCAAACTGTACGAATCATTGAGCGAAACCTTAAAAGACCATACAACTCTACTTGCCATGACACACACTAAACTGATATTCCTGGAGGGATATCTAACAGCCACAGAAAAATCGATCCTGACTAAGAACACAGAATCAGACGAGAACCACACCAAGAGGAACCCCATTGACCAACCAAATCCTGGGATCCAAATTGCTATGGTCAAGCAGACAAAAAACGTAGAAACACAAACACTGGAGTCCAGCCGAACAGCATCAGCGGCTGAAATCTCCTTTTCTAAACCAATACTGAGCCAGGGTAGCAACTTCACCTTATTTAACAGCATTCCGGGAGGAGTCATGGGCCGGCCGATTGCCACCCCGGAACCCTTCATCTTCAACTCGACGTTGACACGGCCGAAGGAAACGCTGGGTAGCCTGGCAAAGGGCTCTGCAAAATCACCACCCAAAAAAGAACCCCAGACAACCAAAAAAGTTTCAGCCAATAACCAAAAAGTCCTAAAACTCAGCGCACCCTCAAGTTCACTCAAATTGTGGAAATCGATATAATATTGTGACCCCAATCGCATCGTTTAAATGTATGTTGGCCTACGCCAAGCTGTCTAAAGAATATTATGTACATAGGTTCCGCGGCAAGGTCTTGACCTTAATGTATCGTGAAAGCTGCCATCTTGGATTTAGCCGCCATTTTAGGTACTTTTGCCGTGCGAAAGTCACCTCGAATCACAAAATGGAGGCCGAATGACATTTCGAGTAAGACTTCGGCTATGGTGACCTCCGCACACGTGAATGAATAATATGTCCACAGGCTACCTGTTAGGGTCATGAACTAAGACCCTGTCCTCTGTTTAACCTAGGTGTAAATATGTAACTGTATCAGCGAAACCGATCTAATATATGGAAATTGCATGTTCGACCTGGCTACGAACCCTAGCCGTTGTTCTAAGAATGGTTAACTTACAAGAGGGCTAGCCAATGCAGTACAAAATGTATAAAAACCCGAGCATCCCGATGATCGGTCTCTCCCACTTTCAGTGCGAACCTAACGTTGAAGGTTCGTGTGTTAGTCAGAGGGCCGAATAGCTATTCGCATGTCAATTGACTTTGGTAACTTTGTAACTTTGAAATAAAGCGCTTTGTATGTCCTTTGTAACCTGTGTTGGTGTGTTTCCTTTTGGGCTTCCCGGCCTCATATCAATTTCTCTGTTTCCACAGTTGGCGCCCGAATAGGGACCCTCAAGATTGATGCCGGATCATTGAAGGTTGACGCAGACTATCGAATCGGGATCGGACGGTGTGATTCTGCGGGCCCGACCGATCGAGACGCGATACCTCGGCAGCGCTGCACGATCCGATCCTTGGGCGATAGTCGTGCGGTCTGACACGGCATCTTGACGAGGGTCCAATTCCGAGGCGGGCAGATTTGCCGAAACCACCGAACGCAGGTAAAATTTGTTAGTTAAAGTCCTTTGTAAACCGTACGGTCCTCCTTAGGTTTGGTCAGGTGTAGTCGTGACCCGGCTCTTAATTTAACCCTGACAATTTGAATTTGGCGTATTGTATCTGCAGACACAATTATTGGACCAGGTAACACCAATCCTTTGAGAAATGCCTGGGAAATTGTCTAGCTGTTTTAGGGCTCTATTCCGCAGCGATCGACAATCTTTGGAATTTAGCCGTCCGGCACCACAGGAGGGGTCGCCGGCGTGTACTATGTACTGTAAGTATGGCATTGGTAGTATTGTATTTAATGACATTTGGCACAGACAGACCAGAAATGCCTCCGAATTTCAGTGGCCAATCAATGGTAGTTTTGAGATCCCCCGTATTGAATACTTAGAGTCGATCTTGCTTAAAAAGAAGGCTAGGCCAGCAGCCTTTGATGTGTTACAAAACTGGAAAAAGGAAGCATTACAGCAGCTTAAAAGTAGGGATAAACATGCACGACGTCATAAAACGAATGCCGAAAAGGCATTGTTGTATGACAAGGAAAAACGATTAGATGAAACCCAGAAGATGGATAGAGCTTTCTCGCTCGGGGCCCAGAAAATTTACCCCTCTAAAGATTTCCATGTTTCCGAGGAGTTTATTGAGAAAATATTAAACGAACGGAGGCCTGATTCTTCAGCGCCACCTCCGTATGCTCCCATTGTGGGCACCTTGCCCGTTCCTGCTATTGCTCCTATCGTTATTCCTACTCCTCCTGCGCAGCCTACTGCCCCTAGTTCTTTGGTTGTCGCTCCTCTGTCTATTTTGTCTATTACATTACCTCTTTCCCCTGCACCCTTGTTAGGTTCACCTACACTTTCGATTCCGGGGAGTCCTGTGTTCATTAAATCAGATCCCGGTGCAGGGTCGAGAATAGTGACTCGTAGTACTGTTCCTGCAGGCAGGAAACAGGAACTATTTGCTTGGGCTAAACATTGCATGGAAAAAGGTGATCAAACTGATGTATTTTCAACATTGTCTAATTTGCACGATTTTCCCGAGAAAAACGTTTTTATTGAAGGACTGGGTATTCATTTATGTGTAATGTGGGGTAGATTGCAGACTTCGGATCTCCCACAAGGGGTGAGAGATCTGAATGCATTGGCACTCTCAAGGGATACAGAGCAGAAAGTATATGGGCATGTCAATAAGTTGTTTGAGTTTAGAAGGGATTTTGAAAGGTTACAAAACGAGGATGATGAGGACGATAGGATATATGTGCAGAAACGGTTCCTTTCGTGCCGAAGATCAGCACCTGAGGAAGTACGGATTTGTACTAGAGATGCGATTCGATGGATCTCGGATTCATCGATACCGCCAGATGAGGTATATGACACATATAGTCAATACACGGTAGAGATGCAAAGGAAGGTGATCCAAGTGATGGTACAGCATTTACAGGAGGAATGTATAAGGAAAAAGGTTGGTTGCCCCACAGAGTTATTAGGTATTTGTAAAAGAGCTTTTTCGCCCGACACTTCTACAGCTGCTTTAGCGCTCGATTTGGCCTTATTACTTAGTAAGCGGTCGGAGGTCCCTATATCTCAGTTGCCTATGAGAGAGGTCCCTCCGACCCTTGTCCCAAAAGTAGAAATCCCCGCCAACGCGGCGGCTGGTACTCCCGCGGTGGATATCCCTGCACATTACGTATCGCAGTTTGTTCACGTCCCGTTCTCCCGACAAGAAGTGAACACGATTAGACAATCAGTCCCTGATATTAGGAAAAACCCGACAGGGTTTTATAAAGAAATAGAATCCGTCTTGCAGTCTTCTGTGTTCACCTTAAGTGACATGGATTTATTGTTTCCAGTGCTTTTACCTGTTGATGTATGGAAACAGGTACGAACAATAGATGATGTGCCGGGGTTAGGGGATACATGGGTAAACTTAATTAGAATAGATGGGGAACGACCAGCTGGTGAGAAACCACCCCAGGTAATACTCACTTTACCCGATAGAATAGTTGCTAAATTAAAAACTATAATCCCAGAAAAAAGGATTATTTGGGACAAGCTTACGGCCTGCGTCCAAGGGAAAACTGAAGGTACTACTGAATTCTTTAATAGATTCGAACAGGTGTTCTCCGACTTCAGTGGACAGGATTTAGGTACAGAGTCGGGAAAGAGGTTGTTTGTGGACAAATTTGTGCGTGGATTGTTGCCCGACATCCAGTCACAAATTATGTCCTCAGAGAGCGCTTGGCAGGCAAAATCCCAGTCAGAAGTCTTGCATATGGCTCAGTATTACGAGAATCGGGTTAATAATGAAAAAGAGAAAATCGAAAAAAGAAGGGGTGACCTAAAAACTAAGGTATTGTTGCAGCAAATTGTCAGGAACCCCAGAGGAGGTACGACACAGACTAGAGGTCAGTACATTCCAAGAGGAAATACTCCTCCAAATTCTATAAATATTAATCAGTGTGCTTATTGCCGCCAGGAAGGTCACTGGCGAGCACAGTGCCCTGCCCTTCGTCAGAGGTCAGGAGGCACATTTGGAGGTATGGGTAGGCGACCAAGGAGCCGCCCCGGAGCAGGAGGCCCTGATAGGGGTCAACTTCTACAAGATCCCCAGCAACTTTTTTCACGGGAAAATCAGACTCCGAGTATGGACTCGAGAAATATATTTGATCACCCTTCCGCCGCCTATCTTTCTGAGGAACTTCCCTTTGATGAAGTTCTGCCTTACTAGGATTGCCCGAAGCAGCGTTTGGAACCTTTACCTATTCCCGTTATTCAGAAGGGCCCCTATGTTGAATTATTGGTGGGGAATAGGAAACATCAGTTCTTGATCGACACTGGAGCACAAAAGTGCTCCATCGACCATTCGAGGGTTCCAAACATCCCACTGTCAGGGCAAACAAACGTCTCTATAGGGTTCTCTGGTATACCAACTGTTTGTCCGGTTTCTGCACCGGTACCCGTTTTTGTGGGCCCTTTTACAGACCAGTGCCCTTTTCTTCTTACTTCAAACTGTGGAGAAAATTTGCTGGGGTTGAATTTGTTGAAGAAACTGAATGCAGTAATTCATTGTTCCCCTGACGGAATAAGATTAACAGTTTCACCACAGCAACCCTTTAACTCCCAATACTTGACCCGACCTCTACCTCCCGAATTCGACATTGTCCCAGAATGTTTGTGGGCAATAGACGATAATGATGTCGGGATATTGCACATCGAACCTGTTAAGATAATATTGAAACATGGGGTTAAGCTACCGCGCATTCCGCAATATAAAATTTCAATTGAAGGAGAGCACGCTCTGAAATGCATTGTCTCCGATTTTGTACATCGTGGAGTGATCGAAGAGATTACAGGTAGCTTATGTAATAGCCCGATCTTGCCAGTATATAAGAAAGGCGACAATGCAATTCCGTACCGGTTTATAATAGATCTTCGTGCTATTAACCGGGTGGTAGCCCCACAATTTCCAATCGTGCCTAATGTAACAACAATCTTAACAATGATCCCTGCTACGGCTACACACTTTAGTGTCGTAGATTTGAAAAATGCCTTCTTTAGTATTCCGATACACAAGGAGAGCAGGTATTTGTTCGCGTTCACCTTGGGGGGACGCTCATTTACATTCACAAGGGCACCTCAAGGGTATACTGAAAGTCCTAGTATCTATAGTAGAGCCTTAAAAGAGCAGCTCGACACCCTTGAACTGCCACCTACTTGCACGCTGCTTCAGTATGTAGACGATCTGCTCCTAGCTGCAGACTCTGAGAAAGCTTGTGAAGAAGGCACTATATTGTTGCTTGTTCATTTAGCTGAACATGGTCACAAAGCTTCACTTTAGAAATTTCAATATTGTTGCCAGGAGGTTGCCTATTTAGGCTACCTCCTGTCAAAGGAGGGGAGAAGATTGACACCTGAACGAATAAAACACATTTCTGGCATGTCTGTCCCAAAAACACAGAAGGAAGTCAGAGCCCTGATAGGGATGGCGTCCTTCTGTAGACTGTGGATCCCGAACTTTGCCCTAGTGGTAAAACCGATGTTGGCTTTGACGAAGAAGGGCATTTCTCTGCCACTGCCATGGGAATCGGAACATCAACGATCATTTGAGCTTCTCAAAGCCGCGCTGTGTTCAGCACCGGTTCTGGATACACCAAATTACGATAAGGCCTTTGTGTTGTTTGTGCATGAATGTAATGGATGTGCTTTGTCTGTGTTAACACAGGAACATGGAGGGAAGAATAGGCCGTGCGGCTATTATTCCTCCGCCCTCGATCCTGTTGCATGCGCTTTGCCGCGATGTCTGCGCGCTGTTGCTGCTGCTGCTGCGTCTGTAAAACAGAGTGAGGGGATGGTCCTAGGCCACGATTTGATTCTGATGGTACCTCACTCTGTTGATATTCTATTGAATAAAACTCAAACACAACACCTTACTTCTGCCCGGTTGACCAGGTATGAATTAGTTCTATTTGCTCCTCATATCCAAATTAAAAGGTGTTGTGTTCTCAATCCGGCTGAACTTTTGCCTCTCCCGCAAACTACTACTTGCGGCGATGACGGATCACATGACTGCCTGTATGCCACCGAACAAGAAACAAAGGGCAGAATAGACCTCTCAGATACTCCTTTGGAGAATGCGGAAGGGGAGCTGTTTTGTGATGGCTCCTGTTTTAAACTTCCGAATGGCACGTCTACAGCTGCTTATGCAGTTACTACCTTGAACAAGATTGTAGAAACTAAAAGGATTCCGCATAACTCCGCGCAGGCCGCAGAGATTATAGCGTTGACCCGTGCTTGTGAGCTCTCCCAAGGGCATAGAGTTAACATTTATACGGATAGTCAGTACGCCTTTGGGGTGGCTCACAACTTCGGAAAACTGTGGTCGGAAAGAGGGTTTCTGACCTCACATGGGACTAAGATTCAGCATGGCCCCTTAATAGTACAACTACTCTCAGCACTCTCACTCCCTGAACAACTAGCGATCATGAAATGTGCAGCACATCGGAAGGTCATAGACGATGTGGGCAAGGGAAACGCTTTTGCAGATTCGATAGCTAGACAAACAGCCACAGACCTTAGTACAGACATGTATACCTCGAGGGAAGTGAGAGATGGTTGTATAATAGATGAAGGCATTGGGTCTGTGCGAGATATTCAGACTGATGCCTCTGTTGAAGAATCTAGGAAATGGGCTGAAGGTATGGGGAAATTGGATGACGAAGGGTGTTGGGTGGACACATCTGACGGGAAATGGTTGCTTCCTGATTCTTATGTATTAGCAATGGTCACAATGGCACATGGTCCACCACATGTGTGTGCCCAGCAAATTGCGAAGATATTACAGCAGGTTTGGGTGAATGATAAAATTTTGGAAACTGCAAAAAGACTCGTTCAGAACTGCATGATTTGCCTGCAGCATAATGTGGGTAAAGGGACAGTGACTCCAAGGGGAAGTTTCGGGCCCCCCTCTGTCCCCTTTGAAACCATTCACCTTGATTTTATTGAAATGGAGCGATGTAATAACTTGAAATATGTTCTTGTTATCATTTGTGCTTTTAGCAAATGGGTCGAGGCTTTCCCCGTCAAAGATGCTACCGCCATGACTACCGCAAAGATCTTGGTAAAAGACTATTTTCCTCGATTTGGGCTCCCGAGGATAATTTGGTCGGACAACGGCCCCCACTTCATCGCAGCCGTAATGTTGCAAATATGTGTTGCCTTAGGGATAGAGAAACGTTTTCATTCAGCTAGGCACCCTCAAAGTGCGGGGTTGGTAGAAAGACACAATGGTATTTTGAAAAACAAACTTGCAAAAACATGTGCCAACACTAAATTAAAATGGCCAGATGCTTTACCTATTGTGTTGTTAGCTCTGCGCACCACACCCCAGACTAGAACTGGGCTTTCTCCATTCGAGGTAGTAATGGGAAGGCCTGCTAATATTTGGGGCCTCCCTAAACCTAAAGCCCTGAGGGATGTGGAGAATGTATTGCTCATAGACTATTGTAATCAATTGACTAAAAACCTGTATTTCATTTACCACCAGGTGAATGCCGCCTTACCTGTACGGTTTACGGGCCCAGGACACGATATATTGCCCGGCAGCTGGGTCCTGGTAAAGGCCTACGAAAGGTCTTCCTGTCTCGCGCCTCGCTGGCGGGGACCCTACCAGGTTTTATTGGTCACCAGGACGGCAGTGCGGGTGGCAGGAAAGAAGAACTGGATACACGCAACGCATATCAAGAAGATCCCTCACCCGGCGCCACACGTTACAGAAGAAACAGAACCCCTCGCTGATGCTACACTCTCTGATCTCGGAGTAGCAGGCAGCGTTGTGAGTGCGTCGGAGAAGTTCTCTGAGCCTGAGGAGCTCGGGGAGCCGTCCATTTTGTCTCCGCACTCCCTTGATCAATCACTTCCGGAAAACCTTGTTTCGAGCTCTGCGACTTCCGTCGCTACTGATACGACGCTCCCCTCAGGGAGCGACGATACTTTGCTTTCGGATTTAACAAACTTGGGTACCCTCCGGTACAACCTTCGACCACGCAAATAAAATCGCCGCACGAGTATCGTGCATCTGGAAGAAAAAGGAGTGATTGAAATACTATCGTCTTCCCTTTTTTTGGAACAAAGAAAAGGGGGGGTTCTGTTGGCCAGGGTTGGGAAGGACTAAGAAGTCGCGCGGCCGAAGTGCCGCCAGCAACAAACATTGGGGCCGTCGATCGGGATAACCATGATGCCTGCCGCCTTCACCGTTGCTCCTCGTATTGAACTATTAGATAAGGAGGTGACCAAATCGAACAATGGACAATGTGCCTGGGCCCTGAAAACGTACTGTTGTGTTCTTGTTTTGATTATTGTTAGTTTTGCAACTGCTGCCGTGGGACTTTGGTACTTTGAAGAAATTTATCCTTTGAAGCCTCTGTTACCGACCAAAATTGTACCAACTGTTTTGACTCCCTCTGTACACCTTCACACTCTGTCCCCTAGGGACTCTCGGCATAGACAGAAATATCATAATAACACTTTGATGATAGTGATGAATGCTACGCATACTATTCTTAATAGGAGTAATTGTTGGATTTGCACTCACTTACCACAACATGGGAACAAGGGACTGGGATGGTATATACATCCCCTACCTCTAACGACTTCCTGCTATGCCTCTCTTAGAGCACTTTTCTTTGGCCGGTGGAATGATAGCATCTCAGGGAACTTCGATGGCACTAATTTGAATGAATTTGAAAAACGTGAATTGACTCCCCTGGGATGCTCGCTTTTCGCAAATAGGAGTAGACCTAATATCGCTTCTATTAGGCCGTCTGATAAACTTTCTTTTCCTTTTCAAAATCTAGTTTCTTTTAAGATGGCTCCGATAGGCAATAAGGATGCCATGCCTCCTTCTTATTCTATAAATCACAGTCCTGATTCTGTCCCTTTCTGTGTACAAAGAAATGGCACTAGGCCAATGGGAGATTTCGAGCCTTGTGTAAATATTGTAAATTTGACTGGGGAAAATAGGCCTCTGTATGTAGGGGGACCCGTTTATTTTGTTTGTGGTAGTTTAGCTTTTCCCTGGTTGCCCAAGGATTGGCAGGGGACTTGTTATTTAGGGATATTGTTACCAGGTGTGTTTATAGCTAGTACCTTAGAGGTATCTAAGGCTCGCCCGCGAAGGGATAATGATGGAGATACCCCTGGACAAGTATTCGGGGATATAGCCAAATCAGTAGTCCCCTTCTGGGGACAAATAGTAAATTCAGAAAACATTAGGGGATTAGCGAGGGTATTGGAGAAAACGATCAACCGGACCACGGACATACTTTACAATATGACCTTAGAGCAAAAGGCGATAAGATTGGTAGCACTTCAAAATCGAATGGCATTAGATGTCATTTTAGCTGAACGAGGTGGAGTATGTAAATTAGTGGGGTCCGCTTGCTGTGTTTTCGTACCAGATTCTTCATCAACAATATTTAAAGCAATTCAGAATTTACACATTCTTAGTTCTGAAGTTCATATCCCTGTAGGAGACTGGAGCCTTAGTACTTGGTTTTGGGATTCTCTACGATCTTGGGGGTGGAAGGTGCTTTCTGTTATTTTAGGTATTTTAGGGACTCTGTTATTTCTTTGCTGCTGTTTTCAATGCCTCCCGAGTATATGCGGAATGTTAGGGGGATGTTGTGCCCAAGTTATGAGCGCAATAGGGCGTAGAATATATACCCCGAAGACAGCATCTAAAGAATTTATGTTGCAAGAAGTTCTTATGAACAACTTTATGGCCATTGACATTTCAGACAATGATGCGGAACCTATAAATGATAATGCTTTCAAGTATTTTCAAAAGTATTAGGAAATAATGTTTTAGCACTTGGCATAGGCCAAAAGGAGGGTCTGTGGAAATCGATATAATATTGTGACCCCAATCGCATCGTTTAAATGTATGTTGGCCTACGCCAAGCTGTCTAAAGAATATTATGTACATAGGTTCCGCGGCAAGGTCTTGACCTTAATGTATCGTGAAAGCTGCCATCTTGGATTTAGCCGCCATTTTAGGTACTTTTGCCGTGCGAAAGTCACCTCGAATCACAAAATGGAGGCCGAATGACATTTCGAGTAAGACTTCGGCTATGGTGACCTCCGCACACGTGAATGAATAATATGTCCACAGGCTACCTGTTAGGGTCATGAACTAAGACCCTGTCCTCTGTTTAACCTAGGTGTAAATATGTAACTGTATCAGCGAAACCGATCTAATATATGGAAATTGCATGTTCGACCTGGCTACGAACCCTAGCCGTTGTTCTAAGAATGGTTAACTTACAAGAGGGCTGGCCAATGCAGTACAAAATGTATAAAAACCCGAGCATCCCGATGATCGGTCTCTCCCACTTTCAGTGCGAACCTAACGTTGAAGGTTTGTGTGTTAGTCAGAGGGCCGAATAGCTATTCGCATGTCAATTGACTTTGGTAACTTTGTAACTTTGAAATAAAGAACTTTGTATGTCCTTTGTAACCTGTGTTGGTGTGTTTCCTTTTGGGCTTCCCGGCCTCATATCAATTTCTCTGTTTCCACAAAATGACCAACTGCAGACCAAAGTAGCTCCACAACTCAAGACAAAAACGACTCCCAGCACCTTACATTCACATGCTCAACCGGCCCAACAAAGACAAAAGAGAATTCCACCTATACCCCTAAGAATCATCAGACACCAAGATCTCCACTCACAGTTGAAGACTTCTTAATGGATGGCGCCGCGATGAACATCACTCAACATCCAGACTCGGAGTCGGAAAAGCAGACGGACGGAGCACATGAGAAAAAGAAGCAAGCCCCCCACAAGCGAGCGCTCAACAAGAAGCAGGAGCAACCACAAATAAAAAATAACAGGACTAAGACATCTGAAAGAAAACTTTCCTCACAACATAACACACTCAACACATTCAACCAACCAATTGCAAAGTACCCGGGGAAAAAGCGAAACAACGCAGGAAAGGATCTCACGATGCCCAAGAACACCATCACAAACTGAACCACTTGAGAGCAAAAGAGTTCAGGAGAAAAGCAAACGCACCACGGATCACGATAAAACAATGCGATCTAGAGCAAGAGCAAAACAAACACCTCCACACGAACTAAAAAACAGAAAAAAAATCTCTGTGACGATATTTAAAATGGAACAAACGTCAAGGAATAAGGAATACATCATGCTGATCAGAGGAACGATACTGCACATTTTCAGAAAGATCAGTGCGTTAAAAGTCTTGAGATCAGATGATCTCACCTTGGTTGAGCCATACCACAAAAACAACAAAGCAAAATCATTTGTGCATATAGGATCTTCTGCTCCAAGCTTCTCCATCAAAGAAGCCCAGGACGAGCTGCGTCACCGAGGCTTCCTGCTGACAAATTGGTCTAACAGCAGTGACCATGAAGAAAGGAAGCGAGAAAAAACTGGAAAATCTCCGGATAGACCACAGTATATACTGAGAATGGAGAGACAACACACAAACAACCGGCGGCTGAATTCTGAGCAGGAAGAAATCTATAACACCACGCCGAGACATAGAGCCCCAAAACAAATGCGATAAACATAGGGACCCACATACATGACAAAGGAAGAAGAACCAAAGCAGACAACTTCTGCCAGATGTCCGCAAAGCACCTTAGCACCCCAAGAAAACAAAACCCCAGTAGGAACCAGGGAACCGGTAATGAACTCAGCCTGCAAAAAATTGCCGCCGGCAAACACGGACAAACCTGGACAAATGAAACAACTCTGGGCTTGGCTGCCTAAAGCACTCTCAAAAACAACAAAGAAATAGCAATCCGCGGTCCACGAAGGTGGGCCCAGTAAGAAGACCACAAAGAAACCGAAAGAAACCACAATTTGTACTTCTTTGTTTCTGCTGCAAGTAAGATTGACTTAAAAATAGGCTCATGGAACACATGCGGGTTTCAACATCTCACGAGAACAGGCGGAGTCGATCTAGGCCAGTTCGACGTACTAGCCCTACAGGAAACCTGGCTCACCGAAAAGCCATCTCTGGACGGCTTTGAGATCGTAATCGCACCGGCGGTGAAGAGCCGGCTAGGTCGCCCCTCGTCGGGCATTCTACTGGCAGTTTGATCAGTTAGCGGAATAAGCATTTCCGAAACAACTGCAACATTGAAACATCACCTAGTGACCATCTTGAATTGGACAAAATACGAGGCGAAAAAAACAGAAAAACCAGAAGACCCAAATCGCCATCATAGTGGTTTACTGGAATCCATAAGCAATCTCAGATGCAAAGTTCCTTAAGACCATTGAAAAAGAGATCGACAACATCTACGTCGAAAAACAAATCAAACACATTATTATATGTGGAGACCTTAATGCAAAATGCCAGGAGAAAACCGCAACTGCTCAACAGATCACCCGAAAAGGACCAGCAGAGGAGAGGGGCGAGCAATGGAACAAACTAATGGTCACACAAGGTTTTTACAACATGGCCCAAACCTTCCCAAACCCAAAGAGAACTCCAACGTGGGAAAGAATAAAGCAAAAGGGAACAATCGACTACATTTTTGCGTCCGAAGAAATGCAGAAGGTGATGACATCTTTCGAAGTGATCCGGGCGGCCGCAAGTGACAACCTACTGCTAGCCACATGGAAATCCACGGGCGTGCACAAAATCTCAATGCCCTTTCACCTCGAAAGCAACACCCAAGGCAATCGACTCAGGTTGACGGCAGAAAAAATAGACCAACTATCGTCAAAATACGAATCAGACTAAGTGTCGACTATCAACCGCTCTTGAGTCCCTATAAAGTAACAACTAGAAGTAACTGTCCGCTAGGGCTGGAAAAAACCCATCAGTACGACAAACAGGTGGTGTCAAAATAAGCAGCAATAAGACGCCTCAAAAGGCTCGCGAAAAACTCCAACTCAGAAGTTCTGCAATAAGAACTTGCAGCAAAAACAAAGAAATACAAATCGTGGATAAAAAGCCACCGTGCAACATTGTACCAAAAAGACTCTGAAGAAATGTTAAAAAACAGAGCTGGAAAAAACACAAGAGAATTCTGGAAGCTTATGAAACTGACGGGAGTCGCAAACAACAGTTCTCCAACAAACAACGTCAGTGAAGAAAAATGGCAGGAACACTTCGAATCCCTATTTCAAGAGCCAGTCAAATCGGGAAACCCTCTGAGAGACGACCAAGAATCACCATGGACAGACGTCTCGGACGAAGAGGACATCTTAGAAATCATACAAAAACTGAAAAACTCCAAAGCCCCAGGACCTGATGGCATCACAAACATAGACCTCAAAAACTTTCCAAACAACTGGGCACCGTTTATCAGCAGGGTCTTCAGTAACTGCACAAATTCGAGAACAATCCCGAGATCCTGGTCAACAGCGACGGCCGTCCCAATCTACAAAAAAGGCGACAGGTCAGACCCATGCAACTACAGACAAATTGCCCTTTTGGACACGATCGGAAAAATCTACGGGATGTTACTGTTAAAAAGATTTCAAGACTGGGCAAGGACAGCATCATGTGTGGAACCCTTCCAAGCCGGATTTTTAAAAAACTCCACAACAACAGTTAATATCATGTTGCTCAGTATAATCAAGAGCAAAGCACTCGAAGGCACATCCAGAATATTTCTTGCATTCATAGATGTAATGCAAGCCTTTGATTTAGTTGACAGAGAGAAACTGTGGGCGAAGCTCAAAGCTTGGAGATCCCCAGAAAACATCCTCGCTCTGATAAAAGCTCTACACAGGGAGACAACAATGAGGGTAAAACTGAACAACAACGGTCTACTGTCATCAGAAATTCCAACGAGCCGAGGAGTGAAACAAGGCTGACCTCTGGCCCCTGCTCTATTCACAGTGTTTATTGGCGACTTGAAAGACTCAGGCCAAGCCGTCAGAGCTTTCCCCCCAAAAATTGGTGGTGAACCAGTGCAACGACTGCTATACGCGGATGACATAACCCTGCTGGACCAAACTGAGATAGGACTGCAAAGGCAGCTGAACAACCTCTTAGAGTACATTGAGCAGGCAAACCTGCTAATAAACAAAGCTAAAACAAAGGTCCTTATCCTGGAACGGAACTCGAGAAGATCCAAAACCTTCCATTGGAAGTTAGAAAAAGTCAAAGTCGAAACTGTCACAAACATCAGACACCTGGGAGCAATGATTGACAGTTCAATCTCAGAGAAGAGCATGCAAAAGGAACTCTGGAGAAAAGTTTGCTCCCTGACAACACAGGCCAGAGTCCTGGACAAAAAATATGGCCGCTTCTCGCTGATACCAATACTCAAGTTCTACAAAGCCAAAGTGGTCCGCGCACTAACTTACGGCGCCGACGCCATGCCAACAATTCCAGTCAACATCTCGCAAAAAATTGAGGGTTTTTTCTGAAAATCAGCACTGAACCTGCCAAAATCAACTCAGACAGCTGCTATCAGAAGAGAACTAGGCCTCACCTCCTTAAAAGTGACGGTGGAATTCAGCAGTATATCATTATTCAGGAAAACAATTCTCCCAGAGCAACTCCCTCTTTACAAACTGATAGACACGGAAATCAAAGAAAGAAGGTGCAAAATGATAACCAACTGGGCAACACAGAAAAGAACCCAGCTCGAGCATATTGCATGCACTGAAGAGGACTTGATCCAGAATCCAACCAAAATAAAAAGGAAACTGGCAGAATTGGACTGGATCACTACCCAAGAAAAAGCCAATGCAAACAAGCTTTTGCTCCACCTCCCACCCTTCTCAATGAAACTAAACGAAACTATGCAACTGCTGCAGAGATTTCCAAATAAGCCGATGAGACACACCTTTCTAAGAGCTCGCCTGAACCTGCTGCTCACAAACGAAATCCTACACGTAAGAGCCCAATCGTGCAGCAAAACATGTTGGCTATGCAAAACTGACCAGACAGAGACAGTGCAACACCTGCTACTGGTTTGCCTGGCCACTCTACAGAGTCTACAAACATACCTACGCCCGATCTCAGAGACTTATATCGTGAGCGAAGAAGAGGTATGGTGGCAATGGTTGATGAGCGGCCAAAAAACATCCTTGTCATTTGCTACAATGAAGATCCTGCAAGCCGCTCTAACACAATGCAGTAAGGAAAATTCGACACCGCCACTTTGACAGAGCAACCAGAACTCAACAACAGCAAAATTAAATAATAGAACTTTGAATACAGAAAAAGACAAACGAATCCTTGTAAAATCAAGATAGCTTGATACACACAAGTAAAAAAAAAAAAAAAAAAAAAGAATCCCTCTGCCAGGCGGGAGAGTCTGTGTAAGCTTGGCGTTTCATCCCGCCCTCCCTTAGCTGAACTAGCCCACTAAACACGGGTTGGCTGCTGCGACCACAAGCGTGTCCTAGAGCCTGCTATCCGTGTGTAGTTGTGTCTGTGCACGCTGTCCCGCAATAGGTCGTTTGCTTTTGTAGCGTGAGTTCAATACGTGTGTATTTTCACAGTGGAGCGGTCCTTAATCGCGCATAGCGCCTATACAGCGAGAGGAGCACCTTAATTAAAGATCTGTGCCCAGCCTGCACATCACATATTCGAATCCCAGCATTAGTAGCAGTAATTAATAAGAAAAATGTACGATCTTGAGTAACAACAACCCTTATTATTTAAGAGACAATCGGGTCTTTGCAGTATAGACGGTCTATAACTGTGTGTTATTAACTCCTTTTACATTCAGTATTTTTTGATAGATGGGCACAGGATGTTGGATCTCATCCTCCCAGATCTGGTTGCCAGCTGCAGAGCACTGGCAGTCTTAAAAGGGCACGCAAATGACAGTACATGGGTCGGTTGCACATTGACTAATCACACACGCGAGAAACGTGGGGACGCCACGCTCGTAAGAGGGTGCCAGCGTGTCTCTCTGGTATTTGCCGGCCAACCCCTATTACAACACCCTCGCCATGCCCAAACAAGCCCTTCCACCTCCACCCGCACACCGCACCCACCCTGTCTCTGGTGAAGTTGTTGCAAATACCTTCTCAGGCAGCATAACAGTCAACGCCTTAGGTGCTGCTAAGCCCTTGCATGCCTGGAAAGTCAGTTAGCCTTTCAGCCTTATTTGCGCTGAAAAAAACGGGATTTGTTCGCCATTCTGCCCGCAAATCCCCACTTGTTAAACAGGGATTTGCGGGAAGAATGGCGGAGAAATCCCGTTTTTTGGCGCAAATAATCCATGAATCATTAGTGTTCTTGAGTTTAGTTTATCGGCAGCTCGTGTCCTTTTCTGGGCGAGGTAGTTGCTTTCAGTTTCTGCACAGTTGCAGTCACTTTCAAGGCTGCGGGTGTTTCTGCCAATCTACGTCAGTTTCTGGACAAGTCTCCGTTTGTGGGTCGTTCGTGTCTGGGTAATTGGTGTCAGTTTCCTGGCAGGTGGAATCCCTTTCTGGAAAGTTCCTAGCTTTGTCCATCTCAGTCGGAGTCCGGTTTGGGGTGCCTGGCGTACGCCTGGGCTGCTTTTGTCGGTTTCTTGGGTGTTGCTGGAGTCGGCGCTGGTCGTTGGGACGGCTCTCACCGGATCCGAGATCCGGCACCAGATGTGTAGCCGGATCTCGGGATCTCTGGGTTGCTTTTAAAAAAATAAAAAGCGAGCCCACGAGGGCGGGGTGCGGTGCAGCTTGTGCACAGTGCTCTGCTCGCACAGGGCAGATTAGATCTCCGAGCCCCCACCTTGGTGGACTCAGAGTCTAATCTGCCCCACGGTGCAAGCAGGCTGTGCACACGGCACATAGCATTTTTGTTATTTTGTACCCCCCCCCCCTCCTGCTTTAATTTCCACTGTGCATCCATTTCCTTTGTCTCCCTGGTGTTTACTCTTAGTTGGTTATACTTCTTTGTATAACCAACTAAGAACAAACACCGGAGAGACACACGGAGCCAGCACACATTCAAATCTGACCTCTATAAAATGCAGCACATCAGATACGTTATATATTATGTGATGTGCTGCATTTTTTAGAGGCCAGATTTTAATGTGTGCTGACTCCGGTGACACTGTGTAATTTTGTCTTGTTTAGGTTCGTGCACGGAGTAAGCGTGTGATTTGTGAGTGATGCTGTGGGCAAATGTTATGCGTCTGCATACTAGCTGCCAGGGTTGGATTGGGGCATACAATTGTCACGGCTCCAATGCAAAAGTGGCCCACAGTTGCACATGGCCATTCATTCCTTTTGTGCCCGAATGTTTGATATTGCTGTTTAAACTATTATTTTGGATATTTCCTTTGAGCGGAGGTCAACTGCCAGCTCTGCCCCCTCTAAGGCCCCTCAGACACCGCCCCCTCCCCAAACTCCACCCCCACCACGGCCCTTGTGGGATCCCCCACCAACCTTTTTCCATTTCCACCACTGGCTGGAGTCCTATTCAGGGCAGGTCATTTTAGTGACCGGGCTGTCAGTTCCTTGGTGAAAGTCAGTGGCTATGATTTTGGAAGCTGTCGCTTTTTTGTGTATCGTTCCACAGTGAGCCTCCCTCTCTTCCCCGTCAGTCGCCCACTTATTTATGGGCGTGGCCTTCTCGTTATTGATGCCTGAAGTCTCTGGCCTGTGTGTTACATCGAAGAGTTCCTGGCTCCGAGCGGTGCTGCTGCTGTCCCTGCCCATCCGTCCATCATGAAGGCTGGTTTGAAGCTGCTGCTGTCGCGCGCTCTACTTGGCGCTGTCCGGACTCCGCGCTACTCACCGGGCAGAGTCTGCAGCCTGGCAGCCTGCTCCCTGCAGAACAAGAAGGCGACATGTGAGTACACGAGCCCTTACACATCCTCGTGCAGGGCAGACTAGAAGGAACGTATGCACAGCGGTGGGGATTACCTGCGCATCTCACGTCTTGCAATTATTTTTGCCCCACACTCCTTCCCATTATTTTGCATCTCCCTTATCCCCATTACATGTGAAATCTATTTGCCCATTTCACCCCTTACAATTTACGGAGCTTCCCACTCGTGTTATTATCCATGCATCCCACTTGTACATCACACTTTTTCTCTTTATATCTGAATCCCATTGGCGCATTTCATCTCTTGTTGTTAATTGAGTTTTTACTATTTATTGCCCTTACCTGTGCACCCCACTTATGCATCTCACTGCTTCCCTTAATACGTGAATACCATTTGTGCATCTCACTCCTTGCCAGATCAAGCTTCTTACTCTTGCAATGACCAACTCAGCTCACTAGCACACCCTTTACCAGCTCAGCCCACTTGCACATCTCCATGCGTCCCTTTACCAGCTCAGCCCACTTGCACATCTCCCTGCGGCCCTTTACCAGCTCAGCCCACTAGCACATCTCCCTGCGGCCCTTTACCAGCTCAGCCCACTTGCACATCTCCGTGCGGCCCTTTACCAGCTCAGCCCACTTGCACATCTCCATGCGTCCCTTTACCAGCTCAGCCCACTAGCACATCTCCCTGCGGCCCTTTACCAGCTCAGCCCACTTGCACATCTCCCTGCGGCCCTTTACCAGCTCAGCCCACTTGCACATCTCCCTGCGGCCCTTTACCAGCTCAGCCCACTTGCACATCTCCCTGCGGCCCTTTACCAGCTCAGCCCACTTGCACATCTCTCTGCGGCCCTTTACCAGCTCAGCCCACTATCACATCTCCCTGCGGCCCTTTCCAGCTCAGCCCACTTGCACATCTCCCTGCGGCCCTTTACCAGCTCAGCCCACTTGCACATCTCCCTGCGGCCCTTTACCAGCTCAGCCCACTTGCACATCTCCCTGCTTCCCTTTACCAGCTCAGCCCACTTGCACATCTCCCTGCGGCCCTTTACCAGCTCAGCCCACTTGCACATCTCCCTGCGGCCCTTTACCAGCTCAGCCCACTATCACATCTCCCTGCGGCCCTTTCCAGCTCAGCCCACTTGCACATCTCCCTGCGGCCCTTTACCAGCTCAGCCCACTTGCACATCTCCCTGCGGCCCTTTACCAGCTCAGCCCACTAGCACATCTCCCTGCGGCCCTTTACCAGCTCAGCCCACTTGCACATCTCCCTGCGGCCCTTTCCAGCTCAGCCCACTTGCACATCTCCCTGCGGCCCTTTACCAGCTCAGCCCACTTGCACATCTCCCTGCGGCCCTTTACCAGCTCAGCCCACTTGCACATCTCCCTGCTTCCCTTTACCAGCTCAGCCCACTTGCACATCTCCCTGCGGCCCTTTACCAGCTCAGCCCACTTGCACATCTCCCTGCGGCCCTTTACCAGCTCAGCCCACTATCACATCTCCCTGCGGCCCTTTCCAGCTCAGCCCACTTGCACATCTCCCTGCGGCCCTTTACCAGCTCAGCCCACTTGCACATCTCCCTGCGGCCCTTTACCAGCTCAGCCCACTAGCACATCTCCCTGCAGCCCTTTACCAGCTCAGCCCACTTGCACATCTCCCTGCGGCCCTTTCCAGCTCAGCCCACTTGCACATCTCCTGCGGCCCTTTACCAGCTCAGCCCACTTGCACATCTCCCTGCGGCCCTTTCCAGCTCAGCCCACTTGCACATCTCCCTGCGGCCCTTTACCAGCTCAGCCCACTTGCACATCTCCCTGCGGCCCTTTCCAGCTCCGCCCACTATCACATCTCCCTGCAGCCCTTTACAAGTGAATCCCATTTGCGCATCTCACTCCTTTTCATCTTGAGCTGGAGAAATACCCCCATGCTTGAAGGGTCTACAGTTCATGGAATCCCAAATCAAGTCAGAGCTTGAATTTCTGAGTATCCCGCCGAAATCCCGGATTGCCAGCTTGGAGTCAAATCTGTGGAATGTAGCGGGGAGGCTGCAGGCGCCAGCATGAATGCTCTTGCGATCACATGGCTGTAAGGCCGCATGTCTATATGTGGTTTTCTGAGACGGCCTTCAACTTCGGCCAATAATGTACCCACATTTGGATAACTGGACAAGCCCATTGCTCCTGTCTCCCCTGGTAATGAAAACAGAACGTCAGCAGTTAAGCTTGGGGACAACTCTGAGCTCTTTCTAATTTCAGGGCAGATTGAGAAGTGAGGGAGCAGTTCTATCCCTCCAAGATGGAGGCTATCATCAGAGACCTTTGGCGTTTCTCCTCTCTGTTGAGGAATCATGATGCAAAGTAAAACAGACTGCAGAGTTGTGTCATATGTCAACTAAAGGGCAGAATAACATCTCCTTCCTTCAATGTCCAAGCCATCAAGTTAGACAGATGAGGAGAAAATAATCGTCCCTCTCTATCGACTGCTCTCATTCCAAAGATAGAGAAGATGACAGCCACACAACCTACACAAGTTCTTCCAATCATTTAGGGGCCTTTCTTTTTACTCCAGGATTTGCCAGCTTTTCACCGCCTGTGACCTATATATCCCCTTCTAGTCCGAACGCCAAGGTTTCCAGGATGGCTTCAGATTCCTAGATCCCTTACCCTTGGACGGAGATATCCCCTCCATCAAGTGGCGCAGGGGATTTCTTTTTGCATTACCCACAATTGCCATTATCGTCATGGTCCTCCGGAGGACCATGACGATAAGGGAAAACGCTATCATCATGGTCCACGTCTGTACAACAATGAGTTGATTTCCTCCCCTGAGACTAATGAAAGTAGAGCTCGACTGAATTCTCTCCAGTATCCACGTGTCCTTTCCCTTCCTGGCGACTGGCGGGGCCCCGCTCTCAGCTCTCCCCCTCCTGTTGAAAGCTTGGATCATGAGTCTCTGTCACCGTTGTTTGACCTGCGAGCTTCAAATCGCCATTCAACATTCTCGTAAACTTACTCTTCAGTCTTATACAAAAAACGTATTGAGAAAAATGTGTAAGTACCCTCTTTTTTGTTTTTGGGGGGCCCGACTCTTGAGGGTTGTATTAGTTCAAAAGGGAAAAGAAACGCGTCAAGGCTACCCCTCCCTTCAACGCACAGGTAATGCGAAACAACCTACAGAGGGCTAAGGTGTACTTCCATTGGCCATTCATGATCAAATTAACAGAAATGGGCTGTCACTGTTTGCAGGATGTGAAATCACCTCTCTGTTACTAACCTCACTCTTTTAGAACTAAATGTTCTGTTATTGTGAATGACAACTCAAGTCGTATGTTTGTTTTTGTTTATATTATGATACCTTACTCAGAATAAATTTTGTTTTAAAAGCATCATAACTTAAGTAATATAGGGGCCAAGCAGCCGATGGCAATCTTCATTATGCTGGCTGGGCACACATCACCAATGCAAACAGAAGGCTTCAGGCTGTTAACGATGTTCATCAAATCATCCTCCGAGATTTGTTTAAAGCAAAACTCAGGAGATAGATTAGGGTATACAGTTGGTCACTTTTATTCTTGAGAACATTGTTGTCCATATGAGAAGAGTTTGTACAGTGTGCTTCAATAGTGGCTGGATAAGAGTTGATTTTCACTGTAAAACCATGTTGCATTTCAGTGCACCGTGTATCGCTTTTTGCTGTAGCAGGGTGGGTGCTATTTATTCCCTCAATCTCTTTGAGAACAGAGAACAGTTCTCTTTGGCTGGATTTTGCTTTGAGGATCCTGCTAGAGAGGTTGGCTTGTTGGCTACATTCCCTTACACTAGGCAACATAGTTCCACTTGGAAAAACATTTGCAGGGCCACATTCGGTTCACAGTCTACCCCATGATGGTCTTTTATTTTCTAAGGCCTCTTAATGGTAATATTTCGGCTTGTGAACTCTTTCACAATGTAATGAACGATGAGGAAGAGCAATGATGAAGGGGCAATGACCTGATCACATGTGGTAATGCCCAGTTCTCCTCGTCATATGCTTCCCCTACCCGATCAATACATTGCGCCAGAACTCCTTGGGAATGGTCCATCTATACACCTTTTTTCCTCAGGTTTGTGTCTCTAGTAATCGGATGTTCAGTCTTTTTGGAAGACATTTTTGGGAGCTACTGAGGAGTGGTCGGTGGAGTTATTTCTAAAAGAGTTTTAAAAAGGAAGAAGTATCCACGGGTTCTTCGGGTTGCCGCCCGGGGGTTGACGACACCCCTTCACAACATAATGAAAGGGACAAGCGATAGTAAAACTCGGGATAAAGAGAATTATCATAGATAATTAGGGCATTCCTTCTACATTTCATTTGTGCATCTCGGCTGTTGCCATTGCCCGTTCATCTCATGTGTGCTTCTCGCTCCTTGACACAAACCATTCATCAACATTCTTGTGCAGCTCATGGGATAGGGAGTGTTGGCTGCAAAAGATTTAGTCGAAGGAGAATTCATTGAATCTTTTAAAA
Source organism: Ambystoma mexicanum (assembly GCF_040938575.1). NCBI lineage: Eukaryota > Metazoa > Chordata > Amphibia > Caudata > Ambystomatidae > Ambystoma > Ambystoma mexicanum. The sequence continues at coordinate 124,691,349 of NC_090922.1, forward strand.
CAGATTTTGCCCCAAATATATGTGAAGGGTGGTTTAAGTGAATTACTAATGTAGGGGTTTTAATTGGGGGGTTCGCCCCCCGAATATATTCATGGCAAAATCGACTCTATATGTCTCACCTCTTACAATCACTGGTGCATCTCACTTGTGTATTTTATTCACTGCTGCTGCTTGGGCATGCTACTTGGTATTGGTATTTGCATTCAGCACATATTTCATTGGTATGGCCCAGTAGCCCTTTTGGTGGATTATGAGATGCTTTTCCACAATACCGTAGATTTCACCGATTCCAATTTCACCTACTCAGAAATCTTCACAATTTATTTTTTCTTCAAACTGGTTAGGTAAGTAGGTACATTTAAAATCATAGATGGGGTAATGGGTTAGGAAAATGTAAGGAAAGTGGGAGGGTCACAGGGGCTTCCCCCGCGTAATAAAAAAAATGTGAAGACTTTTTTTTAAAGATTTTTCCTTTAGGTGAAGTGGATTTGGTGAAATCACAGACATTCGCTTTTCCATACAGATCTGGGTTTTTATTTAGACCAGAGCCTGGGTATTTGGGTTAGGTCCAGACTTTAGTCTTGGGGCCTCACTACGTGTATGGTGGCAACAGTAAAAAAATGCATAATTCTAAACATCACTAATTTTTAAAATGCCTCCTAATTATGATTCAGAATCTTATTAGAGATTTACTGAATGTATTGCGTGGGGTATCCCATCTTAACTCCTTTGAGTAATTTCTGCGTAGACCACGAGTTAAATATCCCATGCAACCCACGCAATAACTCGGTGGTATTTTAAAAGCAAGTCATTTTTAACATACTACAGGGTTTCACCATTATCAGCATGCTCATGACAAGACCCTAGCTAGCAGAGATCTGGAGTGCTGTTGCTTTTGGGGTGTTTTTAGAGGTCTTGGTGTTGGCTCCTGATGTTCCATGAAGTTCTTGAGTTCGTGTCTTATTAGGTGTGCTGATGGATCTTGGTATGGACTAGTATACTACGGTCTGGCCTTGCCACATGTTGTCTGACTTAGATATCTTCTTGTGGTTGTAGGGTTTGCATCTGTTTTGTGTATTGGTTAGAGTGAACAGCTGGGGGAATGGATGGCTTGATATAATTTGAATCAATTGTTTCTAACCCTCCTACTTTAGCCATATCCTGGGCCTACATGCTCAAGAAAACCCGAGCAGTATCCCCTGAAGGATCTTAGAATGTAGTCAGTGAGTACATAGAATCAGTGGTTATTAACACACTCTCACGGCACTAGAATACAGCTTTTTCCATATCATACCCTCTGATGTCAGCCAATGAAGTGCCACCCTAAATTCAACTTATTCAGCTAACTTTCAATCCTGCCTCTAGCTTGGTCCAAAGCAACAACATCTTCTACCTTCCCTGTTCTAGCTGCTGTTGCTGGAAGTGTATCTACAGTTCTGAATTTTATTATTTCATGTCTGGCCAAGAGGATCAGGTAGCACACCAACGTTTTTCCTTCTTCGATACAAGTTTTCATATGAACTGGTTGTCCACTGCTTGGTGTGATTGACAGTGGACATCCTACTCCTTGACATTTCGTGTACATCTTACTTGTGCATCTCTCCAATTGCCAATCTCATTTGTTGTGCACCTCACCCCTTGCCATTAACTACATCTCACATCTGTTCCCATTACCTGGGCATCTCATGTGTCCATCTCCCTACTTGCCATTGCCTATGCATCTCAACATCACAGTCGAATGTCCATACACAATTCACCTTACATCTATCAGGAAGACCTGGGAAAACATGATCAGGCAAAAATAGGTTGTGGTGATTGAAATCTTTATTATGATTGCGACAACAGACAGGCCTCTGACGTGGGGAGTGGAGGAGGAGGCATCTTCCTGCCTATAGATAATAGGTATGGCCACCTACTACATGGCATAGTTTATCTTTGTTACCAGGGATAGAATAATAGTCTCTATTTTTATCTCACGGGATAAATACACCTCTTGTTATTGTAGTCTTGTGGGCTCTCGAGAACCCTCAGCAAACCTTTCCTTCAGTGCCATTTCTCCCAAGCAAAGTCTCTTGCTTCCCTAATGTAACTGGATAGGTTCTGTAGTCATCAAAGTATCTAGCAGTTGTTCTTTCTCTTCTTCTGAATCCCCGCAGAGGAAATAAAATCAACAACATACAATCATTACCATCAAAATTATAGTTTCTAATGCAGTTTTTTATTGTAAGAACAATATTTTTTCTCCATAAATAGTCTCTCTGTGTCTTTTCCCCAGCATTATTCATAGTCTCTTGGTAAAACTTGCCAACCTGGTCCCGGTGGGTTTCTCTCTGTGGCCACAGGATGGATAGCATTCCGAAGGTGGGCCAAGCACTCCTGTTGCAGAACTAATCTCTGCTGCCCTGACGTCCATGCATGTCCACTCCACTGCTATTAACACACACAGTTACCAATGTAAACATTGGCAATTTATAGGCTCTCAATGCCTACCCATGACCAGGGCTATGGTCTATGGCCTTCACTTTTGTGGGTGTAAAGTGACCTTGAGCTGTGGCTTAGCTAAGAGGTGAGAAATCAGCTGAAATCAAAATGTCTCCTCGAGCGTGTTACACCACGCTGACCGAGCCTTCAGTAGGATGGTCCGCCATCGTCAAATCACTACTCGTGCACATACGCAGAAGAATGTGGATGCAGCACTCATATCTGTCTCCGGCCGACAAGTGTTGTGGTTCCCGCTTGTGGGCTGTAGTGCCCCTGGACCCCTGGACCAGCACTGTGCAAAAACCCCAGGTTAATATCTCCGCTCATGGGCCCGCATAGCTGCCCCCATAGCAGTGACTTCCTTCTGATATAACAATTGCTTTAAAGGCCCAATAGTGTCTATTTCCTCTTCCGATGGATCTCCCTGGCTGTTGACCAGAGGGTTTGTGCTTACCTTACATATAGGCTGATTAAAAAGTCTGGCCGTTTAATATGGCATAACAAAAATATTCTGATTAATAATAAGGTCTTGAACCGCAGATCATGGATAAAAAAAGGAATCAGATTCATTCAACAAATTATACATGGTCCCACCATTCTATCTCTTCAGAAAATATCCTCCAAATATGCCATTCCCAAAGCAGACTTTCAGTACTACAACAAGTTAATTAACTCCTGCTTATACACACTCAATAACTTTTCTAATGAGGTTCTTTCTCCAGATGCCTTCAGAGTATTACAGCTTACCATGATCAACGATGTGAGAGCCTCAAAATGTTATAATATGCTCACCTCTACATCTGAAGTTTGCTCTGTTCGTCTTAAATGGGAACAAGATCTGGGTTGCACATTTGATGATCACATTTGGTTCAGTCTGTTCTCTAAAATTAAAAATGTATCTGTCTCAGCAAATATAACACAACAATATTTTTTCTTTATTCATAGAGAATTTATTACTCCTGCTAAGTTAGCAAAGGCCAAAACAAATCTTGATGCTAAATGCTGGACATGTGGTCTGACCCCTGCTTCATTTAAACATATGTTTTTTGAATGTTCATTTACTTTTAGGTTTTGGCAAGACATTTGGAAGTTCATTAAGGTCATATTCTCTGTTAATATTCAGCTGTCCTTTTTTAATGTCTTTCTAGGCAGTATAGCTTTAACAACTAATATCTCGCCGGACTCAGCCAAACTTTATGATTTATTGATTTGCACAGCCTTGAAATTTATTACAGCTAACTGGAAGGATTTTCGATCTCTCTCCACCAGAAGATGGTGGAACTCTATTTGTAATATTCATAAAATGGAATTGTGTATGGCTAATGATTTGAATGCAATCCCCAAATTTAATGCTAAATGGCTCTTTTTCATCCGCTATCTTAACTATTTCAATGTAACTGCACATGGTCCTGAACCTAGATAACCATTTTGAATCTATTAGATATTTGCCTTTAAATTCATCCATATGCTTGTCATATACTATTATTATAACTGCAATAACAGTTTGAACAGATATAACATTATACCCACCTTCCCCCTTACTCTCCTCCCATTTGTTTCCAATTCCCCCTAACTTATTTTCATTGCAGATTGGGTATAACAAGTCAGATTCCATCTTCTATTGCTTTCATAACCTATGCTCGAAGAACTTTGCAAAATAATACATATTGTTTAATTAATGTTTTAAGCATTATTAACTTCTTCACCTATTATTATGGCTATTCTATGTTTATCTTTAGCAATTAGTTCCTCTAGATGTCTGTAACTTGTGAACACATGTATTATCATTATTTCTTAAAAAAGAATAAAAAAACAATAAAAATAAAAAAAAGGCTGGCCGTGGTAGTAGACCTCATGTGGCAGCACCCTTTTCCAGGTTGTGGGATGGACTCGCGGATTCTCGCCATAACATCCTGGGCCCAACATCTAGAGCAGGTGGTGGGAACCAGGTCCCGGCGTCATCCCCGTCGCCCCCCACCCCACACACACACATACACACACATCCTCAGGGGCAAACTCGGGACAACGTTACAGTCGATATTGTTGAATTTGATATGATGTGGGTATTTGTGCACTTTTAGGTGTTCTTTATTGCGTTCAAGTACACCCAGAAAACATTGAATGCCATAACACTCTGCAAACAGTTTGATTGCTTTTGTACTTTCGGTAAGTACCAGTTACATATTCATTTTCCTCTAAAATAGTCAATAGTTGACATAACAGTTGCCAGTTGCAAAAAGTGCACTGTTAAATACATAGGGCCTCATTGCGAGTAACCCAGTACAGTAAACCCGCCGGTACTACCAGCTCTGACATTGTTTCCCAGACCGGGTCACTCTGAGTCTGCCGGTAGGTGCAGTGAACAACCGGCAAGCCTTACCTGCCGGTAGTTCAGGCCCCTACTGGCAGAGAATTCACTGAAGACCGGCATCATTAGCAACGGTGCTGGTGCTTCAGTGGTTCCCATCCTGTGGGAATGGGAATTTACCGTTCCGCCGCCCGTAATCTTCTGGTTAACACTGGGATATCGGGCGGCAGAAACAGTAAGCTGAGATTGCCGGTAGCACCAGCAGCCTACTGGCAATCCCGTAATGAGGCCCTATAGAGTGTCTGATTCACAGACAGAAAAAATGCACACAAACCTGCAAGGCTTTATTTTGCATTCACTAAATGTCTTTTGCATGTCAAAGATGTGATACATCTAAAATAAGTAAGGAAAAATTTAAGGTGAAAAGATTTAGTGATGTGCTACAGTGTCGAAATTTAAGGAAAGGTATTGAGGGAAAGAAAAAGCACTTGTGCCAAAGATGTAAGAGGAGAATGCAGAAAGTAAAGGGATTAGGTAAAAGCAGAGTGTGAAAAGGAAAAGAACAATCAAGTGAACCTCCCCGAGCATGTGAGCATTGAGTGGTGGAACCAAAGGAGGCTGATAAAAGTAATTTACGTGTGCTTCCCTTATTTGGTTGTGCTAAGTATACAGTCTGACTCTTTCAATGTCCACAGTTGTGTTTGCTTTTGCTCCTGATCTGGGAAATATGGGGATACCAGTGCCGGATCATCAGTGTCCCAGTAGGTTAGAACAAGTGAGGGAGTACTTGGTGTTATTGGAATTCCAGTGTTTGGCCATACTTTGGGCCTCATTCCAAGTCTGGTGGTAACCTGCCGGTGCTACCGGTTGGTTGATTGCAGACTTTAACACTGTTTCTTCCGCCTTAGATCTCAGTGCCACCAGGACATTACAAGTCGCGGTGGCCCAGCATATCAGGCAGGGGAAAATGTTAGTCCCCACTCCTGTGGAATCCCATAGGTACCATTGCTAAAGGTGCCAGTCCTTCCGTGACAACTCTGCTTTCCGGGGCCGATGCTCCCGGCAGGTCTGACCTGTCGGGTGCACAGGCCCAGGAAAGCATAGTTGTAGTCTGCCGGTCCGGAATGGGTGCTGGTACGTTGCTACTGGTACCCCTATGCCTGGACCGGCAGACTCATAATGAGGACCTTTGTTTGTACAGGTCTTCACTAAGTTTCATTTCATTGCATATCAGTGTGCCTGATTTGGAGCAAAACTACAAATCAGGTACACTGGCACACATCGAGAAAGAAGGATTTTGGAGGAAAGGGCACTATTTAAACTGTAATACTGTAATGTTTTTCAGAGACTTCTTTTCATACTTGCCTGTGGAGGTTGTAAAAAAGCACGAAAGCCTGCAAATAAGCAAACAAATGTCTTTGTTAGCCTAATCAAGGTATTGACTTGTTGTTTTCTTTTAGATCAACACTCTACTCAACCCTTGGCTAACACGGGACAAGCAAACTGAACTATATATGGGATAAAACAATTATTATTTATACAGTACTTAATGCCAGATTGCTCTGGTTTCTAAGCACTGTAATAATCAATGTCACTATTCTAACCTACTTGTGGGACTCAATTTATTGACATTGGAGTTGGATATGGTGAAGAGCGGATTTGGCCTGACTGAGAAATTGATCCCATGGCACACGGCATCGCCCTCGTTGTGCAATTCTCCCAACAACGCATTTACTTCAGTAACTGTGCACAGTAAAGACTTTGATGTATCTTTTATCAATGTTTTTTGCTGAAAATATCTAGTGTTCTGTATCCCATTGAGATATCTATCAGGATGTCATAGTTGCCTATGTCAGATATTATGACTTGTAACACCCTCCACATGATTTTAGGTGTATTTTGGTAAGTAACGATGCTTAACTTTATTCCCTATAGTTATATAAATATATGACTATACGGTGTTGTTACTTGCAAATGAAAAGAAACTTATTTTGAAAAAAGAAAGTCATGTGGCTCTTCCTACAATACGCCATTATTGTTTCCTAGAGGAAAAAACAAAGATCTAGAAACTGTTAAAGTGGAATTTCCTGCTCAAGTCTTCAATAACGGGCTCAAGAGGGGGGTTGAAGATGATTTGAAGTTGTCACATACCACATGGTTTCTCATCTCACCATGCAGCCCCACAGATGTTTCCAATGACAACTCACATGATCCTTCACCACTGATTACATGGCCTAGGGATCATGGGAGTTGATGTCCAACACATCTGGCGGGGCCGCACAATGAGTAATGCTGTCCTCATGGCATGATTGGCGATTTCAGTGTCTATTCTCTCTTCATAGCTATATTCGTTCAAGCATTTTTATACCATGCTCATCTAGAGTCACCTTACACTGTTTCATCACTAGTAGTCTTAGCTAAACCAGATAGGCAGATTTGTCTAGCAGCCATTTTGGTTTTAACTTACACCTTGCTTGCAGTTGCAATACAATAGCCTTTCCATCTGTGAATCCTCCTTTGAAAAGGCTGCTACATTCCTTGTGGATGCTGGTAAGAAGTCTCACTGGAACAGCAGCAAGACCTCTCCAACAATCTAGTCCAGAGGACATCAAGATAGAAACTATGAATCCCATACACCAAATTCCAGACCAATGGTATGTGAGGACAATCTGCTTGGGGGTTTCTGGGTGCTGATCTCTTCCCTCTCATTTCCACAATCTCAGAACCAAATCATTTGTTTACTATTGGTTCAACCTGACTGGGGCAAATGACCAATGCTCTTTGGTTTGCCTTAGATGTGTCTCACAGATGAGTGGGATCTACAAAAGGGACTGGAATAAACTCTGGGTATAAAAATACGGGTCATTAACACACAATAGCCTTCTATCAAGCATAAACAAAAGAAATAAAGGTATAATTAATCTCAATATTGTCTGCTCAGTTCCAGCACTCATCGTGACCACTTGCAGGTTACATACAGTTATTTCTCAAAGTTTGGTCCACCGCACAATGCAATATCCTCCACGGAAATTGATCTCAGTGTTAAGGTTTCCCACATTCTATGATGACCTCCTCAAATTCTTGCTATGCCTTAGCTCTCAGTCATGGGTTTAAAGTTTTTCCTGTACCATGTGAAGTCTTCTTCTGAATGGGGCTCCGTCCAAAGGTCTTTGCCACCTCCCTTTCTCCAGGTGCTGTCCATTACCCTCACTCCACTTTACTGCGCCTGATCTTTTCCTGCTCTACCTCCTTGCTATAACACAGGCTCATACCTCCTCTCACCGTGGTCTTGGCTATTTCAGATTGGTGCCTACACATCACCTCGGGCTAAACTTACCCACTGAATGTTTTCTGGGTCTACTGCCTAATATTCTCTGTATCTCTTCCTGGGGTTGAATAAACTCCTCCTCGTGAATCCCCCAAACTCATTTTGATGTTTTGCAACCTTATCCTCCTTACTTCTACCACCCTCCTCCTGATGACTCCCAAACCCCTCTTGACTTCCACCAACCTCCTCCTAATGTCTCACAACCTTCCCCTCTTGACCTATACCCACCCCTTTCCTTCAACTCCCTTCTTGCTCCAATCTCTCTCCTCTCTTTCCCACCTTTTGTCAAATTCTTAGGGTCAGCTTTGACTTCAAACTCCCACACCAAATGATTGAGAATATGGCATTATTTGGCCCGGTAAGCCCTCTTCCTGGTTAGGACTCCCTGTAAGGATCAGCAGGTATATTGCCAAACTGCTGATGGAAAAGGATTGACGGAACTTAACAGGCTCACTCTGGACCATTGGGGAGCTTTGTGTCTGGGTCAAAGGGGTGTTCTGCCATGTTGGATTTCACAGTCTTCCCACTGGCGTCCCTGCAAGCTGCCGCTGCCCCGCTTGTAACCTGGAAGTGCATACGCGAACTGCCAGAGCAAGTAATCCAACTCTCTTGCTGTTTGGGTCTCACGAAGTGGCTTGCATTACAAATCCAAGTGGGAATTTCAGGCTCACTCAGTCAGTCCTGCATAGTGTGCCTCTTTGATTCTTTCATCTATGCGAGTCCGTTATGAGGCTTGCATAGTGATCCACCAAGGGTCGTTGATAACTTTGTGTCGGTCCATTAACTGCGTCAGGGTTGACTCTCTCGTGCGGTCGGAAATCTTGGAGGTGCGCAATCATTGTCTCTCAAAGAGATAGTGCTAGTAACGCCACGCACATTTGGAGAGCATGAGCAGCTGTATATTACCTGGAATAAACCTGGTATTTTGCAGATAATTATACTAAGATTCTTAGGGCCTCATTACACGGAATGCGGTAAACCATGGTGCTATTAGCACCATGGTTGCTGCCGGTACCACCATGGAGGAAAGGGGAATTACCACCCCATTCTAAGGTTGGCGGGCCAGTAATTCCCCCTTTCTCCATGGCCCTTCCCCATTCCCATTTTTGCCCCATAGGGCTCAATGGGAATGGGGAAGGAGCTAATTACGGTACCGTCTACACCAGCCGTTAAGGTCGGGGCCTGCAAAGGGACCTCGTAGTAAGGCGATAAGGGTTTACCGGTACCGGTAAACCCTTACCTCATTCCGTGTAATGAAGCCCTTAATGTCTTGGGGCATATCTTTTGAAGGATCAGAATTCGTATTACTCTATGACCTGGAGACAACTGCATATGTGGTGTTGAAATAAATGGACAGCGAACAATGTTTTAAAAGGCCATATTGTGTGTTTTACTTAAAAACTTTACAGACATTTAATCCGTAAAATTACATCACATATAATAAAACCATTACTAAAAACCTTTGCGACAATTATAAGATTCAGTGATGGTAAAAACATACAAAGAGTTCACAGTTAAAATTTGATTTAAAAATCATCTTCTAATATATATTTTTCCTCATAAAAGCAGGCACATCAGGGCCCCTTACATGTATTGAGATGTAAAGAAACATAGACAGTTAATAAGCCTCTCCAAATACCAAATGAAAGGAATGATTTGCCGCTATTGCTAGGGCCGCCGTTGGTTCACATAGTAAATTGTGGAAAAGCCTTTCCCATGCTTCTTTGCCTCAGAATACCCAAAATGTACCCAGAAGCTTGCCTCGAGCTTCGTAAAAATATGTACATTCAACAAATAGGTGATGGAGGGATTCCAAGCCACCATTACAGAACCGGCGGGTTCCTTCCGCCTTTGGAATCCGTTGTCTTGCATCCAGCATCACTTTTTTTGGATATAAATCAAATTGTGGGCGCAACATTGCAAATGTGCATTTCCTAGAGGGATGTTTTTGCGTAAGGACTGATATGGAGTTATAGCCTTTCACGTTATAAATAAAGTGGCTAAAGATCTTATATGTTGATAACCTAACTGTTCTCGGTCCAATCGTGCTCATATAGACGCTTCTTGACTTTATGTGGCCAATAAGTCCTCTTCCATTACACCTATATGGGACATGATTTCAACACATGAATCTGCCCACATTGTTAGGGGTACACACCTCTGGGAAACCATCACTGCCCTTAGTTTAGTATATAAGCTACCATTTGGAGGTACAATCCACCCTTTATAGAACTGTAAATGTGCCATTATTCCTGTTGACTTTGCCCATAATTCTTGTATAAAAATGACATGCCATTGTGAGAAAACATAGCCATACTGGCTGCACCAATGTATACCAGTATGCCCATGTAAGGAGACTAAAATGATGGCTTTGCCCATAATGCCAGTAAAAAATGGCATATTACTGTAAGAAAATATGCCCATGCTGTTAGGCCAGCACTCACTTTGGCTTTGACCATATGCCCCTCTCTTCCCCCACCTTCACAGAATCCCTGCCAGACTCCTATGATCATTGATCATGGGGAACTGGAGAACCTGCCCTTCCACTCATTCACTAACATTACTCAGTGGCTGTTCTCCTGCCTACATTTACACACACATTCATGTTCATTTAACCACATTCACCAGCTAACCTCCCCTCACCTCACAGATACACACACAGACACACCCACACAAAATAATGCAATATTCGCGACCTGTGGTGATGCCAGTGAGCTTCTCCTATGGCCCGGGCTCCCTGTTCCATAGGCTTCCCTATGCAGGAAGCAGGAACTGGAAGCACATTGCATGGGTTCTTCTGCAATCTCTTTCTAATTCCCGGCCCAGTGATCATAAATAGGTTTCCAAGCAACTCTTTCACCTCACCACCAGCAAAATGCATGTATTGTATTGTAATGGCCAGTGCTTTATGAGGGATGGCTTTAATAAGGGGACTTGGCCTAAGTGTTGGCTTGGCTAAGGAGGGTGCAGCAGCCTGGTTCAAACAATACACCATGATACCCTGTAAACTGTATTTTCTGCCCATCAGATTGGTCTCAGGTGGTCTTGTTTGCATTCATTCAACATATTGTAAATGAATTGTTGTCTGAAAACAAATGACTCTCTCAATATATAAATAATTCCATCAGTAAGCAACTCACCCTTATTCAGTAAGTACATCACCTATGAGTAAGGGGAGGTTTTAAAATAGCACCAATGTGGGTCCTGGCTGCTTTGAATAAAACAAAGAGAATTTTGGGAGCATAAGAATGGCAACAGATCTTTATATTTGAGAAATATGTCTGTGATAGCGAGTCAAGCATGAAACCTTCTGAGCAGGTAAATGCACACTGGGCTTGATGCTCATTTCATTTGTTACAATACTCACTAATCACAAACACAGATAGGAGACACCAGTTTACGCTTAAGCAGAGGACAACATCTAATTTCCTTTAATGCAGTCTTTCAAAATGTGTAAATCAATCACTCTTCACAAGTTCTTAGCCTCAATGTTACACTGCTCTACAGACAAAGTCTCAAGGTTCGGCCAAAATGTACATTCTTAAACCTCGCGCCTTGAAAAACACTTGTGTATAGGCGCATTATAAATGCCATATCATATCATATGCTTCCTAGTCCACCCCAGACCTATCAAAACAATAATCCAAGCAATATCTTCTGGGAATGCCCTTCATCAAGCTATTTGAAGTCCAGACTCATCTAAGCCTTCCTACTTTCTGCCAGGTAATAGTAGAGCTTTGCAAGGTGTTAGGTTAAATATTTCATTGCATCTGGCTCCTTCTTATTTTTTTATATATTTATATAGCGCCGGAGTCCGAAGGCATCAGGGCGCTTGACACAGACATAAGGACATGGGTAACGGGACAGCATAGATGATGTTCTAGAATCTGGGTGGTGTAGGACTAAGATTCCGGTGCTCTTGTAAGCTTTTACCTAAAAAGGGAGGTTTTAAGTTTCTTTCTAAAAGTTAAGTACTTTGATTCTACTCTCAGTTCGGTTGGTAATTTGTTCCATCTCATGATTGCTTTGGATGAGAATGTTCTGCCAAGTCCCTTAGCTCTTTTAGACGTGCCAACTAACCGTAGGCCTTGGTTTCTAGATCTGAGGGTGCGACTTGGCTCGTACAAAGCACTTAGTAGGCCTCTTTATGCTTCACAACAAGACCTTTCCTTCTCTTAAGATTCACAACTGTTCCCTCTTCGACCCGTGTTTCCCTCAGGATCAACAACTGGATCCTCACGGTCCTTGATTTCTCATAGTATTCATAACTGGTCTCTTCTGGACCTTGATTTCTCTCAGGATTATGTGCTCAGGTTGAATAGTTACTTCTCCCTCCGATTATTAAGGTCCTTTTCAGACAGCCAATATTGTAATGCTTTCCTACCATGGGTCAGGGTCCTCTAATTAGTATCCTGAATGGTTGCAGGTGAAAGGCCTAGTTGTTTGAGCATCTAGTTCCCCCAAGGCTTCAACAGGCACCTTGGTTGCTTTCTCCTTCCAGAGCTTTCATGCCTTCATGATCCTCTGCTTGTGTTCTTGCACCCTCCTCCACTGGAGTTGTTTTGCTTACCAAGCGGTGACGTTTCCAGCGTTCCTCTCTATCTCTCTCTCTCTCTCTCGCTCTCTCTCTCTCTCTCTCTCCCTCTCTCTCTCTCTATCTCTCTCTTTCTTCCTATCTCTCTCTCTCTTTCTCTCTCTCCCTCTCTGTCTGACTCTCCCCCTGCATCAATCGTAGATCAGCAGGTCTGCTTTCTTTGGGACTCTCTTTGATCTGGGCTTAAAAGTCTATCACTTTCACCCCTGCATCTCATAGGTTGGTACTGCCTTCCCCCAGCGAGGCAACAGTCTCGCAGGCATAGTACAGTCTCCCCCTGTATCAAGGGAGCTCCAGCACACACACCTATTTTCTCAGGACACCAAGTGATCTGACCTACTTATTTATTTCAGTTGTTAATAGAGTGAGGACTAGGCACAAATGCATCAAAGCTCTTTATAATAAATACATATATATTCAACAACTGCATAAAAATATAAAGCAGTAACAAAGAAAATATTAAAACATTAAGCTCATAAAAGTAGTAATGAACACGTGTCTATACATTATAAAAATCATTGAATTGATCAATCATATTGTTACATTTTTTTATTTTTATTTAATTTATTGTGTTTCAGTATAAAACTTGACACATTTACAAAACAAAACAAAATGCAATGTAATGCAATATAATACAATACGTTAGACAATCAATCAAGGTACATTAGGACTGTCATTAAATTATTGCCATACAAAAGATAAACATATAAATGTAAAAATAGAAAACCCCAAGAACCCCAAGAACATGCAGTTATAAGCGATCAGTCAATCAATCGGTCGCTCCCTGATTAGCATTCTGAACAATAACGTTGCTCTAAGCACTGTTGACACACTCAATCTGGGCGCCTAGCCACGTAGTTTCTCTGAGACAAGCAGCCAGCCCCTATACAATCCAATTGCAAGCTTTTATTTTGTGCATTACAGCAATGTCACCAAAATTCTACAGTTTTAATTTTATCTAGACAATGAACATGCTCACTTAGAAATTTAGTACTGGCCATTACCGGGCATTCTGTCAGGATGTGTTTTTGAGATTCTATGGCAAGTGGATTTTTACAAATCTGGCAAGTTCTCTCATCCTTTGGTATTTTTAAGATCGTCCTGTTACTAACAAAACTGGCAAAAAGTTCAAACGTAACAATAAGATGAATCATCTAAAGTGCTTGTACGGACATAATGTAAGGTAGCGCTATGGCTTCCTAAAAGTAAATAACCTCTTGGTCACAAAGTCATAGCTACTTAGGGTGGATAAATGGGTAATGTTTTTCCCCCAGTCCCATAATTCAATCTTCCTTTATAAATCTTTTTTCAGTTTGTGTACCCATATCAGGTGTTAGTAAGTCCTAAAAAAAACACAGCAACACCTGAGAAGGATTGTTTTGGAAAAGTTGTATTCCTAAAATTTGGTACTTCAAGAAATAGTGCAACTCAACTGCAGAGACCTCTCGACCCTCCTAATATTTTTAGTTTAACAGACAAAGACCCTTTTATATCTATCAGGGTGTAGCTCTGGCTCCAAACTGGTTCCTGATAGCTTATCTGTTAAGTCACTGTGTTTTCTCCCCTGGGATTATTTGGTCTTTGTGGAACTTTTTATTGTTAAGTTATTATCAGTTTTATCTTGGTATAGGCTAATCACTTTATTGTATAGTATCACAACTAGCCACCTGTGCCACAAAGCAATAATCGTCCCTTTGATCTGATAATCAAATCACTGTTGCTTCTTATGAAACATACAATATTTTATTAGACAGCCAACAGGTATTTCGATCCTTGCCACAGGGCTGCAATTCACATGAACAAATAACCAACACATAAATATGACATTATATATAGTGTACAGTCAACACACAACATAGTTACTGAAAATTCAGATTAAAAATTCAATAATGTGAATATAAAACAAAATGGAATGCGATGGATGGGGAAGAGAAGAAAAAGACACATTAAGAATAACTATACTTCATCTCAAACCTGATATTCTACATTGTACATTTACTGATTCTCAATGTGCACCACCTATTATATCAAAATTCCATAGACAAATTACAACTATTTTGACATCCACCATGGATTGTACATTTGGTGGTCTGGGAGTGCAACACCTCGTATCCCCAAGTCCAATAAACCCAAATCCAATACAACTAGGTGCAGTCATTCTGAGCACCACCAAAAGACATATATCAACACCCTATTTGGTGATTGTATCTTGCGTAATTGATAATCCAGGGTGAATCTACTTAATATAATCATTTATGTGACCAAATATATTTACCACTTCATCAATTACTTTTGCCATTAGTGTCACCACAATCGGATGTTTAATGTACAAATTCCATCTGATTCTGTATTAAAAACATCAATTGTATCAGACAATTCAGTCCAGCTACTCATTCCCTTAGCTTGGCTAATAATCTTTGTGAGGCAATTCTTGGTGCTTTTCTCACCAGATTGCTCTTGCAATAATCATTCTCACATACTTCATATCCATCGTCCTTCAGATCTATTCACCTTAGAAGCTCTTTGACATAAAGATGGTCGATACCATCAAGCAAGTCAAATATAGTTAGGGATCCCTTTAAAATTAAAAAAGGCCAATACACATATGTAACCTTCTGACTAAGAGATTAAGAGGCCGATTCATGGAATAATTAGCGCGGCGCAAGTGGGCAAAAACGTGCGATTCGCAGTGGAATAGCGAAAATCGCAGTGAACGTGCGAAAATCGCACGAAAAGCAGCGCACGTCGATTCATGGAAGGCCGTGCGCGAGAAAACCAGCGGATGTGCGAAAAAAAAGTGCGCGGCGCGTGCGCCAGGTCACAGCGTGCGCCAGGTCACAGCGAAAATCGCACAGGCCACAGCGAAATTCGCACATAGCGCGGCGCACGCAATAAAAGTAGGCGGAACACGGGCGTAACACTCGGAATGGGGAACAACTAGCCAAAACGTGGGCGTCACGGGGGAAGTACAGGGCACAAGTGCGCGGAACGCCCACACGCTCGCATACAACACGTATTCATGGAATAGAATAGGGGAAAAAAGCGCACGCTCAAACCAGCGCACAGGCACAAACACGACCGCCACAAGAAAGGAGGCGGTAGCGTCTCTGCGGCTGTAAGAAATGTGCGCCAAAAGGTGCGCCAACAAATAGCACCTATATACTGCCATGATGAATGTCCCATACTGTGGCCCTCCAGGAAAAATGACGTGCAAAGGGGTACCCACAAACACGGACACCCGCTGACAAAAAATACGTGTTACAGGGGTTCGCGTGAAGTTCCTCACGCGATCGGGCCTGGGGGAGCGGGCTACGTGTATTACAGGGGTTCGCGTGAAGTTCCTCACGCGATCGGGCCTGGGGGAGCGGGCTACGTGTATTTCAGGGGTTCGCGTGAAGTTCCACACGCGATCGGGCATGGGGGAGCGGGCTACGTGTATTACAGGGGTTCGCGTGAAGTTCCACACGCGATCGGGCCTGGGGGAGCGGGCTACGTGTATTACAGGGGTTCGCGTGAAGTTCCTCACGCGATCGGGCCTGGGGGAGCGTGCTACGTGTATTTCAGGGGTTCGCGTGAAGTTTCACACGCGAATAGCCTGGGCGCGTGAATTTGAGGGGTTCGCGTGAAGTTCCACACGCGATCGGGCCTGGGGGAGCGGGCTACGTGTATTACAGGGGTTCGCGTGAAGTTCCACACGCGATCGGGCCTCGGGGAGCGGGCTACGTGTATTACAGGGGTTCGCGTGAAGTTCCTCACGCGATCGGGCCTGGGGGAGCGTGCTACGTGTATTTCAGGGGTTCGCGTGAAGTTTCACACGCGAATAGCCTGGGCGCGTGAATTTGAGGGGTTCGCGTGAAGTTCCACACGCGATCGGGCCTGGGGGAGCGGGCTACGTGTATTACAGGGGTTCGCGTGAAGTTCCTCACGCGATCGGGCCTGGGGGAGCGTGCTACGTGTATTTCAGGGGTTCGCGTGAAGTTCCTCACGCGATCGGGCCTGGGGGAGCGTGCTACGTGTATTTCAGGGGTTCGCGTGAAGTTTCACACGCGAATAGCCTGGGCGCGTGAATTTGAGGGGTTCGCGTGAAGTTCCACACGCGATCGGGCCTGGGGGAGCGGGCTACGTGTATTACAGGGGTTCGCGTGAAGTTCCTCACGCGATCGGGCCTGGGGGAGCGTGCTACGTGTATTTCAGGGGTTCGCGTGAAGTTTCACACGCGAATAGCCTGGGCGCGTGAATTTGAGGGGTGCGCGGGAAGTTCCTCACGCGATCGGGCCTGGGGGAGCGGGCTACGTGTATTACAGGGGTTCGCGGGAAGTTCCACACGCGAATAGCCTGGGCGCGTGTATTTCAGGGGTTCGCGGGAAGTTCCACACGCGAATAGCCTGGGCGCGTGTATTTCAGGGGTGCGCGGGAAGTTCCACACGCGAATAGGCTGGGCGCGTGTATTTCAGGGGTGCGCGGGAAGTTCCACACGCGAATAGCCTGGGCGCGTGTATTTCAGGGGTTCGCGGGAAGTTCCACACGCGAATAGCCTGGGCGCGTGAATTTGAGGGGTGCGCGGGAAGTTCCACACGCGAATAGCCTGGGCCCGTGTATTTCAGGGGTGCGCGGGGAGTTCCACACGCGAATAGCCTGGGCCCGGGTATTTCAGGGGTGCGCGGGAAGTTCCACACGCGAATAGCCTGGGCGCGTGTATTTCAGGGGTGCGCGGGAAGTTTTACACGCGAATAGCCTGGGCGCGTGTATTTCAGGGGTGCGCGGGAAGTTTTACACGCGAATAGCCTGGGCGCGTGTATTTCAGGGGTGCGCGGGAAGTTTAACACGCGATTTCTGCACGGTACGTGTATTTCAGGGGTGCCGGGGAGTCCCACATGTGATTTGACAGTGTGGGTCCTCCCAGGTGTACCCTGTACACCCTCCACGGCCCCTGCAGGCAGCCCACACCACAGGGGACTACCCTGCATCCCTGGTCATGTCCCGCAGGCAGCCCACCCAACATGGGCATGCCCCCCAGCAAAGGCACATGTCTCCTTGAACTAATGAACACCAACACATGTCCCCTTGCACCCCCACCCCCCAGCACTGTGGGGCACATGCCAGCAGTCCCCCACCCATGTCCAACTCATGTCTCCCACCACCCCCACCCCCCAGCCACCAGGGTCACCCTCCACCAGGGCCCCACTCATGTCTCCCACCACCCCCACCCCCCAGCACTGTGGGGCACCTGCCAGCAGGCCCCCACCCATGTCCAACTCATGTCTCCCACCACCCCCACACCCCAGCACTGTGGGGCACCTGCCAGCAGGCCCCCACCCATGTTCAACTCATGTCTCCCACCACCCCCACACCCCAGCACTGTGGGGCACCTGCCAGCAGGCCCCCACCCATGTCCAACTCATGTCTCCCACCACCCCCACCCCCCAGCCACCAGGGTCACCCTCCACCAGGGCCCCACTCATGTCTCCCACCACCCCCACCCCCCAGCAGTGCAGGGTCACCCTCCACCAGGGCCCCACTCATGTCTCCCACCACCCCCACCCCCCAGCACTGTGGGGCACCTGCCAGCAGGCCCCCACCCATGTCCAACTCATGTCCCCCACCACCCCACCCCCCAGCACTGTGGGGCACCTGCCAGTAGGCCCCCACCCATGTCCAACTCATGTCTCCCACCACCCCCACACCCCAGCACTGTGGGGCACCTGCCAGCAGGCCCCCACCCATGTTCAACTCATGTCTCCCACCACCCCCACACCCCAGCACTGTGGGGCACCTGCCAGCAGGCCCCCACCCATGTCCAACTCATGTCTCCCACCACCCCCACCCCCCAGCCACCAGGGTCACCCTCCACCAGGGCCCCACTCATGTCTCCCACCACCCCCACCCCCCAGCACTGTGGGGCACCTGCCAGCAGGCCCCCACCCATGTCCCCCTGCACCCCCACCCCCCTGCCACCATGTGCAGCCCCCACCAGGTCCTCACAATCCCCAATCATGTGCGTAATGGTCAGCCTCCACAGCCAAAAAGACCTACCAAGTAACCCATTCACCCACATGGAAATGGAAATCACATGTTACACCCCCAATGTACATGAAGTAAATGAACCCATGTCCGTCACACACATATTTTCAAATTGAATGGGAAAACACACAACATGACATGCATGAAACCAAGGAGATGAAACCACACAGTGAACAATGGAAAAAAAAATGTATTGAAAAAAATACAAATGCCAAAGAAAGAAAACTAACTACAATTTAAATGTGAAAAAATAAGCTGCATGTCCGCATAAAAACACAAAACTAGAAAATCAAATAAAAAAAAATGTCCAAAGTGAAATGTAAAAAGTCTCCATGCAACAAAGAACTATGTACAAAAAAAACAAGGGTCCATCATCACAACTGAACTAAGGAAACCTCCTAAAAAACCTACCTAAATATCAACTATATACAAAAAGTGGAGCAGTGTCCGTCGACTCCAAATAATAATAAGAACGAAAGGAAACCTAAAACTAAAGAACTATATACAAAGGCGGCGGGCAAGTCCAGCGGCTCACTCTGTGGTGTTCCGGGCCAGGGCATCATCGAACTCCTGTTCGATGTCCCGGAGGCGGTCCAGTTCCATGGCCCCGAGGGTCCGCAGGGACGACGCCGTGTCCACCTCCAACCCCCTGCGGATTGCCTCGAGGCACTCGGCCCGCCTCAGGGCCCTCCGCATGGAGTTCTCCGCCCTGACCATTGTGAGCCGCGCCTCTTCCGCCCGCCGCCGCTCCGCACCTATGGCGTGGCACAACCGCTGCCACACGGAAGACACTCTCTGTCCTGGGTCCTCCTGCCCTCCGGCCGATGCCTGCCCCTCCGATGTCGAAGGCCCCGAGCCTTCATGGCTCCCACCATCTTACTGCTGCTGCTGCTCTGCCTCTGCCCGTGCACTGCCTCCTGCTGCCTGCACATCCTCCGCCGGCTGGGGTGCACCTGTTGATGTGGCCACCCCTGCTGGACGTCCGACTCCCGACTGTGGCAGGGATGCCTCCTCCACCAGCCTGGCCGCACTGTCAGAGGCAGCTCCACAGGGCACCCAGGTGACTGATGGGTGGGAAGATGGCACAGAGGACGACTGGCGCGTAGGGGGTCCAGTTGAGGAGGGGGTCGGAGCAAGCCCCATCAGACAGCGGAATCCGGTCTGGGTGACCTGTCCCAGCAGGCTGACGTGGTCAACGAGCCATTCGAGATGACGTGCAGTCTCTCCATGAAAAGACTGCAGGTCACCTCGCATGGCCCGTTGACGCAACGCCACACCAGCCAGGACAGGCTCAACCCGGTCCCGGATGGCCACGTCCGCAGGCAGAGGAAGGCCAGTTGACGTCAGCTCATCCCCTGCCTGAAAACGGGTCTGGACGTAGGCATCCCTGCTGGTGCAAGATGATGCAGGGACAGGATCGGGGACAGGATTGCACACAGGCACCTCCGCGGCCGCCTGTGCTGCCTCCTGTCCCTGGTCCTGGACTGCACCACTAGCACCAGTGGGATCCCCACCTCCAGACCCCGTCTCTGGTGCTTGCGCGGCCCCCTCCTCCACCAAACCCCCCACCAACCTGGATGACTCTGTGCCATCTTCCCCTGTTGGGCCCTGTGGGGTCCCAGCTGCCCCTTCTGCTGCCGAGGAGTCCAACTGCAACCTCCGCCTCTTGGACCTCCCCCCGGCAGCTGCGGCCTGGGACGCGGCACCGGACTCCTCACTCCCCGACGAGATGACAACACGGGAGGGGAGCCGGGCCTTGCGTCTCCGGCTGGCGGTCGGATCCCCGCCGCTGTGCTCCACAGCACCTTCTCCGCCCTCTTCATCAGTTGACGCTGCAGACAGGGAGAAACAAAACACAGGCATCAGGGCACTGTACAATGGACACATACACGCATGACAGTTGCACATGAGTGGCATTGGCAAACCTCAGACATGTCATCACAATCCCCAACACACATGTCATTGCAACTGGCACACATGAGCCATACCACAGCCATATCGCAACTGCCACCACCATCCCTACACATACAACAGCATCAGCAGCCAAAGGGGAGCCATACATCACATGCAACACAGGAAGTGCAACACACATGTACACACACCACCACACTTGCATGCATGTCTACACCTCTGCCAAGTGTCGCACTGTTCAGACGGGCATCCATGTCACATCTGCCAATCAGGCTTCCACATACCGCTGTCACATGCATCCATGTAGCATCACTGTTGCACCTTTGACAAATACACACACATGCACATGTACACAGTGCTCATACATGCAGCCGAAAACAACATACATGCCTGACATCACGGACATGTCTACTTACATACACATTCATCCAAACATGTGTGCACGCACAACTGCATTTGCCATGCAAGCCCACACACACAAGCACCATCCATGTCTCACACATTACAGCCCTCGCATGTGTCAGCCCCACGGCCCTGTACACCCCCACCCATACTCCACCCCATACAAACAGATGTGCAACCGGCACAATGGGGAATGATCACCACACGCCCTGCTCACAACCAGGATGCATGTACACTCACCGCTCGACTCCAGACGGCTCTGCTTCTCTAGGACCTGGACGTGGAGCGCTGGGGATATGCGTTCCAGGACCCCCATCTGTTCTTCCGACAAGTGGCCCCGGCGCCCCTTGGCATCCGCTGCCTTCAAGAGGCGCCGGGCCTTGTTCAGGGTCCTGGACCTGAAGTCCTCCCAGCGCTTCCTGACATGTTGTAAGTCCCGGACTGCCACCCCCTCCGCGTTGATGGCAGTCACGATGTCTGTCCAGATCCGAGTCCGTCCTTCCTTGTCGGCGCGGGAACTTCCAAAGAGGGCATCATACTGCCCCAGGACTTGCTCCACCAGGACACCAACTTCGGTGGCACTGAAGCTGGTGCCCCTCTGCCTCTCTGGCCGGGGGTTGTCAGTGGTCACAGATGGTGTTAGCCCCGACATGACAACCCCAGAGGCAGGAGTGGGTGGGCAACTGGGTCCTGGGGCTGGGCTGTGGAGCGATGGGATTCCAGTCGGGAGTCTTCTGTTCCAGCAGGGGTGGTCACAGCAACAGCACCCCTGACTGATGTGCAGGCAGCAAATGGCAGTGCACGTGGGCAGCAGGCAGTCAGGCAGCAGCAGATAGCAGGTGGGAGCGTGCTCGGGGCTCTGGGGGGCAGTAATTCGGCCTTCTGGGCAGGAGCGTGGTCTCCCGTGTGCTCACGCGTGGCCAGCTTGGTACGGAGTGAATTGGCACGTGAAAATCCTGCACGTCAGCGTGAAAACCGAGGAAAGGCCCTAAGCGCGTAAGCGCGTCAGCACGCATACGCGATTCCATTGGACCAAAGGCCCTCAGCGCGTAAGCGCGTCTGTGACGTGACCCGCACGGGTGTTTCCCACACTGCACGTGATGACAGAGCACACGTGGAAAGACTGCACGTCAGAGTCTCATCGCGTGTGATTGGTGGAAATGGCCGTACACCGGGATACAGGTGCGCTGACGTGCTTGCGTGTGTAAGTGTCCGCGCACACCTCATATACACGTACATAGGCCAATCGCGTGTACACGCACTTTTGTCCAATTACACGCGATGAGACTCTGACGTGCAGTCTTTCCACGTGTGCTCTGTCATCACGTGCAGTGTGGGAAACACCCGTGCGGGTCACGTCACAGACGCGCTTACGCGCTGAGGGCCTTTGGTCCAATGGAATCGCGTATGCGTGCTGACGCGCTTACGCGCTTAGGGCCTTTCCTCGGTTTTCACGCTGACGTGCAGGATTTTCACGTGCCAATTCACTCCGTACCAAGCTGGCCACGCGTGAGCACACGGGAGACCACGCTCCTGCCCAGAAGGCCGAATTACTGCCCCCCAGAGCCCCGAGCACGCTCCCACCTGCTATCTGCTGCTGCCTGACTGCCTGCTGCCCACGTGCACTGCCATTTGCTGCCTGCACATCAGCCAGGGGTGCTGTTGCTGTGACCACCCCTGCTGGAACAGAAGACTCCCGACTGGAATCCCATCGCTCCACAGCCCAGCCCCAGGACCCAGTTGCCCACCCACTCCTGCCTCTGGGGTTGTCATGTCGGGGCTAACACCATCTGTGACCACTGACAACCCCCGGCCAGAGAGGCAGAGGGGCACCAGCTTCAGTGCCACCGAAGTTGGTGTCCTGGTGGAGCAAGTCCTGGGGCAGTATGATGCCCTCTTTGGAAGTTCCCGCGCCGACAAGGAAGGACGGACTTGGATCTGGACAGACATCGTGACTGCCATCAACGCGGAGGGGGTGGCAGTCCGGGACTTACAACATGTCAGGAAGCGCTGGGAGGACTTCAGGTCCAGGACCCTGAACAAGGCCCGGCGCCTCTTGAAGGCAGCGGATGCCAAGGGGCGCCGGGGCCACTTGTCGGAAGAACAGATGGGGGTCCTGGAACGCATATCCCCAGCGCTCCACGTCCAGGTCCTAGAGAAGCAGAGCCGTCTGGAGTCGAGCGGTGAGTGTACATGCATCCTGGTTGTGAGCAGGGCGTGTGGTGATCATTCCCCATTGTGCCGGTTGCACATCTGTTTGTATGGGGTGGAGTATGGGTGGGGGTGTACAGGGCCGTGGGGCTGACACATGCGAGGGCTGTAATGTGTGAGACATGGATGGTGCTTGTGTGTGTGGGCTTGCATGGCAAATGCAGTTGTGCGTGCACACATGTTTGGATGAATGTGTATGTAAGTAGACATGTCCGTGATGTCAGGCATGTATGTTGTTTTCGGCTGCATGTATGAGCACTGTGTACATGTGCATGTGTGTGTATTTGTCAAAGGTGCAACAGTGATGCTACATGGATGCATGTGACAGCGGTATGTGGAAGCCTGATTGGCAGATGTGACATGGATGCCCGTCTGAACAGTGCGACACTTGGCAGAGGTGTAGACATGCATGCAAGTGTGGTGGTGTGTGTACATGTGTGTTGCACTTCCTGTGTTGCATGTGATGTATGGCTCCCCTTTGGCTGCTGATGCTGTTGTATGTGTAGGGATGGTGGTGGCAGTTGCGATATGGCTGTGGTATGGCTCATGTGTGCCAGTTGCAATGACATGTGTGTTGGGGATTGTGATGACATGTCTGAGGTTTGCCAATGCCACTCATGTGCAACTGTCATGCGTGTATGTGTCCATTGTACAGTGCCCTGATGCCTGTGTTTTGTTTCTCCCTGTCTGCAGCGTCAACTGATGAAGAGGGCGGAGAAGGTGCTGTGGAGCACAGCGGCGGGGATCCGACCGCCAGCCGGAGACGCAAGGCCCGGCTCCCCTCCCGTGTTGTCATCTCGTCGGGGAGTGAGGAGTCCGGTGCCGCGTCCCAGGCCGCAGCTGCCGGGGGGAGGTCCAAGAGGCGGAGGTTGCAGTTGGACTCCTCGGCAGCAGAAGGGGCAGCTGGGACCCCACAGGGCCCAACAGGGGAAGATGGCACAGAGTCATCCAGGTTGGTGGGGGGTTTGGTGGAGGAGGGGGCCGCGCAAGCACCAGAGACGGGGTCTGGAGGTGGGGATCCCACTGGTGCTAGTGGTGCAGTCCAGGACCAGGGACAGGAGGCAGCACAGGCGGCCGCGGAGGTGCCTGTGTGCAATCCTGTCCCCGATCCTGTCCCTGCATCATCTTGCACCAGCAGGGATGCCTACGTCCAGACCTGTTTTCAGGCAGGGGATGAGCTGACGTCAACTGGCCTTCCTCTGCCTGCGGACGTGGCTATCCAGGTCCGGGTTGAGCCTGTCCTGGCTGGTGTGGCGTTGTGTCAACGGGCCATGCGAGGTGACCTGCAGTCTTTTCATGGAGAGACTGCACGTCATCTCGAATGGCTCGTTGACCACGTCAGCCTGCTGGGACAGGTCACCCAGACCGGATTCCTCCGTCTGATGGGGCTTGTTCCGACCCCCTCCTCAACTGGACCCCCTACGCGCCAGTCGTCCTCTGTGCCATCTTCCCACCCATCAGTCACCTGGGTGCCCTGTGGAGCTGCCTCTGACAGTGCGGCCAGGCTGGTGGAGGAGGCATCCCTGCCACAGTCGGGAGTCGGACGTCCAGCAGGGGTGGCCACATCAACAACTGCACCCCAGCCGGCGGAGGATGTGCAGGCAGCAGGAGGCAGTGCACGGGCAGAGGCAGAGCAGCAGCAGCAGCAAGATGGTGGGAGCCATGAAGGCTCGGGGCCTTTGACATCGGAGGGGCAGGCAACGGCCGGAGGGCAGGAGGACCCAGGACAGAGAGTGTCTTCCGTGTGGCAGCGGTTGTGCCACGCCATAGGTGCGGAGCGGCGGCGGGCGGAAGAGGCGCGGCTCACAATGGTCAGGGCGGAGAACTCCATGCGGAGGGCCCTGAGGCGGGCCGAGTGCCTCGAGGCAATCCGCAGGGGGTTGGAGGAGGACACGGCGTCGTCCCTGCGGACCCTCGGAGCCATGGAACTGGACCGCCTCCGGGACATCGAACAGGAGTTCGATGATGCCCTGGCCCAGAACACCACAGAGTGAGCCGCTGGACTTGCCCGCCGCCTTTGTATATAGTTCTTTAGTTTTAGGTTTCCTTTGTTTTTTCTTATGATTTGGAGTCGACGGACACTGCTCCACTTTTTGTATATAGTTGATATTTAGGTAGGTTTTTTAGGAGGTTTCCTTAGTTCTGTTGTGATGATGGACCCTTTTTATTTTTGTACATAGTTCTTTGTTGCACGGAGAGTTTTGGCATTTCACTTTGGACAAAATTTTTTGGATTAGATTTTCTAGTTTTGTGTTTTTATGCGGACATGCAGCTTCTTTTTTCACATTTACATTGTAGTTAGTTTTCTTTCTTTAGCATTCGTATTTTTTTCTAATACATTTTTTTTTACATTGTTCACTGTGTGGTTTCATCTCATTGGTTTCATGCATGTCATGTTGTGTGTTTTCCCATTCAATTGGAAAATATGTGTGTGACGGACATGGGTTCATTTGCTTCATGAACATTGGGGGTGTAACATGTGATTTCCATTTCCATGTGGGTGAATGGGTTACTTGGTAGGGCTTTTTGGCTGTGGAGGCTGACCATTACGCACATTGTGAGGACCTGGTGGGGGCTGCACATGGTGGCAGGGGGGTGGGGGTGGTGGGAGACATGAGTGGGGGCCTGGTGGAGGGTGCCCCTGCACTGCTGGGGGGTGGGGGTGGTGGGAGACATGAGTGGGGCCCTGGTGGAGGGTGCCCCTGCACTGCTGGGGGGTGGGGGTGGTGGGAGACATGAGTGGGGCCCTGGTGGAGGGTGACCCTGGTGGCTGGGGGGTGGGGGTGGTGGGAGACATGAGTTGGACATGGGTGGGGGCCTGCTGGCAGGTGCCCCACAGTGCTGGGGGGTGGGGGTGGTGGGAGACATGAGTTGGACATGGGTGGGGGCCTACTGGCAGGTGCCCCACAGTGCTGGGGGGTGGGGGTATTGGGAGACATGAGTGGGGGCCTGGTGGAGGGTGCCCCTGCACTGCTGGGGGGTGGGGGTGGTGGGAGCCATGAGTGGGGGCCTGGTGGAGGGTGCCCCTGGTGGCGGGGGGGTGGGGGTGATAGGGGACATGAGTGGGGGCCTGGTGGAGGGTGACCCTGGTGGCTGGGGGGTGGGGGTGGTGGGAGACATGAGTTGGACATGGGTGGGGGCCTGCTGGCAGGTGCCCCACAGTGCTGGGGGGTGGGGGTGGTGGGAGACATGAGTGGGGGCCTGGTGGAGGGTGACCCTGGTGGCTGGGGGGTGGGGGTGGTGGGAGACATGAGTGGGGGCCTGGTGGAGGGTGCCCCTGCACTGCTGGGGGGTGGGGGTGGTGGGAGACATGAGTGGGGGCCTGGTGGAGGGTGACCCTGGTGGCGGGGGGGTGGGGTGATAGGGGACATGAGTGGGGGCCTGGTGGAGGCTGCCCCTGCACTGCTGGGGGGTGGGGGTGGTGGGAGACATGAGTGGGGGCCTGGTGGAGGGTGCCCCTGGTGGCGGGGGGGTGGGGGTGATAGGGGACATGAGTGGGGGCCTGGTGGAGGCTGCCCCTGCACTGCTGGGGGGTGGGGGTGGTGGGAGACATGAGTGGGGCCCTGGTGGAGGGTGCCCCTGCACTGCTGGGGGGTGGGGGTGGTGGGAGACATGAGTGGGGCCCTGGTGGAGGGTGACCCTGGTGGCTGGGGGGTGGGGGTGGTGGGAGACATGAGTTGGACATGGGTGGGGGCCTGCTGGCAGGTGCCCCACAGTGCTGGGGGGTGGGGGTGGTGGGAGACATGAGTTGGACATGGGTGGGGGCCTACTGGCAGGTGCCCCACAGTGCTGGGGGGTGGGGGTGGTGGGAGACATGAGTGGGGCCCTGGTGGAGGGTGACCCTGGTGGCTGGGGGGTGGGGGTGGTGGGAGACATGAGTTGGACATGGGTGGGGGCCTACTGGCAGGTGCCCCACAGTGCTGGGGGTGGTGGGTGACATGAGTTGGACATGGGTGGGGGCCTGCTGGCAGGTGCCCCACAGTGCTGGGGGGTGGGGGTGGTGGGAGACATGAGTTGGACATGGGTGGGGGCCTACTGGCAGGTGCCCCACAGTGCTGGGGGGTGGGGGTGGTGGGAGACATGAGTTGGACATGGGTGGGGGCCTGCTGGCAGGTGCCCCACAGTGCTGGGGGGTGGGGGTGGTGGGAGACATGAGTGGGGGCCTGGTGGAGGGTGCCCCTGCACTGCTGGGGGGTGGGGGTGGTGGGAGACATGAGTGGGGGCCTGGTGGAGGGTGCCCCTGGTGGCGGGGGGGTGGGGGTGATAGGGGACATGAGTGGGGGCCTGGTGGAGGGTGACCCTGGTGGCTGGGGGGTGGGGGTGGTGGGAGACATGAGTTGGACATGGGTGGGGGCCTGCTGGCAGGTGCCCCACAGTGCTGGGGGGTGGGGGTGGTGGGAGACATGAGTGGGGCCCTGGTGGAGGGTGACCCTGGTGGCTGGGGGGTGGGGGTGGTGGGAGACATGAGTTGGACATGGGTGGGGGCCTACTGGCAGGTGCCCCACAGTGCTGGGGGATGGGGGTGGTGGGAGACATGAGTTGGACATGGGTGGGGGCCTGCTGGCAGGTGCCCCACAGTGCTGGGGGGTGGGGGTGGTGGGAGACATGAGTGGGGGCCTGGTGGAGGCTGCCCCTGCACTGCTGGGGGGTGGGGGTGGTGGGAGACATGAGTGGGGGCCTGGTGGAGGCTGCCCCTGCACTGCTGGGGGGTGGGGGTGGTGGGAGACATGAGTGGGGGCCTGGTGGAGGGTGCCCCTGCACTGCTGGGGGGTGGGGGTGGTGGGAGACATGAGTGGGGGCCTGGTGGAGGGTGCCCCTGCACTGCTGGGGGGTGGGGGTGGTGGGAGACATGAGTGGGGGCCTGGTGGAGGGTGACCCTGGTGGCTGGGGGGTGGGGGTGGTGGGAGACATGAGTGGGGGCCTGGTGGAGGGTGCCCCTGCACTGCTGGGGGGTGGGGGTGCAGGGGGACATGAGCAGGTGTGCAGGGTAGTCCCCTGTTTTGTGGGCTGCCTGCAGGGGCTGTGGAGGGTGTACAGGGAACACCTGTGAGGACCCACCCAGCCTGATTGCGTGTGATAATTCCCGCACACCCCTGTAATACACGTACCAAGCCAAATCGCGTGTGATAATTCCCACGCACCCCTGTAATACACGTACCTGGCCAAATCGCATGTGAAACTTCCCGCGTACCCCTGTAATACACGTACCCTGGCCAATCGCGTGTTGAACTTCCCGCGTACCCCTGTAATACACGTACCCTGGCCAATCGCGTGTTAAACTTCCCGCGTACCCCTGTAATACACGTACCCTGGCTAATCGCGTGTATAATTTCACGCGTACCCCTGTAATACACGTACCCTGGCCAATCGCGTGTTAAACTTCCCGCGTACCCCTGTAATACACGTACCCTGGCCAATCGCGTGTTAAACTTCCCGCGTACCCCTGTAATACACGTACCCTGGCTAATCGCGTGTTAAACTTCCCGCGTACCCCTGTAATACACTTACCCTGGCTAATCGCGTGTTAAACTTCCCGCATACCCCTGTAATACACGTACCCTGGCTAATCGCGTGTATGACTTCACGTGTACCCCTGTAATACACTTACACTGGCTAATCGCGTGTTAAACTTCCCGCGTACCCCTGTAATACACGTACCCTGGCCAATCGCGTGTTAAACTTCCCGCGTACCCCTGTAATACACGTACCCTGGCTAATCGCGTGTATGACTTCACGTGTACCCCTGTAATACACTTACCCTGGCTAATCGCGTGTTAAACTTCCCGCGTACCCCTGTAATACACGTACCCTGGCCAATCGCGTGTTAAACTTCCCGCGTACCCCTGTAATACACGTACCCTGGCCAATCGCGTGTTAAACTTCCCGCGTACCCCTGTAATACACGTACCCTGGCTAATCGCGTGTATGACTTCACGTGTACCCCTGTAATACACTTACCCTGGCTAATCGCGTGTATGACTTCACGTGTACCCCTGATATGCACGTTACCCGCTTTGCATTCCTTGTTTGGCTGCCCTGTAAACTGGTCCAGGGTTAGCGCAGCCCTTTGCGATGATTTAGCGATTTTGCTGGCTTTTCCTTGCGCGAGGGCGTTCTTGGGGGCGTTACTGGCGCTGCTGCAGGGTCGCTGCGATACTCTGCGCCACGGCTGGTTTGGGAGCATGAAATCCATGAATACGCTGTGCGCGGAAATCGGTTTTATCGCACGTGCCTGGCGCAGTCAATCGCACGCGGACACTCTGCGCCAGCCGATTGCGACACTTTTCTGCGAAATTCTATGAATTACCCTGTATGTATATTATTTCCTAATGTGTCTTTTTCTTCCCTTCCCCTTCCCTCCCATTCCTTTTTGTTTTATTGTTTTATATTCGTATTATTTAATTGCTCATCTGAATCTCTGATAACTGTGCTGTGTGTTGGCTGTACACTATATATAATGTCACATGTATGTGTTGGTTATTTGTTCATGTGAATTGTAGTCCTGAGGAAGACCTGGTCAAGGGTCAAAACGCGTGTTGGGTGTCTAATACAATATTGTGTGTTTGATCAGGAGCAACAGTGATGTGATTATCAGAACAAATTGAAGATTATTGGGTTATGGCGCAGGTGGCTAGTTGCGTTACTATACCTTTATGTAAGACTTTGGGTCTGAGTCTTACATCAATTTAAGCCTCTGCTTGCCGAGCTTTGTTTATACATTTGAATAATTGACTCCATGAATAGAAGAACCCAATGTATATAACTAAGGTGTGGTAGATAGCTCAACCAGGTCTCAGCCCAACCTAGTGTAATTGTCTAATCACTTTATTGTCTCCAGTAGCTCACCTTTCGATCCGAAAAGTTTCTAAGGTATCCACAAAGTGCAGCGCCATTTTAGGAATCCCTCAGTGTTTCTCAGCAGCTCTGCAGAGTTCTGTGTTGCTTTGAATGTACCAACTTACCAAGGCTCACAATATCTCTGGATCATGCACAGTGTTTATTTTCTGTATCAGACAAGAACCTCTTGTCTAACCATTGTGGCATATGCTGAGTCTGGCTTTACTGGTTTTCAGTCTTCCGAGCTGGATGGTTTGGTGAACCCCGGAATCGGAAGAGGTTTTGGGTTTAATGCATGCAACATACCAGCTTTTGTGACCTTTCTGCGTGATAGGAGGCTGAGACATTTTACAGTTTGGATAGCAGATATATTTACATATACCACTGTCATCAATAGTGTTTGACAGTGGGGCATGCTGGTGTTTGAAGCTAATGTTGCTCCCTTTGGTCAATGGCCTGCTTGGCAGAGCCACTGATCTACTGCACATGGTAGTTCTTAGATTTATTTGCCACTGCTCACAAGACCCTGTGTGGCAGAGAGCTCAATGAGGAGCATCCTCTGGAAACCTGTTTTCCACATACTACAGGATTGGTATCAATATGCCCTGTCACATGTTTGTTACTATTTTCAAAGTTAGTTGAAATCACTCTTTCCTAGTCCTGCCCATGCCTAGGCATATGTGTAATACATCTTGGGACTTGTAGTCCCTTACATCATGTTGCCCGAACTCCCCATAATTGATACCACACAAAGTGAATGTGCCAATCAGACGTAGGGCTCTGAGCTCTACGACTTAACTTAATGTGCAGCCCCGAAGTTAGTAGTTTCCAGAAAGAAGACTCTCAACACAAGTTCAAGTTCACCAAAAGGATTTATTAAGGATTTAACTCAATGTTGGACCAGCTCAATCTCAACTGGGCTCTCAGAATGGCAGTTCCTGGATTCAAGTTTGTCATTCTAAAAGGAAACAACAGAAATGCCTCTCAAGTTTCTCCAGTTCTTTATCTAGCATCACTCACAGTCCCCGAACTCCTGTATTAGTTCTCTCCTCAAGTATCAAGTTTTCCTCTGCTGTTGGCTGGTTGGTATAAGGAAGGTACTCAGCTCCTAACTTCAACTCCCGGAAGGGCACCAATGCGAAGAGACTACCTTCACTAGGTCACGTAGATCCCTGAGGGAATTAGATAAGCCTTTAGCTTGTGGGCCTCCGTATAGGGCTTTAGGACTAACCTAGATAGTATGGGTCACCTGCCTGTAGAAACAAGCTGTGCTGTCATCAAATCTGTTTGAGTAGGGCTGGGAAGGTGGCAGGCTGCAGCCCATTTCAAGGATGAGGGACAGGACACAGGACCACCCCTTGACATGAAGCCCTATTGTCTTTTTCTATATACATATATTTGTATAATAAACCTTCAAAAAGGTATTCCTGGCACCAAGTCTCTCATTAAGAACATTGCCTGACAATCCAATTGTATGATCCTGTTCACATCACATCGCCTTCCTGTCCCTTTGTTTCCTTACCTACCAACATTGGTAACTCTAGTAAATGGGGTAATTGAGGGTTGTATTAACTGTAGAAGTTAGTTAGATATAAACTAGGTATTGTGAACACACACCCTGCTTCCAAGAAAATTTGCATTCTAGTTTGATATTAATCTTTTCATTTTAAAATCTATTCAATGTAACTTTGCAATTGCAAAGCTTGTAGAGGAAAATTGTAATTTGAAATTAAAGTTTTACTCAAAATCTTAAATGACCATGTTTGAATGAATTTGATTGTTTTGCTTCACCCTAAAAAGCAGTTGATTCATCCACAGTATCATTTTTGCATCAAATAATAATTCCAAATACAAGTATTAATCAAATCAGTGTCATTAAAAGCAGGTGTATAATCCTATGTCTTATATTCTCATTGTGTAAGGTGATCATTTGCAAATGGAAGTATTGTTAGAAGTGAAACATAAGTGACACAAAATAAAGAGTAGCACAAAGTAAAGACGGAACTAGTGACTATATATTGTCCTATGCATAAAGAAGTTACCAGGAGAGCCTCTGAGTTACTCCTGTCATATATTTCTCTTTCCAGGGTAAGTCAGGAATACGCAGTAACTTCTTTGTGAATCCAATTGTCTCCCTCCATGAGTAAGTCAGAGTTAACCGTGTTAACTTCTTTGTTACTTCAATAGTTTCTCTCTAGGAGTAAATCGAGAGTAAGACAGAGTTTCTTCCAGCATGTTCTTTGTGAATCAGCACCTACGTGTCTTCGTCGTTGCAGCAGGCAGGAAAACAGTTGAGCCTTTTTGCAGTACTCATCTCCCCACCAATGTCTACTTACCTGCGTATCAACAAATAAATTGCTGTTTTCTGCAAACCTTTTGGCATATGCACCCCTTGCATATTGCTGCTCAGGTACCATTGCTGCCTGTCTATTGTTGGCAAGAACATTCCGATTTCATCAATTAATCTGGTAGTAAATTATGTGTTCTCTGCGGTGCATACAATTTCCGTATTCAATGTTGCACATATGTAGAATGTTCACCTATCTGTGGGGAATATACTGACCATGTTTTATAACCAAATTTGAGATGCATATTGAGAAATATTAGTACAGATATGTTTCAGAAGATAGCTCAGTGTGCTAAGCGCTCGTTACAGAGATCTATGTTCATATGCCAAATCACAGTACCAATTCTGCTCAATCTTCCTATCTCTGAGGGTGCTGTACGTTCAAATATATACTTTGGTTACAGTAATAACATCTTGTCTACAAGACAATGTACTTCCACCAGATAGAGCGAAAAAGGAACACAGCTTCAGTATGTTGCAGGACTACAGGTCGATTCCTCCAAATGGCTGCAAAAACTGGGCAGCAACCTCCAAAGAAGAGCAGAAAGTGTTAGTCAAAAGAGGTGAGTGGATGGCCAAATTCGAGTCGGTGGAACCAAAGTGTTGAGACACCTATCCCAGCTTTGCCACCTGATGCTCAGTGGTATTGTTGTGTGTTGTAAAAAGGTTTGCCTTCCGCATTTTGTTGCATTGTTTATCCCATTGACTGCTTTTTCTTTCGATGTAGTCCGATTGAGTGAAAGATTTCCTATCCACAAGTGGGACGTCTCCATGTCACAGGTCGCTGGCAAGCTTATTTTCAGGTCTGCTTACTTAACACAGAAAAGGGTTTGCTTTCTATGAACTTTCAAATCTTTATCTGCACTTCATAAACAAGAACATGCAAGTCTGTTTGTTGGGTGTATTTAAAACCAAGATGAGTTTTATTTTCATTTCCCATCAATAAGTATACTTGTACTTCTGTACTTGGCTTGGGGGTGGGGAAAATGTAGCTAGAATCATTCTCCTTTCACATAATATGTTTTATAAGGTTTTTTGAATCTATTGTCATGATTGGTTATTATATGTTTTTTGTGATTTTCAAGTCAGTCCTAGAAAGCCAGGGATCATTTAAGTTCATGAAAGTCAAACACTCACAAATAGTTGCACCTCATTGTATGGCAATGTGACAAAAAAACGAATGCCCTACAGGGGTACATCAATGGGTAGTGGTGTCTAAACTCCTACTCTTAGTCCCACACTACTAATAGAACAACATTGTTGCATGCATAAACGTGAAACAGGCACGACATGACATTTTATGCCTCATTCACCACTTTAAAGTAGCACTGGCTGCGGACAGGCAATACTCTTTAAGGGGGTTTAAGCCAGCACGCACACATCAAAAACAACAATAGTACGGTAAGTACCAAAATAAATGAAATGTCTAAACAAGGTTCTATAAGAATAAGACTTTAATTAAGCTAAAAGGAAAAACTAATAAAAATAACACTAACAACCCACCCCTGTGATTAGATGCACAGAGAATGCAGAATTTGAGGAGCAGGAGTCTACAGGTAAGAAGTCAAACAAATTCAATAATATGTCTTTAATGCATGAAGATTGGTCTTAAATGTCACCAGGCCCCATATAAGGTGGCCAGGTGGCAGAACCACTTACCTTCTCTTGAAGTCTAAAAAAACAATGAAACGGGATTCTGGGTGCTTTTGTGTGCTTCGAATCAGGGACCTTGGGAAGTCTTCACCCCAGCAAGACTCAAATAAAATATTCTTCGAAATGGTTCCAAGATGACTCTTCAAGGTGATTCTTCCAGATGATTGCTAAAGAAGATTTAATTAACTGGGTGTCATGCTAGTCACTTTGCAGTAGAGCATTCTATTACAAGCCTTTTTGGGAGAGGTGTGGCGGGTCAGAAGGAGGAGACAGACTCAGTGCTTCCATTTGAAGTGGTGTTTATTAAAACAAAAGGTGAAAATACCCCTCTTTCCCTAAGCCCTTCCCTACCTAACAAAACTAACTAGGTGCTCGTCAGTCATCTCTGAGTTTAATATAAAGTCTGTCTACTGTCTAAAAGCTAAGCTAATCTGACCCTAACACTTCTGTGGATTGCTTTCTCAGCAACTTTCTTCAATAATGCATTCTTAAATAGTTCTTGGTAATGTCCCTTATTAATTTGTACAGTTCGTTCAATGGGACTCTCCCCTTTTCTTGTTTCCTTTGTGGTTCTTGACTTCTAGAGAAGTTAGGGATTTGGTATTTCGCTGCTCTTGGTTTCTCACACACCTGATAAAGAATGTTGTCTTTCAATGTCCAACCTTTCTCTTGATCAGTGTCAATTGCGTTCTCCTCATTAATATTGGTTAGCTCTTGTTTGTATTCTTCACTTTTCTTCCAATTTTTTTGATTACTGGAATGAGTAAGGACTCTCCAATACACTCTCACTTTGTGTTTCACTCTTTTCATCTACTCCTCTATCACTGGGACAAGCATGAGTAGGCCGTTTGTTATGTTCATTTTGCTCACTGAAACGAGTATGCGTAGGCCAATCGTTATATTCACTTTGCTCACTGTAATGAGTATGAGTGGACCAATCAGCTTACTGCAACGTGTATGAGTAGGCCAACCGTTATATTCCTCTTTCTTACTGGGACGATTATGATTATATCATTAGTGATATTCACTTTTCTCCTTTACTTGATTATTGCTGATACGAGAAACAATGTCCCAATAATGATTCTCCTTTTGCTATCACTATGCAGAGTATGAACAGGGACTTCATTACTTTCAGCTCCCCGCTCGGATCTCCCGCTCCCCGTGTTACCTTTGTCTGTTCGGGATCGTGTCAACAGGTTTGGCGTTTTCCGGGGGTGCACTCCGGTACTTGTCAGGCTGACTACTTCGCTTCTCTGCTCCTCTTCAGTCGGTCCTCTCCACGGGTCCTCCGGGTAAGCAGTCTCGGCAATGTTAATGGACTTCCTAGTCCACCGGGCTTCAGTCACGCCACCACCTTTCTCTCGCTCACTCCTAGAAGCTTTTGTCAAGGGTTTGGTTTTCTGTCTGTCTTGTTCTTTAATCTGCCCCCTCTGTGGGTGTCACAATCACACTTTAAAGGAAAGGAAGAGAGATTGACACTCTCCCCCGAACCACGGAAGCCAAATGAACTCAACCCTCCCACCGTGGTTGGCACAGATGCCTGATATATAAAACAGGTCACCACGTGGCAGCCAATGGAGGGAAGAGGGGTTAGGGAGAGGTTGTGGATAGGGTGGGGAATTTAGGAACACTGGAAAAAGGGTAAGGAACTCCTACTTTGGATGGGACAGGGGAAACACCAGGAAAGAACCCTACTCTGTCCAGCATGTATCACTGTCCATGCATATAACCTGACTTCCTACCTAGTACACCTTAATGCGTGTACTAACCCCTGTTGGTTCACAAGAAAACACATAAGCAAGCAACATGATGAAAACAAACATTAGGAAAACTTCCCATCATGATAAACAAGACACATGGCCCTTTGGGCAGCAAAGCAACATATAACATAAATGATTTCCCTCCTACACTAGTTTACTGCACCAGTGAAGATTTGGTGAACTTGGTAAACGTAATGTCCATGTATAATATTGAGTCTTTTGTCAGTAAATAGTTCATTACTCATAGACACCCATTAAAGATGCAGATTCACTATTGCCTGATACACACTGGGTTTGCCCAGCACAACCGTGAACACCCTGGATGTCCCAACGCAGCAGTACATGAGCGTATACACTGTGTTTTCTCAGCACAACATTCGAAAAACATTCAACGCTACTTATCTTATGTCTGGGAGCCCCTCGGGACTTCCCAGACGAAATGCGACCCACTGTAAATCACTCCCAACAATGTAAGCAATCACTGTGCATTTCCCCGTACTTATCTTTGGTCTGGGGAGCCCCACGGGACTTCCCAGACAATAACCGTAAAGCCGTGATCCTTACCTGCACTCTCCTGCTCCTTCCGAAATGCGGCCGTCTGTAGTTCATGTAGTCCTGCTCTCCATCGCTCCTCTCCGTGCGCGGCCTGCCTGCCTCCACGCTGAATCAGAATAAGCCACACCTGCACGCTGCCGTTACCAGTTAATATGCTGTCCTTAATCCAAGACATGTGGCCAAGCGCGCGCGTGTTGAACTACACGCAGACCCAGAGAATGCTGGGAATTGTAGTTTCTAGACCTTCCCAGCTTAAAAGGCATATCTAAACTAGACACTCCTCGTCTTTGCCAGCCCTGAGTCCTGACAGTGGGAGATTTGGATAATTGGCCTCAGCTTTGTTAATGGGATCGTTAGGCTACTGGGTTTTGGTCTCGCCACCACATTTTCATGCTGGCTGTGCACATACATTTCCATGCTGGCTGGATCAAAATAGACCAGTATTCCCATAGAAGAACATACTCATGTTTGCTTTACGCTTAATGCCAGTAACGATACTGTAAGAAAGTATGTCCATTCTGGTTCTGTCAATATATTGCAGTATCCCCACATAAGCACATCATTCTGCTGGCTTCGCCAGTAAAAAGACAATGCCAGAACAAGGACACATGTCCAGACTGGCTGCACCAATGCAGGGCAGTTGGCTATAATGTATGATCACCTGCCATTTTGGTTTTGCACATGATGCCCTGTACAAAATGCCATGCTACAGTTAAAACATATAGCCAGACAGTCTGCACCAAAACAGGCCAGTCTATCCACATAATAAAATGTATGATGTCTGCTTTACCCCTGATGCCCAGTAAAAACCGCAAC
Organism: Ambystoma mexicanum; assembly: GCF_040938575.1. Classification (NCBI taxonomy): domain Eukaryota; kingdom Metazoa; phylum Chordata; class Amphibia; order Caudata; family Ambystomatidae; genus Ambystoma; species Ambystoma mexicanum. Next base: position 124,728,573 of record NC_090922.1, read on the forward strand.
CTTACAGTAAGAAAATATAGACCAGTCTAGCCATCTAATAACACTTAGGTTTGCCTTACCATTGATGTTCAGTAAAACAATGCCATGCCACATTAAGAAAATATGGCCAGACTGGCTGCACCAAAGTAGGTGAGTACAGTGACGTACTAACACTCATCAAGTTTGCTTTACCATTCATGCCCAGTAAAAATGCCATACCACAGTAAAATAATGACAGCCAGACTGGCTTCACCTAATTAGGCCACTCCAGCCATGTAATAATACTTATAATGTGTGCTTTACCTTTGAAGCCAAGAAAAAAATCCTGGACACAGTGAGAAAATATAGGCCAGAATGGCTGCACCTAAGAAGACTAGTCCATCCATGTAGAAACACAATGCTTGCTTTTCCATTGATGCAATGTAAGAAATGCCATGCCAAATTAAGAAAATATAGCCAGGCTGGCTGTAAGTAGGCCAGTCTAGCCATATAATAACACTTATGTTTGCCTTACCATTGAAGCGTAGAAAAACAGTGCCATGCCACGTTAAGTAAGTATGACCAGGCTGACTGCACTAAAGTAGGCGAGTGCAGCCATGTACTAATACTTATCATGTTTGCTTTACCATTGGTGTCCCATACAAATGCCATGTCACAGTAAAATATAAAGATAGCCAGATTGGCTGCACCTAATTAGGCCACTCCAGCCACATAATATTACGTATAATGTGTACTTTACCTTTGATGCCCAGCAGAAAATCCCTGGCCACAGGGGGAAAATAAAGGGCAAACTGGCTGCACTCAGGTAGTCTAGTCCAGCCATGTAGTAACACTTGTAGTGATTGCTTTACCATTGATACCCAATAAAAAATGCCATGCCATATTTAAAAAAACAGAGCAAGACAGACAGACAGCCAAATGAGTCGCCCCCAAAACAGCAACCCCTGCCCTGCACAAAGAGCAGCACAAACACACTCATAAAACATTCACTCGCTCATACATACAATATTCACTCGCTCATTCACACAAAAACAGCATTCACTCACTCATTTTCACACACACACACACACTTGTACACCATACACTCTCTCATTGATACACAAGCTCACGCACAAACATACATTCATTATACTTTTTTCTTACCTTTTCCCCAGTCCGATCTCTGCTCTTCAGTTCTCTTCGGTTGCATCTCTATCTGCCGAAGTCTTCAGAAACCCATCTTCTTGTGCGTAATTGCTTAGTTGCCATCCTCCAAAGGTGCTTTGGGATTCTCAGGGACAGCAAACAATGTTTGTAAAGCAAACATATGCCAGCATTATTTGTAATATTTCACTCTACCCCACAGTGATTAAACCCTCCATCTCTGCAATCTGGTGGCATAGGTTTGCACTCACTGTCGGGGGCAAGTGCACTCCCAAGTAACAAAACGGTTCTCCCATTTCAAATTCCACTGCTCCTTATAGGCAATTCCTCCGTTTTTGTTTGGTTTACCCTATGTCCAGAAACTGTCCCCAAAATCTTCCAGACTCATGACGAGAGAAAAGTCTTAGGTTGTGAGATCAAAACAAGGATATCGCCTGGCTTTAGTGTTATCTTATGTTCTGTGCCCAGCCACCCGATTCCCTGTATATCAGTATTCATTATTATTGCTTAAGAAAAGTGGTTTAAGGGAGAAGTTGACCAAAAGGGTTAAACGTGGGCATCATTTCTGTGTGTCCCTAGACAATTTAACGGAAGTAGATTTTTTACTATTGACTTGTATGCAGGCTTTGGGAATGGCCATAAAAAGCTGTTCACATTCTCAATGTGCTCTAAGAAATGTACTTCAAATTCCAGCCTGCAGCTTCCTTATGTTCACTTCCTCAATGTGCTCTAGAAAATCTGTTCCCAAGTTCCAGCATGCAGCGTTTATCTTTATGTTTCAGGGTGTGACCTTGTGCACTTATTCTCTGCCCCTTGGTCTTTTTCCCAGTTTCTCCTACTCACCACATGCGTCCATCCCTCAACGCTCACCTCCACCAGGCTCTCTATGTCTCCCGGTCCGCTTCTCGCTGCACACCTTAACCATCAGTACACCATCAGGTGGCTCTGTCCTTTGGCCCTATCGTCCGGTGTCGCTCCACCATCCCCACTCTTGTCTCTTGTTTGCATTGACCTGGACGTTCGGTGTTTGGATGTGGGTTTCACTTCATCCTTGCTGCTGCTGCTGCTGCTGCTGCTGCTGGAGAGTCTGTTGACTCTTGCTAACAGGGCCTCCCATCTGCAGCACATCATACTTCTAACACCCATTCCATTTCCTGATATTGTCTCCTACTTTCCTGCTCTATCATTTATTTCTTCCAGGTGTGGTGCTGCGGTCCATGCTACCTGACTATATTCAGTGAAGAAAAACCTCTGATTCTGTGCGCGTGATTTTATGGAGGGTACATCATTTATTTATTTACATTCTTAAAGCACTCACACAGTCCGGGGGCATCGAGGCGCTGTTACAGGAATATGTCTTAGTTGCGTATTTATAATGCGCCTAATACGCAGAGGTTTCTAAGCGCGGACCCGGGGTCGAACCTGTGTTGCTTCGTGTTATCTTGTTTCCAAGGCGAGCACTTTGCAGCTGAGCTTTCCTCTCGGTACAACTTTCATCAATCAGCACAACACATACCAGTCCATTCCTTCTCTGATCTTAATCTGAATGCCCCTTAACATTATCATAAAATCCTTAATTTTAACATAAGATTATTTTCCATGTCCAAAATTTCAGATTTAAAATTTATTCCATATTTTACATGCATTAAAACAGACATTTGAATATCAAAAAAGCACTGATATTGTATACACAAAAAAGTGACACAAAATAAAGAGTAGCACAAAGTAAAGACGGAACTAGTGACTATATATTGTCTTACACATAAAGAAGTTATCTGTGTAATATGCATAATAGTGCATTATCTGTTGCAAAAACATAGCTCGCTTCGAGGATAGCAAAAGTAATTAAGACTGAGGAGCTCATATTGGAGTCTCTCCTAATTTGACGTTGGCGACCCATTATGTGTACATTTTCAAGTACACGGTTCCCGCTGTGCAAATATTCCTCATTTTCAGGGTAGAGTGCAAAAGGGGAGGGCAAAAGGGTGGCATGCACGCTTAGACCCCACTCGTTTGCCCTCCACCTTGTAAATTGAGTAAACACCATATACTCATGGCAGGCAGCATTTTCAATGGATTCCTATGGAGTCTGCCTGCTTTTTGCTGGTAATGAAAATCCATCACAGTGCAAATGCTGGATAATTTCTATGGCAGAGAGGATTGGAGAGGCAGAAACGTCAGTTACGTTCAGTCTCTCCTCTCCACTATGCAACTCAACGCAAATCGGCATGGGGTGAATGAAAGGCGTAAAAGCCTTCCACAAGCATTTTACAGCTCTCATTTATGTGACACCCCATTTAAAATGAGCCTCTTAGAAGTTGTGCTTAAAGTTATGGGTGTGATGAGCTTGCAAGTTGTATTACTTTGGAAAAAGGGACCTGTGTAGCCCCGAAAGCCGACGTACTATACAAATGTTGTTCCAATGAAAGAACCAAGTTCCCCTATTCCTGAATACATATCACCTTCCCTAAGATCACTTGAAGTGGTCATGCATTTTTCATACTTTGCTATGCTTGTAACCTAAGAAGATGGGTCCAGAGGGATTGTTAGTGTGTGCTTGTTCCCTCCAGGTGGTCAGGCTTTGCAAATTTTTCCAGGATGTGCATGTGAATTACATAAGCCTCTTCATCGGGTTGATCCGTCTTGCAACCTTCCATGATAGCGACATGTGATTTGCCAGCGTGGATCTTTCCCCCCATAGTGGCCTGGTTTTGCTATCTTTAAAGACGCCTAATATTTATGCCAGAGCATGTCTCTTCCCTCAGGGTGATTAGTATTAACTACATTTGGTGATACCTGGTTACGGGTCAATTCCATCATGGTGGTCCCGATTTGCAACCTACAAAGACACTACCCTGTTCACCATGCTACATTCTACATTATCCCATACTGCACCCAGGTGCTCCACCCAACTATGATTCTGCCTGCTGGAGTTTGCTCCCATGTGCCCCACTGTCATTTCGCTCTTGTGTAACCCACTGTTAATATGTATACTGTGATTTCGCCTCCTAGTGCCCAATTCATTTGGTATCCTACTGTGATTTTGCTTCTCGATGCCCAATGTCATTTGTGTGACGGTCTCCTAGATAGCAACTGTTGGCCTTGAAGCATGCCAAGTTTCTTTTATGCCCGCCACCAGGATACTTCCCTTTATGGAACTCCTATAGTGCAATCTCCCGGAGGACTACGTTCACCCCACTCTCTACTTGGTACCAACTGCGGAATGCTCCCTATATGCTCCGCTCCGTCTCATGTTTCCCCACTCTCATTCATGAGCAGTCACTGCACACTGTCCCTTGTCACGGACACTAGACCACACCAGGGGACCTCAGACCATCTCGTCACAAGTCCCTTACTTGAAGGGTACCATTGCAGAGGTGTCGCCAAAGGTCACGAAGAGTCACCATGGCCAGCCAGGATCAATGCTTCAGGTTTTACCCTGGGCCTTACACTAGCCTCCCGATGTTAACATTCGTAACCTCTATGCCAGTGATCTAAGAGCGGGGGATTGCCCAGCCACGGGGGCCCAAAGGTGGTCGGGGGGCAATATACTCTCATACTAGGGTGGAGAATGGCTGTGTTTAACCGTAAATATATGCATTTCTAGCATTTGATTGGACAATGCCAATGTTATTTTTGCTCAAATGGTGGAGGGGGGTCAGCATAAGAAAGTTTGGAGACCGCTGCAAGTCTACACACAAACATACTATGCACATCAACTAAGACACTCCGACACAGCAAGTGAATACCCTTCCCAACAGACATCAAACAGCAGAGCGCTACACCTCTACAATCATCTTAGATAACACTACTGGTCAATGCACCCTAACATCATAGCCCGGAGGGCAAACAAGGCCTCCCTATGGGCACCAATGTCTTCATGCCCCATAAGCAGAAAACCTAGAAGCAGACTGGCACACGGAGCTCAGGGTAATTCCGGTCTGCATGCATCAACACAACAGCAAAGCGATTGTGCATTTACCTTCACATACCACTAACCTAACGCTCTCCCCTCTCTCTCAGATCCACAAGAGCCGCTGGAGATGCGGCATGCCATAAAGCTCAGAAGCGTAACATAGCATAGAATAACATAACATAGCATTACATAAAATAGCATAATGTCCCTTAGTTTACATATCATGCACATTGCACAACACTTGTAGCACCGGGGTCCTGTTTGCAATTTTGATGACTTTGTGCACAGGGTGTACAAAAAGGCATAGAGTCCCAGTGGGCCCTCGGATTCCTGTGCCTGTTTGGTACCTGGTGCACAAAACAGTTGTTAATGTGTTACACCAGATTTCACCTGGTTTGTACATAAAAAAAAGGTGGAATCCAAAGGGATTCCAGCCTCTCCTCCTGCATGAAAAAGCTGTGTGGACAGGAGCAGACTTTATGTTCCATCACCAAAGTACACACAAAAAATGGCACAGAGACTGCTTCTCTCTTCTAGTGAATCGCATGCCATGCCAGCCTTCCTTCGCCTCACAATGAGTGAGCGAGTGTAATTGTCAGAGTCTGTGTGTGTCTGTTGTGCCTTCAGAGCCTTCATGTTTTGCAACCTCTTAATTACCTGAGCGTGAGTGTTCAGTGTAGTCTATTTCTCTCATGGTCCTCGGGGTTAGCTCTGCAGCACCTGCATGTGATTTGTCAGCATGCCCGAGGTGGTCCTGATGTAGGGCCTTTTGTAAGAACCGGGATGTGAATTGTCACAGAATGGCTGGGTTTTGCAGCCTTCTAGCCTTGCATGCGAGACTAACCAATGTGGGCTGGTTCCCTGGCAGCCATCGGGTCTTCATCATTCCACACGCCTTTGTGTGATTCATCCCTGTGGATCAGGTGCCACGGGCCAGCCAGGTTTTGAAACCTTGTGCAATACCTCTGTGTCAATGTCAGTGCGTGTCAGTTGCCACAGGCCGGTCAGGTTTTGCAACCCTCTGGGATACGCGAGAATTAATCTCTTGATCAGGAGGGTCGGGTTTTGCAACCTTTGGTGAAACCCAAAAGGGATGGCGTCCTGTGTCTGTTCCCTCACGGTCAGTGTTTATCAGCTCCCCCATGTTGTTGGGATTTACACCTTCTGTGGCATCACGAGTTGGGCAGGGCTTATAGCGTTACCGCCAAACCCTCCCGGTGCTGTTATCGCCAGATCACATGTTTGGCGCAACGGTAATTCCCCAACCCCATTGCCCAATGGGCAATTTTCAGCGCAACTACCATCTGCGGTATTACTGCATGCAATTGCGCCGAAAATCAGCAAATTCCTGGAGGAGTTACCTCCAGCTGGGGGTAAATTCTGCCAAACCCGTGATTTGGCCGACCCTTAAATGCAGCAGTAATAGCATTACCGCCGCATTTAAGGGTTGCCGCCAAACTCATGATGAGGCTGATAGTCGGTTACCCTTGACATGCAGGGGCGATGTTGGGGTTTATACGTGATAGCGACTTCTATGGGGTGAAGTCCAGCTCCCAATCCCATTGCTCTTTGTGCTTGAGCATGTGTGTTTTGTGGATAAAACGATTGTAAAAAGAAGGCAGCTGGTGAGGGTGGGCGTTCACTTTTGAGGGGGCTTTGGGGCCTTGTGGTGTAGTAGAGTATTGGTAGAGTTTAGAGCCACAGGGTCAAGGGGAGAGGTCTGAGACCTCAGCAGTGAGTCGATGCCATGACCTGGCTGGGTGTGGTAGAGGTGAACCTGTGACGTAGGACATAAATGTATTGGTTATATGTGATTTTACCGACCACAATTACAGAGTCGTAAATTTCATCGCGGACAAAATACCGACCCCCACACACCTCCCTGTTTTTTACCCTTATAATGCCACCTCAACCCTATCCAGACCCATTTTAATCCATTTACACCCGCTACCCTTAATTTATTTAATTAATGTTTGCAGTGTTTTTCGGCATTATGATCCGGTCTGAAATCTACCACTATGTAATGTTTTAGATATATTGACTGGATACCAATGTATTTGTCATGCAGATAGCACCAAAGAAAAGCAATAGGATCAGTGAAATAAATACCCATCAAGGCATTGCTTTGGTCCATAAACTGTCTGAGAAAAAGGCTTAGCCCAGATGTGCGCCTTTTTATAAACAAACAAAACCCATGAGAAGACTGGCCGCATGAAACAGTACGAATGCAGCATGCCTCAAATCAATCGAAATAAAATTACCGAATAAAAATGTGAATGCACGTTCAAATATGGACTAAATAGACGTTGCATTTTTGGGTGTGGGCTGCGCTCTCAACTTAACATAGCACAGAAAAGGCCGAACACACGATTTGGCCAAAAGAAATGAACCCATTGGATATTTCTCAACTAATTCCCGAAACTTAGAGTACATGTGTAAGTGGCTTCTCCAAGGGCTATAAGAGAGAAATAAAGGGCAATACATTACAAGTTATCTTTGGTGATGACTTGGCTCCCGTGAAGCAGACATCTCTGTCTCTTGCATACAATGTTACTTTTGCAGGAGGTTGTCTCAGGCTTAAACATTCCCTCATTTGCTGCCTTCTGGCTACACTGACTAAGTAAGAGGCCTACATTTTGAACAAATGCCTTCCCATCCGCCAAGAAGATCAACAGCACATCCTCAAAGCATGATTGGCCTCTTGCCTGAACTCCCGATCTCTTAATCGACACAGGCCTAGCAGCCTCAACTTGTTTGTTCGGTCCTTACCTTTGTTCACACTTTTTAACATTAACCTTAATCCTCTTTGAAACTGAAAGTCGGGGCTACGCCACCTTACCTACCCAAGGGTAAAGATGGCCTCCTTCAACTCCTGCCTATTTCTTTAAACTATAAAACTTAAAACATTTAAACTACAAACCTTTGAAATTCGCCCCACCTGACAATCTTTCCAGCATTCAGAAGAGCCCTCCTCAGATGGTGTTATTTCAGTCACTCCCCATCCCAGGTCCACTATGAGCTCACGTTCCCTTCATGTAAGCATCCACCAAGTCAGATTTTGTGGGGACACATGCCACTCTTCCAACGATATAGGACCGGACACCCCACCTGTACCACCTTGTGTCCCAGACACCTTATCCTGGCCCTTAGTCCACCAGACCCTAACCTCCCTCTGCAAGTGCCACTGGGCTCTAATATTATCTGTCAACTTTGGAACTCTCTACAAAACCCTGTATGCAGCAACATTGATCACACCAACACTGCCGGTAGCCACCTGTGTTATAACGCTGCTAGATCCATCCTACTGGCTTTAATCAGCTCAAGCCTTACATTTTGAACCAGGATAATTTCACTCACATGTATCAGCAGCAAATTATGCTGACCTTTCATCAGTCCCAATTTATTCAGCATAAACAACAGATGCCGACAAGGAATAATGAGCATCACCTCCCCCACCCACCGAGGACATCTTCCTTCCATCTCAACACTGCAGATAAATGTGAGTAACACAGCACCCACATAAGACTTCCGTTGAATACCCCTTCCTGTGGCATAATAAACCCCTCCTACTTCGAGATCAAGGTCCCCAAACACATGATCGGCTCCTCATTCAAACCAAGCTGAAAACCAGCCCTGGCTGCACCTATTCTAAGGGAGTGAGCGAAAAAATTACCAGGGTGCGACCTCAACCTCTCCAAGCACTTACACAAAGCCAGCAATCCCTGGCCACGCTTCAACACGGTCCTTATGCAATGCAAATATCTGCCCCGCCCCTCTCGTGCTCTCCAAGAATCCTTCCAGCAGATCCACTGGGCAAACACAGCCTTCATGCATCTCTCTCTCTCTCTCTCTCGTTAGACTTGAGACCTGCAAGAAACGACTGTCAAATTCTGCCTCTGCACCACCACCCCTTCCACAAACAGCAACATGCACGAGCTTCAAATTGTGAAAAACAAACATATCCCAACACGCCTAAAATGTCCAATGACACCGCCAGTGTCATTGCTTTGCACATATTGCAACACCTGCCCCTGTGGAAGACCATCCTTTCACATTCTCCTTCCAATCTCCCCATCCGACTGTACCCAACCCAAGTACCTCTACCTGTAATATAAGCCCCATCATGACTGGTGCCGCACGTAGGTGGAGGAATCCCAGCAGATCATATAGAGCACCATCGCTCTTTTCATCATCCTGTCTAGATCTCTGCAACCTCCACCATGCTTGGCCCTTCAAATATTCTCCCCATGTGTGCCTACATATTCTTTTAGTGGAATCTGCCAGCACCCCTTTTACCAGCCGTAAAGCCCTTATCTACTCAGCTCCCACAAATGCACAGACATTTCTGCTTGCTGGTTGTCTGCATCCAGAGCCAACCTATAGAAGGTCAAAGCCTGAGTGAGTCAGGGTGTATGTGACTAAATTGTCAATGACCGAACGTGTTAGGGCGCAAAATTGTACACTACTCTTCAGAAATGGTGAAGGGTTACTCTGTGTGACCTGGCTAGTTGCACTGAGCTTGAAGGTCTAGTGCTTCATACGCATAGCAGTGCCTGAGCGCTGAGGCGGGACGCGCCTTCAAAGGAGTTCGACAAGGGTGCAGTCTGCGGAAGTCTGTGGCATGGCTTGCACAGCATGGTATACAGCATCTTGGTTGACAGCCATGAACACTTTGTATACGTTGAACCTATTTGATCAATTACTCATCTCTCGAATTTGAACCTATTATAAGAGGAAAGTGTATGGAAGGCATAGAGCCTACAATCTGCATAGCAGATGACACAAGGAGGAGGACTTGGCCTTGAGCTCCATCCATCAGCTGGACCTTTCTCAAGCTACATTATCACACTTCCTGACAAGTATGATATGATATGATAGTTTCTTTATAACGCGCTTACGGGGATCGAACCTGTGTTGATCTGTGTCGTTTTGCTTCCAAGGTGAGCATGTTGCCCCTTAGCTATTCTCCCGAAAGGATAGCTCATGGGCAACTGGCAGAGGTATCACCTGTTAAGTGCTGAAGACGAGTATTCTCGTCCTGTATGCATGGACATGCATAACAGCCCAGCAGTTAAAGGTGCTGGGAGTGAAATTAGCTATCTGAATAAACTACAAAAAATACAACACAAGTGAAAATCAACAACTACATTGCTAAAATTAATAAAAACAAAAAATGTCCTACAGTTAGAAAACTGGGAGCTTATGATGACGTCTTGGAAAATGGCTCACTATTTATGCTACAGTCTCCTAAATGAACATGGACTCCCTTTTGGAGTAAATGATGAAATGAGTACACGGTTAATGTTGGAGGAAAAAAGTGGTGGGCCTATAACCGCTAGCTTTACTCCTAAGAATCAATATGGTCTATGTATAGTGCAATGTAAGGCCAGCTCTCTAAAAATCAATGAGCTGGAACACATGGTGATAGGTAACAACAGAGAAACTGATGTATTCATTACCCCCAGGTTTAACCAAAATGGGGAGCAGAGTCACAAATGAATTAAAGGATATTTGGCCAACTACTCCTGAATTGAGAAGTGGGAATCAAAGCAGAATGAATGTTCAGACACCTAACTTCTCCTCATTAAGAGCCTTGTGCTTAGAGCATAAAGCACTGGTCAAGCTCTATGATAAATGGGCAGTAGAGTTGTAACATGTCAGCACACAGATATCCAATGACCTACTGACTGGAACAAATCACAATCGAAATTGTGCATGTCACAGATGGTCACAAGAACACAATGTGACTTTCTTTCACAGGCTCTAGGGCCGTCCTTCTCGCTCTCGTCTAGAATGCATCAGACCCTTCCTAATCCAGGAATCCCTACTCACCAGGTTAATATATACCGATTGTTTCTCCCTACTCTCTAATTTCTAGCTTTCTCATGATGATGGCCTAAAGGCGACTACCTTATCTAACTAAGCTCTCCTCAGGACATCCTGGGCTGGCCCTACACTATCGTTGCAGTTAGTTCTAAAAGGGGTTGGAGGGTTGTGCTTTTCAGACACTCAAGCCCCACTCTGTCTCCTTCCTCTCACACCATGATGTTCCTCGTCCTATCTCTTACTGTTATTCTACCTTTCTACCACTACTCTCCTCCTTACAACTCCACCCAACTTCTCCCCCCCCTTCCTGCTTCTTCCTCCTCTGGCTCCCCAATTTCTCTCTCTGTCTCTCTCTCCGTCTCTCTCTCTCTCTCTCTTTCTCTCTCTCCCTCCCTCTCGCTCTCTCTCTCTCTCTCCTTCTGCCACCTACTTCCACCCTCCGATGTTACTACTTTCTCTCTTACCACTGTCTCGTCTCCATTGTACTACTACTCTTCCCTCTACACACCTCTACTAGTACTCCACACTACTACTTCTCTCAACTCTCTACACTACCACTCTCCCCACAACTGCTAGCCCACCTTCTACTCAGTCTCCCTCCTTTCACTCTCACAATCATTTTCTATTCACTCTGTTCACTCTCCCCTAACACTCTCACTCACATATCTTGCGCGCACACTCACAACACAGTACAAGTTGCTCTCACCAACCAAAACACCTCCACATTCCAGTCCACCAGTCTTCTTCCTGTGGGTCGCTTGGTCCTCCTCCTCCTCCTCTGACTGACCTGGAAAAATCTACACCTTCCTGTTTCCTGTCTCCCTTCTTATTCTCCCACTCCTTCTTTCACTGGCCTCCTTCTCTGATACAATCTGGACCTAACTACCCCACCCAGCGAGGTGTAGCAATGGTTAATATAAATAGGGGGCTAAACCCCTTATTTCTATCCGGTTTACCGTGCAGTAACCAAGGTGTCCCGCATTTGAGAGTGTCCCAGGCCATGCTAGGGGGGGCGTGTTGTGGAGGATTCCCTAGTACGTGCAAGACAGTTTTGAATTTACCATGCAAAAGCTTCACAGTGGCAAGCCCATGATGCTTTGTGTGGCGCAGGTCTGACACAACTGTTCGAGTGTGTTGCACGACTGCATTGGGAAGCAGTGCACGCTGTCCCTGGCAGCTCCATCGGATTTCCAACCTTTCCTTCAGTGATTCTCTCGCCAGCTGCTGGTCTCTGAGGTTTGATGACTGGAGTCGTCTGCTAGCAGGCGCTGGTGGGTTGCTGTCTTGCACCCGGTCTGCCCAGACTTTGGCTGTCTCTTAATACGGTTTAAAAGAAAGAGAAAAACTAGCTAGCATTCTTCTAAGGAAGTATGGTTTGATCAGAAGTGATATTGTTAAGGTATAAAAAGAGGCACTGGGGCGGCTGGAGCCCTCTCAACTGCAACCTCCCCCCACTGGGGTAGAAATGACTCTGCCTTCCACCCTCTTAGACTTCCCACCCTAGGATGAGTGGGGTTCTTATCCTCTTCTGAGCTGCCGATAGATCTGGCTGCTACCAGCAAATAAATGCCGGTAATTCTGGAAGGGACTCCGTGGAATGGAAACGTACTGGCGTCTCTGCGACCCGTAATAGCCCAGTAATACCGGGATATCAGGTGGCTGGGACGGTAAGGGCAGTTTCCCGGTATAGAATCTTGTAATGAGTCCCAATGACAGCGAATCAAGACAAACTGCATCAATAATGAACATCATGTCTTCAAATAGTAACTTGGAACAGAATAGAAAAACAGATGTGCAAACATGGACGGAGTTAAAAAAAAAAAGAAAACATTCTGGAAGTGAGCATTGTCTTGGGAACTTACTGGAAATATATTGTATGTTAAGTTGTCTTGCATTTGTATAGGGCCTACTGCCATAGTTCATGGTGTTGAAGCGCTTTTGCCTGCCAGAGAGGCAAAGGAGGAGTATGATAGGACATTCAGTAGTGGTGGGGAGGAGCAAAGCCAAAGTAAACAGTTGGGATGAGGGCAAGCGATAGTAGATAAGGTGCTCAGGAAGGCATGAGAAGGAAAAGGTGGAAGAGCTGTGTGTACAATTGGACCGACTGAGCAAAGCCACACACAAAGAAAAAGGGTTGAAATAATGATCACTCTCCAATGAAAGGGTCAAATTGGAGATCTGTGACAAAAGGTAAACTGAGGCAAAAAGAGGTCTAATTAAAGAGCAGAAGCAATACATCTGCACGATGATCCTGATGGAAACATTTACGCTGGAATCTAAACCAAAAGCAAGGGCATAAAAGAATTAACAAAACAAGAAAAGGCATTTCAAAGAAAAAAAAGAAACTGATGGAAGCAGAGATTTAGGATCATGTGTGATAGGTGAGAAGCTCCAAGTCAAAAAGTTAGATGATCTCTCCATTGAACTGTCAAGGCTCCTGATCTGTAAATTGGAACATAAAGATGCATCATGTTTGACTGATCTTATTAAGGCTAAAAGTCCTGAATCAGGCTCACAGATGATTGCTCTAAGTCCTGCTCAGTCATGCATGACAGGAAAAAGCCACTGGCCAAACAAATACAATTATGATGGGTGATGTCCCATAGGACATGGGCATTTATTATAACGTATACAATTTAATCAGCTCAACAAATATAATTCTGGGAGAAATACGTGCAAATAGTCATACTATACCAGTAGGTAGAAGTAAAATTCTATCCATATTACATCAGTTGCCACAATTTCAGTGATCAATACATCAGATACAGATCACATTGAGTTTTTGGACTCAAGGAGAACTACCTAGACCATAATACATTTGAAAACTACAACAGTGGCAATAATGATCAATCAATCAAGCTTTATTTCAACATAGAGTCATAAAAGAATATAAGTTCAAAACAATTGCTTTTTATAAGGTACACGTTTTTAACTACCAAGCATAAATGTTACAATGAAACCATTTCATGGCACAAAATAAAAAGGGACATGCTTATAAAAACAATTATAAAATGGTTCTCTCCCATTCAAAAATGTAAACTGCCAGAATCATCTTTCTACCAACAATAAAAAGAATGATTTCCAACCATTAGCCAAAAATGTTACTCAGTGCAAACAAAGGTTTAAACTTTCTCTGGGCTATAATTAAGGCCTGAGTTTCCAGCTTGTACACACATAGCGAGAAGAAGCGAATACCACGTGAGGGCGCGCCGTATATTTGCAAAAGCTCACTGCCTCTCTAGTCTGTCGAATGCCCCTCTGCTATAAATATCGGTCGTAGATATAGTTGCCTAAACGTAAGCGACTTTGGGCAGACCAAGAGGAAGTGAGTGATCGATTAATTTTTAGCCCCACATAACGGGCACTCCTCACTCTCGCTCTAATTCCAGAGCTTGATGATAGGTGCCAAGGGCAGTGTCGCCAGCCTAAACCGTAGATACAGACCCCTCTCGTGGAGGGAACAGGCCTCGTCAAGATAGCTTTCAAAACCCACTGTTGTTTTGTGTAGGAGATATTGCGGGCCAATTTGTAATCCATTCGATGCTTCTACCAAGCGGCTCTTGGATGTCACGTTCATGGTGTCTTTTATTCGGACAGACGTCTGATTATTTACACTCAGAGGGGTCTCCCACAGGATACTTTCACCCAAAGATGATAATATATCCCGATAATATATCCCTTACATGACTCACCCATTTGAGCCCCCCTCTAATAACATCAGCTCAGTCAACCCTTCCCTGTGCGGCTCGAGACCCTGCAAGTGCCACAGCCTTAGCCAGCACAATACGGGCTTCATTGAGATGGAGTGACATACAGGTGTAACATCTAACTCCATACGGACAAGACGGTGAGTGCACTCAGAGTGAGTACCAAAAGCTTTTTAAAGAATTTTGATTCTGCGACATCGAGTGTCCTTGTGTTTCCACAGCCCCAGATTTCGGCCCCATAAATCGAGGCTGGTATGGTCTGTCTACTGTGCAGCTGTAGGGCGGGCGAATCTGCTCCACCCCTAAGCTTATAAAAAAAGACTTAACTGCACCACAATGTCTGATCAGGTTTAAAATGAATATGATATGATAAGTCATTTATAACGCGCATGTTCACATGATCTCTCAATCTGCACTGCCCATTCTCCTGGAATCGGATGCCCAGATAATCAAAGCATCTTACTTGCTCAAGCAGAACACCCGCAATTTTTAGCGATAAGACACAACACATTGAATAGTTTGGTTTGAAGACCATTGCCTTTGTCTTCTCCATGTTCACTTCCAACTCAAGTTCTTTACATTTTGCTTCCAAGGCTCTTAGGGAAGTTCTCAAGCCTTGGAGTGAGTTTGGCAACATCAGCATAAAAGAGAGTTGGATACCTCTCTTTGCCTAATTTAGGGCAGTCCAGGCAACCTTTTGATATTGCATCAATTATCTCCTGGCTATACACACAGAATAGGAGCAGGGCAATCACACAGCTTTGCGTTCCTCCTTTAGGATCTACGAATGATGGTGTTGATTCCCCCCACAAACCATATCTCACGACTGCAGAGTTCCCAGAATATAACTGTTGCACCAACGAGATCAATCGGACTGGGCACTTGCTTCATGTAAGATTTTCCATCGACCTTTTCTTGAAACACTGTCAAAGGCTGTTCTTAAATCTAAGAACACTGCATATAGCTTCACCTTTAATAGCTTAGTATATTTCTGTATGAGAAGAAACAAAATAAAACAGTGATCCACTGTCCCCTTTTTCTTTTGGAACCCTGCCTGCAGATTTGTGATTATGTGGTTACTGTCTACCCACTCCTGTAAAATATTTAAGATTAGTTTGCCAAAAATGTCCCCAAACTATCCAGTCGGGAGATTGGGCGGTAATTCGCTGGGAGGTCCCTCCCTCCTTTCTTGTATATCGTGACTAAGAGGGTGCTTTGCCAAGAGCTCAGTATTTGCCAAGAATAGATAATTGCATTAAAGATCATATGTAATACTGGCGCCCAGATCTTAATTTCATCTTTAAATAGATCTGAGGGAACAGAGTCTGGGCATGCAGCCTTTCCATTCTTTCGTATACTGATTGCCTGGTCCTCATCGCTTATGCTGACAGTGATCCCTGGGCTCCCCTCTGCATAACTTTCTGAGTGTTGTGTCTTGGATATAGAGATCATTATCCTGCGTTTTGGAGAGGGTGCTGAAGTAGGACCACCAGTCCCCTCCTGTAATACTAGAGAATAATGCATGTTCATCCCTGTGAGCCTTCCCTAATACCAAGTTCCAAAACAGGATGTTATCTTTCGCAGTACAAGCTGTGTGGAGCTTTTCCCATTAACTGGTGGCAAATTCCCTCTTTTATTTAGACAGCAACTTCTTATAGTCTAGTCTCAATGATATAAGTTGGGGCTTATGTACTTTGATAACACCTTTTACGCTTTCGACTATCCTTTTTTTGGCCTCACGGCATTCAGCATCGTACTAGCCACTTTTAATGGCAGCTCTTTTTTTCAGCAAGCGAATTGTTCAGGTAGAAAAAAGGCTCTAATTTAAACTTAAGGGTTTCATATTCAGCCAAAATGATGGTGTCAGAGTTTTGTGCATTACATATGAGTGTTACACCATCCTCAATTGCGCCATATAAATCTCTTTTTTGTTCTGCCTCAATTATCTTCACCCACCTCACTGCCTTCTGGGCATTTCCAGAGAAGGTTATTTCCTGTGCCCTACTCTCTACACTATTTCCTGCGTATTTCTTATCATTCAAAGCAACCGTTAGGCTCAGTGGCCTGTAATCGCTACCAGGTCTGCTAATTATTTCAAAATCTAGGGCCTTTCCCCAATCTTTGCCTGATGTCAAAATGTAATCAATTATTGACTGGCCATCGGTGCCATTAAATGTATGTATTTTTTGCTGGCTGGTCTTTGCTAAATCTGCCATTGCATGCCCTCAATTCAATGATCATGGCACAAACTAAACCCTTATGGATCATGGGAATTGACATATGGTTCGATACCCACTTAAGTGAGTGAAGGGGTAAAGAATACACAACTAACAAACTAAGAGCATTTAAGGAACTCAGGAACTGCTGTAATTTATTCTGAAAGGGAAACACGTGTTTGTCAATGATAATTCTTTGTAACCACAACCAACGCATGTAGTGATTATCCAAGAGGCTAAGTCAAAGATGATTCCTACTCTTGATGACTGTTGTTGGTTACCCAAAGCATTGCATTCAAACCCTGGTAATGTCATTAACACACTAAGAATTGTACCCTCTATCTCAGGGGAACATCAAAGTTTATTGATGCTTTCTCACTGTATAAAATGTATGTGTGCACATGATGTTAGTTTGATACAGGAGTGGTGGTTAACGGATCCCCTGTGATACGATTTGCTTTTGAGCCAGCTACGAAAGGCTCCAAAGAAGGTCGTAAAGGAGATCTGATAGTGGCATCTGTATGCAAATATAACATCACTACCCGGATAAAGAAAATCTCTTCCTCTAATGGTATGGGAGTACACATTAATATAAGGACTAAAGAGGTAATTGACATGCCAATATATACAACCCTCTGAACACGCTTAATACACAAAGCAGTATGGAAATAGTAAAGCCCTTTAGAAATTGCACCAAAAATCCTTCAGAGACAATTTTCATGCTCACATGTCATTCACAAATTGATTTCTGATAATGGCAACAGCAACTTCATTGTCCACATTAAATGTCTCACTGACATTACCAATAGGCATCTCCCCACAGTACTACCACCAACAAAACCGGGAAGTATTCCAAAAAAGCCAGTAGTAGGTTTGCTCACTAGCCAGAATGTTGGACTCAGTTCAGTATACCACCTACCCTCCCATTCCCTACCATCAAAACCTGCAAGACCAGCTGGATCCTAAAATGTTTCACCTTGTGTAGTTCCTGTTCCCCAGGCATTCACACTTTCACCTTTTAATAATCCTCCTTAAAGCCATCCAACACACGTATATCCTCCTCAGTACTGATCATGTGATTTGGTCTTTCAGCATCTTCTTTGGAAAATGGCATGTTCTTGAAAAAGCCCTTCCAGTGGTCACCTTCCACATGCAGAAGCGACAAACAAAAGGCTGCCTTAATATCACATCTGGCCATTTCAGGCCATTCCCACACCCCTTTTACAATGCCGCTTACCATTCTTTCAGAAGACCACACTGCTGTCCTCGTGCTCTATGAAGCCATTCCCTGATGTGGCCCCCCGCTTCAGAAAGTTGTGAATGAGCCGATACTCTCCCTGGGCTTTCTGAGCCTTATCAGTCCCATTTGGAAATATGAAGTTATCACATCTAGTGGAATTGTATTTTATTTATTTATTGTGCATTTGTAAGGTGCTTACACATCAAGAAAATTGTGTTTCAAAGCGCCCACAGGGCAAAGGCGAGGGAACATGGGAATCAAAGGCAAATATAATAACAATGAAGAGAAAGAAAGAGGCGGTCCTACTAGGCCATGTGAGCATTCAGAACGAGCAAGTGCAGAGAGAAAGAAAGGACGAGGGAGGGGGAAGTGCTAGGAATCAAACAGACCTGCTGGCATGGCCCTTTGACCTTCCTTTTTTACCTTTCTCCATGCCACACTTGATTTTTCCTTGTGTGATGTCAACTTCTTGACCCTCATCAGTTCTTGTGGACTTCTGTAAGGTGTCCTGAAACCACAAGGAAAACCCTCTTGCATGGTCAATCCAGGCTGCCTGTCTAGGAAACACTCTAGTAGCACACCTTTTATCTTCTACAACCTAACTCACATAAGGGACTTTCCGTTGGGCCTATTTGCCTTTTCTTGCCTTACCCCCATTCACCCCACTATTGCTTTGGCCATAACACCACAACACTGTGTGTCTGTATGCACATGTGCAACAATCCTCACAACTGTGCACACAAGCCTAGTTCATGTCCCTTTATTGAATACCCATCATACTCCTCACGCTTGACTGAATCCTGGGACCAGCACCCACCCCCTTTGCCGGTTGGCTGCCCTTGGAAGCTAGTGTAGGGCATTGGCAGCCTGCTTGCCATGTATACCTCAGCAAGTAGCCATGTTGGTTCTGATCACTTCTTACATATGTCCACATTCAGTTCTCCAGGACATGGACCGATTCTCCCCAAGGTAGGACCTCAACTCCTACATCCTTACTATAATACATCCTGAAACTCGTATCTGCTCTGTTGGTGGTGCACAGACACATAAACAACACCACGCTGCTCTCGGGACATGTCTCAGAGTACATGCACGCTACTATCAGAAAGGGGACGCGCCACATCTATGCTGGTGGTTAATATTGTTCTACTTTGCACCTCTCCCTGGTTCTACTTTGTTCCTTCCTTAAAAAAGGTAGCTTACATATAGGTTCAAGCCTATTGCCTAGATCTTCATCTTTGGGACTGCTTAATCCTTGTGTGGAACAATTTCTTCTCTATGTGCTGTCTGGTGAGTCCTTCTAAACCTATACAGCTGCTCCTTGGCCTTGTGGCAGCATCGTCCTCCTGGGTCCAAACTCCAGTGCCATATCAGTCTCTGTTTCCATATCGATTGAGGACATACCCATCATTCCACCTTGTATACCAGCTGCAATATCTGGTACACCTTACTATCCACTGGACCACCTTAACCCTTCTAATTCCATTTCTCTCATCAATTCTCCCTTCCGTACATGCAATGTGCTTAACTGCCTGTGGTAATAACCTGAATCGCTTCCCAATCCGTACAAGGCATCCTGTTTGCGTCAGGTACAGCCACTCTCAGATTTCTCCTTAGTGGAATCCCACTCCTTGTCCTCGTCCCATAAGTGTAACTTTATCCCAGGTATCGCTGTCCCAATTTCTAGCCCATTAGGCACCTTCCATGTGGTCTGTGCTCTATTTCTTCTTCTCTTTAAGGGCGACCATGCCGACCTTAAACCTGATGTATCCAATCACTGACAGCGTTCTTATTCCGTTAAGGTGAGTGAGCTACCTCTTATCCTAACCTTCTCACGAAAGTTGTGTCAGGAGAGGGCACTGCCCAAGTTCACTTCTTGCAAAAGCCAGCATTTCCGCTGACCCACTGTTATGTATTGGAGTTGGGCTCTGATCGTCCATACACAGACCAGCTGTGAAGCTATAAGGTCAGCTTTATTGCGCATATTTACAGCTATACAGGATCCAGTTTCTCTTCATATGTACAGTACCATTACTGGTAATCATGGTGGACATCAAAGGCACATAGACAGGTAAATACATGGACAGAGAGACCCAGCGGGGCCATCCTTACACACCCAGCTCAGGCCCCCAACTGACATTCATGGAACACTCACTCGCAGACCCACCCAACATTCCCCTGAGCTGCCTTTCATTCATACATCAACATTCTAATGGCATGCACTCCTGGCCAGTAACAATACAAGACTTACATCACAACATCTCCCTTCCATACAAAAGCACACATCACAACGCCCACTTACATCATCTTGTGTCTCTGGCAACCCCTTGTAAAAACCTGGCATTCCACTTTTACCTTTTTCTTTTTTTGCTGCTCCTTCTTTTCCTGGGCAGGAATGTGCAGGCTAGCATCATCACAGTGACCCCAAAGAGGCAACTCTCCCCTGCGGAAGCAGCTTAGACCCTGCATCTCCCTTACGACTTGCCTGTTGCACACCTGTAGATTCTATTCACCCTCCTCATCACCTTTAAAACCTGCAATGTACACTTTTTAGACATTCCTTCAATCTGTCTTCCTATCCAGTACCCGTCCCTGCCCTACAAAATATGTATTTTCGCTGTCCATTGGCACAAGAGTGTCCACAAGACAATAACGGGTTACACATCGAAAGAGCTAATCGACACGGAAGCAAGATACTCGATTGAAAGAGAGCCCTTGGTATGCTGCTGCTGTGTCGGGGGATTTCGAAAATACACCTCAGGCCAAAAACCTAAAATTCGCATTGGTCAAAAGCCCCTACATGTGGTGATCAGAGTGAAGGGGTTATCCAAGGCCAACCCAAGATTAGGTATGAGCAAGACATTCAGGACCAGCCCAAGCAAATAAAACTGCGTGGCAGATTCTTTTTCAAGAACAGCCCTACCGAGAACGGTGAGAAAATGGTGGCGAGCTGGGGGATGAAATAGTAGCCAGTGTGCGTAGGATTTGTTTACTCACACTGGTACCTTCCATGTGATGAGCTACCAGATCTATCACAGGGGAGGAATGGGGGAGAAGATGAAAGAAGATGAGGCTTTGACTAAGCTCAAACAGTGGATCACTGGAGGGTGTCCGGAAAAAAGCAATAGAAGGAACCATGTGGAGCTATTGGGCAGTGTGAAAGGAGCTGTCAATCAGAGAAGAACAGGTGACATGGGCCTACACCTAAGTGCCCCACAAGCCATGAGCGAAAACAAAACCAATATAGGGCATGAAGGCCATCTGGGGGTGATGGGCACAAAACGCAAAGTGTGAGGCAAGTACTGGTGACCAGCAATGGGCACCCACATAGAAAGAGCTGTGAGGGAGTGTTAGTTGTGTCTCAATTCAGATAAAAGTGAGAAGTCCCATAAACAGCCTGTAAGTGCCATTTGTACACCTGTAGAGGCATGCTGAAGGCATGGCAAATATTATGGATAGATATTTGCAGGCCTTACAGATGATCGGGAGACAGGAAAAAGTTCATTGTAACCATGATAGAACACTTCTCCAAGTGGCCGGACGAACAATGGTAGAAAATGCGACTAGCAAGCATTTGAATGATTTCTTGGAGAAAGTCGTAAGGCGATAGGGGTCTGTTGAGATGATACTAAGCGACAATCGCCACAAATTTCCTGGCCAGAAGGTGAACAAATACTGCTGTGAGAAAGGGAGTCTTGCAATGGGATGCTGGAATGCCCCAAAAGCGTGCTTGCCAGCACCATCAAGCTGGAGCAATGGCATGAATGTGCAAACATTGCTCATGGGCGTACTGTGGAGCATAAGAGCAAGCCCCAACAGCATTGCGATGGTAATCACTTCTAATTGATGAATGGACACAAGGCGAATCCTATGCTTATCCCAGCATGGTTCATGTAAGAAGCTAGGACCACATAGCGCAAATGTACAGATGGTCAATGGAAATGAGAAGTAATGCCCCCGGGACCATAGTTAGAAGCCGAGCGAAGCAAAGGCTTTAACGGAGCCTGTGGGCCTTACCTGACCAGTAATGGCCCCCCTTCAAGGGTCATATTGCCATTTACACCCCGGCACGTCATACCGGGGTACTAATTGCAATTTTTCACAAGTCGGGAAACGGTGCTGCAACCATTTCTCGACTCGATAAAAAAAAAAAACTGGCCGCCGAGGATCGGGAGAAGGCACTACATGTAGTCCCTTCTCCCTTTCCACGGTGGCCAGTCACTGAAGGAACCCCAGAGCCACGGCACTGAGGGAGCCTTGTCGGCCAGGTAATGCCCCGGCGAGGGCCAATGAGCTTGCTTGTAACAAGCTCATTGACTCTCGCTGGGTACTCATTAAGTAAAGAACTCGCTGAGTGGGGGCATTACCGATCTGGTAATGCCCCGGGGCGTCTGTTAGATGCCCGAGTAAAGTGAGGGCCTTAACAAAAGCCCTGGGGCATTACCAGACCATCAATGCCCCCCTCCAAGGGTTCTATTGCTATTAGTACCCCGGCATGTTGTACTGGGGTACTTATATTGTTTTTACCACAAGTTGAGAGACAGTGTTTTTGTCGTTTCTCAGCTCTCGCTAAAAACTACAAAAAAAGACGGCCACCATGTGTGGGGAGAAGAAACTACACATAGTACCTTCTCCCTTTCCATGGCAGCCATTCAGGGGTCAGAGATGTGCCGGGAACACTAAGGTACCCAGCGAGGGACTAGGAAGCAGAAGGTAGGTGGGGAGGGGGTGCAAGGGTGCCTAAATGTGTGGAAAAGGTGGGTGGGGGATGTGGCACATGGGAGCGCAGAGGAAGTGCACTTACCTTCAGCCCGACGAGGGAAGATGGCGACCTCCCGCTCTGAGGAGGCTCCGAGCAGGGTCTTTCCCAATGTGGTAAAAACCCTGTTCTGAGCCTCCTCATTGGCTGGGAGGCTGCCACCCGCCTCTCACCGGGTACTAATGTGGAATAAAGGAGAGGCCAACATTTTAATACCTGTATGGTGATATAAAAATACCACAATGAAGTTTAGAATATGCACAGAGTGGCCTAATGGTATTCAGCCTAGAGGGTTATGCGACGTGTGTCGGTGACCCCGGAGTTCTTACGCAGGTAACAACATGTGACGCTCCCAGAGAGGAAGGGACCAAACCAAAAGGAGAGAGAGAAAGAAGAGTTGTAGAGTGGGGGGACCACCAATCAGGACGAAATATTCTGAGGTGAAGTAGGCTTTCCTGCTTTCGGCAGGGGGATGGGTTGTGGTATGTTGGGGAACGGTTCCAGCAGAGTAAAGCATACAGAAGGATTATAGAATGTTGGAGATTTGCACCTGAAGGTGTGAGCTCACAGCCACTGAGAGGAACATGAGGCGGTTGAACCCTGAGGAGACGTCAGCGAGTGTATTGCGAAGCAGGGGGTGGCTGGCGGCTTCGGGGTTGGTTCTGTCAAGAAAACCTGTTTAAAACGACCTGCTGTCTGCTCTGCGCATACTTCACTTACATGCTGTGGCGCATGATACACTCTGTTTACTGAGACTAATTGTGTATTCACTCAGGTCCTCTGTTTACTGAATTTTTCTCTGTTGATTTGCCGAAAGGGAACATTGTACACTATTTAAAACTCCCATATAGATATAGGGTGAGAGTGAGACCCGAGCTTGTATTCGATGTACTACCCTCTGAGTGGGCTGGGCATTCTTCCTTTGAACAGCTAATGTCTCGTTCCTCCTGACGCCCTGTACGCCAACCGCGCCCATCCACCATGAGCACTGGCAATCTGCCTGTCAGAACATCCTGAAATTCAAAGGCGTGTTTGTCTGGATGGTACATTACACAACACTCTGCATGGCACGCAAGACCAAGGAAACAGGCTAGCTCAGAGCTGTTTTTTTCCATGGGAAGAGGGGGAGTGAGTTGGCAATAAAACGTGTGCACCATTCCATAATTTAAGGTTAGTTCCACTAGCACAGGAAACATTGGCGTCACTGCAACACGACTGGGTCCTATTGTGTAGCCTTTCCTCATCCGTATACCCACCCATCGCGGCCTCGCAGGTTTACGAGAAATGGAGCTTGGCTTTATTTTGAGCATCATTTTTTTTTTTTGCAACAGATCTGCCTCGGTTTTGCAAACGCGTTTTATAGGTTTTTTTTTAATTTACTTGTAAGCAGAAATACAGTTAACAGTTTGGTAGCGAAAGTCACACAGTTCCAAGCCTAAAACTGTGGACGTCAACCCAAGATTTTTAAAAATCAAAATATCTTCGTATTTAAAATGTGAGGAGTTAAATTATTTTATGTCTAGAAAAGGAAACTCAATTGCTAGGTCAAAGAAGACGGATAGAAACATATTTTAAACAGTATGCAATCTATAAGCGTCTTTGTCTTCATTGCTCCTATTTTCACGAGTTTTACAAATATTTGTTGATTTAAAAATCTCCGAAAAAGTCGTAACTGAAGCGCTGTGTAGTATTTTGCAGTGGTGACCAGAATGGAAGCAAGGTACAGGAAAGTATAGAACCTTCGTATCTTTAACAGGCATTTATAATATCAGGAATTCAGAGGCAAGTTCTTGGTAGGAAAGAGTGCTGGGGAAGATCACCTGCTCCGGGCCATAATGCGCAACATTCATGCCTCCACTGTGTGCAAGCGCGCTCACAGCATCACACGTCATTCTTCTGGCAACCTGGGTTTGTAGACTGCCACACACGGGTGGTGCTTGTTTTATTTAAATTAAGAGCTACCTTTAACCAATAGGTTTAGAAACGGAAGTGCTTCTAGGCTAATATGGAATTTTATGGACCGCTCCTGCTCGCTTGTTGCATGTTTCTAGTAATGTCTTCTGAGCACACAAGCTAGGGAATATGCCTCATTACTGTTGGTGTGGTAAAAAAAAGGGCGGTTATGTAGGAGTAATAGCTTTTTTGCCACTTTATCTCCACTTAACTGCTCCAACCGGGCTCTGAGGTTGGAGAAAACAAGCCCAGAACTTGGCTGCCAAAAAATTGAGGATTTACTATGGACTGAATTACCACAGCACAGGGTAAGTGCCCCAAATCTTTGGTGGAGCCCTATGAGTTTTAATGCCCTGTGCCTTTCACTGCTCTGTGCAGCAAATCCGCGAGAGTCTCAGCCCCAATCACGTTTTGATGTAGGGGGAAAAAGCTAGGATCCCTAATGTTTCAGCATGCCATTTTGGGTTAGAAAGGAGCATACAGAGTCCCTAAGTGTCCCTAAGGATCCCTAAAACAGAGACCGTCAAGTTTTCAAATGGCAGCCGCCATTGCTAATCATCCACTTGCATTCCCTTCTCCCAGACTTTGACCTCTTAGCTATGCGTCCTCACCTAGAACTGACTCTATCAGTAAAGTCTTTAGCTCTGCCGTTCTCTCCTCTCTTGATTTACTGTATCTTCTTAGAGTCTTTATCCCAGAGGGCAGACCAGCTGAACGGAAATGGCTGAAGCATCAAAATGAAGCCAATTTCCAAGATGTACTCTTCTCTTCATCACTCTTTTTATTCTTCCGGGACCCAGGCCAAGGTATTCTGATCCTGGTGTTCCACCTTGATGGTCGTGCAGCTATAGAATACCTCCGTCCCCAAGTATCGCTCGAGCAGATAAAGTATACTGCCCTAGCAATCTTTGAGGCCACAGGTGATGAGTGGCGTCGTCTGTTGGATACCGGGAACACCGGAAGGACCCCTGAGTGCTGTAAGGCAAAGGTTAGAATCAGATTTGCTTTGATCAATAATGGCAGTGTAAGCAATCAAGAATAACCAACACAGCTTACCCAGGGGATGATGGAAAAGGTGGGAAACCTGAATAGACAACGAGGGAAGACCAACAGCAGGCTGGAAAGTACTGCAGTTCCTCCAACTCACACCTGAAGCCAGAACGTGATAGTCAAGAGTTTGTGGTTCAAAATTACGCCGAAACAGAAGGATAATCCAGAGCAGAAACCCAAGTTCAGACGTAGGTCAAGAGTTCCAATGATCCAGAAGAATACGTCAAAGCCAAAGGGTGATCCAATATCAAATCCAAATAACGTTCCGTGGTCAAGATCCAGAAAAGAAGCAAGATGAACGAGGAGTAAAGCCGAACAGGTCTCTGGTTGAAACAGCTGTGAAGCACTGAGTGTTTCTCCTCGGTTCCTTTTAAAGGAAGTCATAATCACATGACTGATCACATGACGTACAGGAGCGTCACGTGAGGTTGGACGCCATCCATGATTGGTTGTCAAAAGTGGACGCCGGCGTTGGCTACAGACGATCCCGTGACTAGTCACGTGATCGCTCCCGTATGCGGGAGCTAGAGCCGGCGACCACGGTGCTGTCGGGCATGGATGAGGCGCCAACATGGAAATGGGCGGAAAGAGGTGGTACTGCCCCTCTGTACATCCCGCCTGCCGTGTCTTCCCCGTTGGTGTGGGTGTTGGGTATGGGAACGGATGTTGCCGGGTAAATGTCGGGAGGACGTGACAGAGCCCCCCCCCAAAGGCCCACGACCACGTGGGCTCGAAGGATTGTCACGATGAAAACGGGCCAACAAACGGGGAGCCTGAACATCCCGGGAAGCAACCCACGACCGATCTTCAGGGCCATAACCCAACCAGTCCACTAAATATTGTAGGACACCCCTATGGATACGAGAACCCAAGATAGCCCGGACCTCATAAACGTCGGGAGAAGAGACAGAGACATGAGCAGGAGGCGAACCCAAGCGGGTGGGACCAGGGCAAGGCTTAAGGAGAGAAACGTGGAAAACCGGGTGGATCCGCCAGGCGGATGGCACCGCCAGACGCAACGCCACCGGGTTCAACACCTTAATCACACTGTAAGGACCCACAAATCGGGGCAACAACTTGCGGCAGCCAGGGATATGTAGATGACGAGTGGAAAGCCATACCCTATCCCCAACCTTGTAAACGGGCGGAACAGCCCTCTTTCTGTCAGCAGCCGCCTTCATGGAAGCCTGTGCTTCGCGTAAGTGGACCAAAGTCTGAGCGTGGACAGATACAATGTCTCGGGCACAAGCTGATGCTGCGGGGGTGCTGGAAGAGGAAAAATCAATCAGGAATGGGAAGGGTACGTGGATGTTGACCGTAGAGGGAAAAGAAAGGTGAGTGACCAGTAGACGAGTGCAGAGCATTGTTATAGGCAAACTCTGCAAGCTGTAATAAATTGAGCCATGTGTCCTGATATTGCAGCGTTAGGCAACGTAGATACTGCTCCATGGTTTGGTTGACCCTTTCAGTCTGACCATCGCTCTCCGGGTGATAAGAAGAGGAAAATCGGGCATCAATGCCTAACAGAGCGGTAAGGGCCCGCCAAAAACGGGAAGTGAACTGGGACCCACGATCAGAGACTAACACCTGGGGTAATCCGAAAAGACAAAATACATGTTTGAAGAAGTGTTTGGCCAAGACTGGGGCAGAGGGAATCCCTTTACAAGGTATGAAACGTGCAAACTTGGTATACGAGTCGACTACGACCCAAACAGTGTCAAACCCTTGAGTGCAAGGAAGGTCAGTGACCAGGTCCATGGAGACCGTATGCCAAGGTCGTGGAGGGATGGGGAGAGGGAGGAGAAGACCCAAGGGCCGTCCCCTGCGCGATTTGCCCTGGGCACACACCGCACAGGTATTGACGTAGTCACACACGTCACGCTTCATCGTGGGCCACCAGCACCATCGTTTAAGGAGATCCAAAGTGCGTAGTTGTCCAGGGTGGCCGTTGATGGCAGCGTCGTGGGACCAGGTCAACGCTTGGTTCCGGGCCTCACTTGTGGGTAGAAGGAGTTTACCTCCCTGAACAAAGGGCAGCCCATCCTGTATGACCGGATCCCATTCTGCCACTGATTGCGGATACTGAGAGACCCATTGGCGAATAGTTGACAACAAGGAAGGAGTTGGTGTGCACAGACAAATTACATGATTCTTTCCTAACAGAGTGTCCGGAAAACAAGGAAGAGTCTCCCCCCCAGGTGAACGGGACAGGGCATCGGCTTTCCCGTGACCAACTCCGGGCCTATGTTTGACCACAAAATCATATGCGGCAAAGAAAAGATGCCACCTAACCTGCCGACTGTTTGTGCATTTCAATGAAGCAAGGTCCTGGAGATTCTTATGGTCAGTATACACTGTGGTTTGATGTTTGGCACCTAGGAGGTGATGTCTCCAGACCTGTAGTGCATCCTTAATAGCCAGCAGTTCCTTTTCTGTAACCGTATAATGTGATTCAGTAGTCGTGAATTTGCGAGAATGGAACGCTACTGGATGCAAACGGTTGGTGGTGGGGCAGATCTGGGATAATACTGCACCTAAAGCATAAGAAGAGGCGTCTGCTTCGAGAATATACAGAAGGTCGGGGTCAGGGTGTTGCAATACCGGAGCGGTGGTGAACAGGGTTTTCAATAAATCAAAAGCAGATTGTTGAGCCGTAGACCATACATAAGAAACAGAAGGGCTAGTGAGTGCCGTGAGTGGAGCCACAACCGAAGAAAACCCTGATATGAATCTCCGATAAAAGTTTGCGAATCCCAGAAATGACTGCAAC
The DNA here is from genome assembly GCF_040938575.1 of Ambystoma mexicanum. Taxonomy (NCBI): domain Eukaryota; kingdom Metazoa; phylum Chordata; class Amphibia; order Caudata; family Ambystomatidae; genus Ambystoma; species Ambystoma mexicanum. The sequence continues at coordinate 124,757,132 of NC_090922.1, forward strand.
TGTTTTAGATTTGTCGGGACCGGCCACTCGTCAATCGCCCGAACCTTGGTTTGATTCATAGAGAGTCCCTTGGGCGAGATGTGGAACCCCAGGAATTCAACTAGATTAGTGTGGAACAAACATTTCTCGGGTTTGGCATAACGTGCGTTGTTCTGTAAACGCGACAATACTTCCCTGACATGTGTTATGTGTTCATCAAGGGAGGTGGAGAACACCAATATGTCGTCTAGATAAACAACCACATAAGTATTCAGGATATCATTGAAAACATCGTCCATGAAATGTTGAAAGGTAGCCGGGGCGTTACATAATCCAAAGGGCATGACCGTATACTCGAATAGACCTTGTCGTGAGCAGAAAGCAGTTTTCCATTCATCACCGTCACGTATGCGGATGAGATTGTAAGCCCCGCGAAGATCAAGTTTGGTGTAAATGGTAGCATGGGTGAGTTTGTCTAGTAAAGGAGTGATCAAAGGTATGGGATAACGGTTCTTCACCGTAACTGCATTTAGGCGCCTATAATCGACACAGGGACGGAGGTCCCCTTCTTTTTTCGGAACAAAGAATATAGGGCTTGCAGCCGGAGAAGTCGATGGACGAATATGCCCTAACAGTAAAGCCTGCTGGATATAGTCCTGCAAGGTTTGCTCTTCTACTTGCGTCAGAGAGTAGATACGACCCTTCGGGATAGATGCACCAGGAATCAGGTCGATAGGACAATCGTAAGATCGATGCGGGGGGAGACCTTCTGCAGATTTTTTGTCAAATACCGCCCGGAAATCGTGGTAAACACCAGGTATCCCACCCGTGACAGCCCCTACCGTGTGTGTATCATGATGATCGTTGTTGTCTCCTATAGCCATGGAATTGAGGCTACCCAGGATTCTCGCGGGACCGGAGAACTGGGGTGTTGCCAGTAGGCAATAGTGTTGACATGTTTCAGATTCGAACAAAACCTGATCTGTCCCCCAGTTGATGAGGGGATTGTGTAGTCTTAGCCAAGGAATGCCTAAAATCACTCCAAACTGAGGAGTGGCAATGAGGTCAAAGGATATCGTTTCTTTGTGGTTTTCCTGAACAATCAACTCTAATGGGGCCGTTTGTTGTCGAATCGGACCAGATGTAAGCGAAGAACCATCCACCGTCTGGACTGGTTCGGGACAGTTCTTCGCGACCAAAGGAAGGTTCAGTGAGCGGGCCAATGCTATGTCAATGAAGCAGCCTGTGGCACCTGAGTCTATCACTATTGACACTGCGTGAGAACCTGTGGCATGTTTCAAAATGGCCTGAACTATAATGGGACGTACAGGACCGAAGGTAGTATCAGAGGTATTCCGGATAGTACTCGCTCCCACCTCTGATCTTAGGGGCGAGTCTTCTGAAAACCCGGATGTCTATTTTTTGGACGGCGGGGACACTCTTTTACAAAATGCCCGGGGAGACCGCAGTAAAAACAGGCATTGTCCGTACGCCTGCGTTCTCGTTCGACATGTGATATGGGGCTGCGGATCCCGCCTATCTGCATGGGTTCGGGAGTGACAGTGGCAGTGGCAGTGGATGGCAGAGATAGCGAGGAGGGACCGTCCCCGCGCCGCTCCATTCGTCTGGCATCGAGTTGTAACGTTAGATCTACCAGATCTGCATATACAGTGGGAAGCGTAGGTACAACAGACAAGGCATCTTTCATGACCCCGGATAAACCCCGGTAATATACCACAGCCTTTTTATTTTCCGGCCAGGAAGTCTCAGCAGACAACTGGTTGAACTTAGTGATGTACTCTATGAGGGTTGATCGACCCTGCGTGAGATCCAGGAGTTCCATGTCTCTGGACTGTGCTTTGTGTCTGGTGTCAAATACTTTTGCCATCTCTTGGGTCAGAAACTCAAAATCATAAAGCGCAGGGTGATTGTTTTCCAACAATGGATTGGCCCATGTGGCGGCTACCCCGGATAAATGGGAGAGAAGAAAAGCTGCCTTCGACACGGGATCGGGGAAAGCCTGAGGACGACACATGAAATGTAGTTTGCAATGATTGATGAAAGTGCGATATTTCTTTGGGTCGCCCTGGTATCTTTCGGGAGCAGCCAAGGGAAAAGGGTTTTGTATCACCACAGGAGTGGCCGGGAAGGAAGGGGGTATGACAGGAGGAGGGTTTTGGGGAGGACTGACTTCATCAAATGCAGCTTCTGTAGGCAAGGGCTGACGTGCACTTAATACAGTGTCGAGGCGATGGTGTAATGCTGTGGTGGCTGCAGTCATGTCAGCGTGAAGTGTTGCGGTAGCGGTTGCCATATCGGCCCTGAGAGCTGTCACTGCCTGCATTAAAGCCGTCACGGGGTCCCCGGAGGAGGTATCCATTGCTGGACGACCAATAGGCTTCACAGTCTATTCTGATCCTGGTGTTCCACCTTGATGGTCGTGCAGCTATAGAATACCTCCGTCCCCAAGTATCGCTCGAGCAGATAAAGTATACTGCCCTAGCAATCTTTGAGGCCACAGGTGATGAGTGGCGTCGTCTGTTGGATACCGGGAACACCGGAAGGACCCCTGAGTGCTGTAAGGCAAAGGTTAGAATCAGATTTGCTTTGATCAATAATGGCAGTGTAAGCAATCAAGAATAACCAACACAGCTTACCCAGGGGATGATGGAAAAGGTGGGAAACCTGAATAGACAACGAGGGAAGACCAACAGCAGGCTGGAAAGTACTGCAGTTCCTCCAACTCACACCTGAAGCCAGAACGTGATAGTCAAGAGTTTGTGGTTCAAAATTTCGCCGAAACAGAAGGATAATCCAGAGCAGAAACCCAAGTTCAGACGTAGGTCAAGAGTTCCAATGATCCAGAAGAATACGTCAAAGCCAAAGGGTGATCCAATATCAAATCCAAATAACGTTCCGTGGTCAAGATCCAGAAAAGAAGCAAGATGAACGAGGAGTAAAGCCGAACAGGTCTCTGGTTGAAACAGCTGTGAAGCACTGAGTGTTTCTCCTCGGTTCCTTTTAAAGGAAGTCATAATCACATGACTGATCACATGACGTACAGGAGCGTCACGTGAGGTTGGACGCCATCCATGATTGGTTGTCAAAAGTGGACGCCGGCGTTGGCTACAGACGATCCCGTGACTAGTCACGTGATCGCTCCCGTACGCGGGAGCTAGAGCCGGCGACCACGGTGCTGTCGGGCATGGATGAGGCGCCAGGGCAGACACCAACATGGAAATGGGCGGAAAGAGGTGGTACTGCCCCTCTGTACATCCCGCCTGCCGTGTCTTCCCCGTTGGTGTGGGTGTTGGGTATGGGAACGGATGTTGCCGGGTAAATGTCGGGAGGACGTGACACAAGGTGAATTATTTTCAATCCCTCATTCAGCCATGTTCATTTTCTACTCTTAATAAACTCTTCGCCCCCCATGTATCTAATGACCCGTTAAATTCTAGTCATGATTCTCTGTCCGTTTTTCCTCAGCTGAAGTACACGCCATTAGAACAATTTTAGATCAGCCCATGCTTTCTACTCCATGGAGCACGTCTGCGGCTGTAGATTCTGTCCCTTCCTTCGCTTCTTTCATCCCATTTGCAGATAGTGATGTCTTGTCTATTATTGCTAGTTCTGATCCTACGTCCGCTCCATCTGATCCACTTCCAGATTCCTTTATTAAAGGTGTTCTGCCTTCCTTTGCTCTTTTTTTCACCACTCTCTTCAACCTGTCCTTATTGTCTGGCTCTTTTTCAGCTTCATTTTGCTACTTGTATCCCCTTGTTGCAAAAGCCTTCATTGGATGTTACTGAATTAGCAAATTGTCATCTCGCTCTTGACTTAGTTATCTGAGATTCTTGAACGCATTGTTCGCTCTCAAATTAATTCTTAACTGAATCTTCAGCATCTTCTTCCTTCATCTCAATTTAGATGCTGGTCGGGTCCTTCCACAGAAACTGCTCTTCTCTCAGTTTCCATTTCTATTCTTCATGCTCGCCATCTGAAAATATCTTCTATACTGATTTGGTTCACTCTTAGTGCAACTTATCATCCAACGTTGTTCCCTACTTTAACTTTACTGGCTATTTCAGGTATGTCTCTTCAGCGGTGTTCTTCCCATCTTTCCTGCCAACCTTTTGTAGTCTCTTGCAAAAAATCGTCATCTCGTTCTTTTCCTCTGCCCTTTGGAGTACCTCAGGGGTCTGCTCCCAGTCCTATTCTTTTTACTCTTTTTGCGTCACCTTTGGCTTCTTTGATTTCCTGCCTACAGTTTTCAGGCACATTTCGACACTGACGACACCCACATTTTCCTTTCCTTCCCTTCCTTTGATGGCAGTATCCATCAACGTCTGTCCGCTTGTATTCAGGCCATGAAAAATGGGATGTCCTCGCATTTCCTATATGAGGAAAACTGAATTTTTTTTCTTGCATCTTCTTCTATTATCTCACCATCCTTTATTCTCTTTTCTCCTCTCAGCCTATGGGCACATCCTCATGCACATAACCTGGGCTTATTTTTTATTCTTCTTTTTTCTACAAACCCACATTTCTACTATTGTTCAATCTTGTCAGTTCTATCTTTACATTACCAAGACAATTCGTCACCTTCTAACTTTTTCTGCCACAAAAATATTATTACATACTTGTGTTCTGCATCGTCCTAATTATTGCTATTCTTTATATATTGGTCTTCCAGCTTATGGTCTTTTACTCTATGTTCTGTTCTTCACTCGGAAGTTAGATTATTGTTCAGACTGCAATACTCTTATAATATTTGTCCTTTTGTGATCCAACTCCACTAGCTTCCAATTAGACCTATATTTGACTTTCATTTTCTTTGTCTGGTTTTTAAATGTGTTCATGATTAAACTCCTGACCAGTTGGCTTCTCTAGTTTTATTAGATTATACTCCTAGGTTTCTTCGTTCTTGAGCTCATTTCCCTTTGTCTGTTCCTCGTCCCCCTGTGCTTCCTCTCATTTTTGTTTCTTCTAATTACTTGCTCCTAAACTATAGAATATTTGAATATTTGCTCTTGTTCTAGCCTTGTCCTTTTTAAGAAATGTCTCAAAATCCATCGTCTTCAGTCTGCTCTTCTCCTGATTTTTGGTCGGTTAAAGGTGCCACATAAATATCATAATTAAATTAAATAAATACATGCATGCCCTGCGATATTCAATATGATTACCCACATGCTGCAGATGTTAGTGCAGAAACCAGATTCCCATGTGAATATTCGCTATGTGTCAAAAATGATACAAATCTGTCCAAACGGACTCCCATCTTGGACGCAGTCCAGGTCCATTCCACATGAGACTCTGCTGCAACAAATTAGGACCCATAGGGGTTCCTTGCGAGTTCCCCGGTATCCCGCCGGTTATTCCGGCAGGATACCGGGGAACTACCATACCGTCTCCACCACCCAATATCCCGGTGTTACCAGGATATTTTGTATGGCGGAGACACCAGTAACTCCCCATTCCATGGAGTCCCATAGGACTCCATAGGATGTGGCTGCCTGAATCACCGGCACAGTTAGTAATGGTGGCGGTGAGTCAGGTATTTGTTTGCCGGTAGGGGCCTGATCTACTGGTTGGTCAGGCCTACCAATAGCCCATACCGGCAGACTTGTAGTTTTCCAGTCCGGAAAGGTACCGGTATATGCAAACTTGGAACAAGCCCAGTAGTCTTTTAAATTGACAAATGAGTGAGTTTGAACCTGAAATCCTATTAAGACCCTCCACTTTACTGCAATTCCCACAGAATTTTAGGGACTGCTCCCTCTGAGCTCCTGTATGTGGATGTTAATGAGCCTAAATGGAGACCAGGCACCGCTGCTACATTGAGTGACAAAAAGCAAAATAAAGGTCTAGACTGTGCTCCATACCTGAGGCATCACCCTTGATCCAACCCTGCCTGGGGTGTACATGGTTATATCAAGACGTCTGGCACTTGACCCCAAAACATTTTAAACCATGACATGTTGAAGCTCACTGTGGCTTCACCTTTTGCAGTAGTTACCACTGGGCCCTTGTGTTCAATGAAAGGGAAATGATTTGCTGTAAGTAGCATTGGTAAATTCTTTCCAGGATGGCTGTCTTGCACCATGTAGTTCCCCCACCACATCGTCAAGAGACAGGGTAATGTGTCGTTCACGCCTGAAGGCCTGATTTGGAAGCCTCATGTCGACACAAATACGTGCTGACCCTGGTTGCTTCGGTTTGCTCGCAACGATGATGGGGGAAACCCATGTTGTGGGTCCTTCCACTCTTTCTATGATGTTTAGTTTCACCAGGTTCTGCAACTCCAACTCCACGTGCTTTCTGAGGTGGAAAGGAATCTGATGGTGTTTCAGTGCAGCTGGTCGTACAGTATCATTGATGTGTAGTTTAATGGATTCACCCCGCAGCTTGCCAACTCCCTCAAACAACATTTTGAACTTCTCCAGAACTTTGTTGATATCTTCAGCATACATGCTAAAGGCAAAATGAACGATACCAAGGGCCTCTGCTGCCGAACAATTCAGTAATGAATGAGTACTTATGTCGGTGACAAAGAATTTGGCTTTAATTTCCTTCCCTTCATGGGACACTTTGGTGATGAACATACCTTTGAGTGGTATCGATTGGATGCCGCCAAATGGCAAAATCTTTGGCCAGGCTTTCGATAGGGCTGGAGGTCCCAGGAGGGCATTTTGGTGGTGGGCCGCCATCACGCAAATGGATGCTCCCTTGTCTACAAGCACTGGCGTCTTTTCTCCGTCCATGGATACTGTGCACATGGGTTGTCTCTTTTTTTTCTTTATGGAGTCTATGCTGGAGATGGAAAAGATTTCTTCTTCCTCCTCTTCTTCTTCTTCCATGAGTCGGTACCTCCTGTTTGACATCTGCCACTTGCCTCTGTTGTCTTGGCAGATAACTGGGCGTCCTGCCAGGCCCTCTGGGAATGGCCATAGGAGCAGGAGCTTTACACACACTCGCAAAGTGACCTGCTGTTCTGCAACATCTGCATACTCTCCCTTTCGCTGGCTAGTCCCCTGCGTGCAGCAGGTCATAGCCACACTTGGGGCAGGTATCAGGATTTCAGCTCTTCTCGTGTTCCATCTAGGTCTTTTCGGACCAGCGCTTGGTGGTCACCCTATTGCGCAAGCATCCTTCACTTTGAGTGAACTAATTGCAGCGTCTATTTTGGTGGCACGGCTTTCCGCCAGTTCGTATGATCTGCCCATTTCCAGTATGCAGTCTAATGTCAGACCAGGCTCATGCAGCACTTAGCAGTGCAGCTTTCCTGAAGTGCACCCTTGTATTAGTTGGTTTCTCACCATGCCCTCCTCATTCTCCCATGCGTACGTTCTTGCCAGCTGTCCGAGCCTGCCATAGAACTGGTCCAGGGATTCCTCCTCCTTCTGCTTGGCGCAGCACATAACAAACCTTTGATAGTCCTGGTTTGCTAGTGGCAAAAAGTGTTGTTTGAGGCTGTCTTTTGCTGCCTGATAGGAGTTGTCAATGGGAGTAAGCGACTTGAAGATCTTATGGACCTCCGACCCAACGGAGTAGGTGAGGGTCGCAATTTTGGCATCATTAGTTGTTCCGCCGGGCGCTCTAAAATACGTGTCCAACTTCACTATCCAAAGCAGCCACTTTGGTCCCAGACGAGAGGGATTGCCAGAGGTGTCAGATTCTGGCATAGGGGCCAGTTCCTGTGGTGTTCTTCTCCCTGAAGGGGCCTCACAGCACCCTGTCCAGCTGCCTGTTGACCCTCCTCGTCATTCATGATTGAAGGTCGCACAGGCACCTCCTACATGAGAGAAGGCCGCAACTTGCACCTGCTGATGCACTTCCGGGGACACGTCAATCACTGTGGTGCACCAGCTCCGCTCTCCTCTGGGTCACCACACTTTGGTATGGGGCATGCCTGAACTTCCAAACCAGTACCTCTGCCTCTCCTGGCAACCACTCAGTGGGACTGAGAAAAGGGCGAAAAATATTGATAGAAGGAAAAATATCTATATTTTGCCTTCTAGGCTAGTATTGTTGGATCCAAAGATTTCCCACACAGTGTATGAGCAGTCCACGTATGGAGGCGCTGCTGTTAGGAGCACAAAATGGCGGTGTTTGCCATACCGCTCTGTGAATGCATCTGACAGGTGTCGGAACAGGTCACCGGGGATAAAATCAGCATCAGAGTGCCTCCACCTGCCCAGCTGCATCCTCGTCGCCAATGTTGTGGTTTGCATTGTCCCGGAATCCCCGAAAGCAGGCTTTTCTCCCCACCCCCTGTCCCTGAAAGGAACACACGGACACAGATGCTGCAGTATCGGTTTCCCAGCACGCACTGTAGTGGTATGGATTGCCCCCTTTATTACTAACTGCGCGTGATGGCATGTTGTGACCGTCGCGCGCCACGTGACCACATCACAGATGTCAGGTGATTGGCAGAGGTAGGAATGCATTGGTGAAGCATTGAGTAGGTGGAAATAATGATAATTATAATAATGTATTTCTTATATAGCATTAAACACCCATAGGTCTCAGAGCGCTGAAATAACAGAATTAAGACGGAAAGGCGAGAGGAGGAGAAAGAGAGATTTGTTTTCTCTTTAGGCACAAAAATGTTGCACATCTTTGCAGAGGCAGAACCGGAATGACGGGAGAAATCGAAGACTGTGTCTGCCTAATAAGTAGCCATTTCCTGGTTATTAAGGCTTTGGTGTCAGCTTTGCAGTCTGAGCCGATCGCAGTCAGCAGGGGTGCAACACCATTGAAAAGTGTGGCAGCAATGGGGGCACACAGTGCCAGATGTGCGTGAGATTTGTAATAGAGATTAGAATAGGACCTTTTTAGTGGCATCTCTTCTCCTGAGTGCCCCTAAAGGCACTACCACAAAATAGGTTTAACCTGAGGGGGTACTTTTAGAAAAAGTGTATTGCTATGAACTGTACCACAGGAGCTAATCAGAACATGTATACCCAGTGCTGGGAAATCAATGAGTATTCCCAAAGCAACTTTAGACGTAGAATGGCATCGTGGACTATAGAATAGTTTGTGTCGTTTGAAAATAAGAATGCGCTTTTCTTCAATATACTGAATGTACTCTATAAAATATACTTATGTCTCTACATCTTTCTACTGTTAATACATCATAATGAATGCACCAGTGTACTTTTATCCATGGACTTTCATTGGATTGATTTAAATTATCTGTTTAAAAATGTCAGGGAGATCGTAAACAATTGGATGCTGTAGTCTTGCTGCATATTCTAAAAGTAGGGCCAGAACCGCCCAAACAAAGAGCTGAAGGGTTAAAATGTAGTAGAAATGTCGCCCCTATTTGTTAATTATTAAATCGATTGACTCTTGATCAAGAAACAGCTCAGATTACTTAAAATGCCTGAGTGGTTGAGCCTAGCAAGAAAGGCTGTTGAAATCTCGTTTCCGGTGCCTACACCGGTCTGCAGGGGCCCTAATGTACACACCAGAGAAGGTTGGAAAAATTGTCCATGCCTGTGCCATGCTGACCAACATTTGCCTCAGGCGGAATGTTCCCCTGACCCCTGATGAGGACATGCCACCTCCAGAAGAGGGGAACTCACTACCTGCGGGTGCTGTGCTGCCACGCATTGAGCGGGAATAGGGGAGGGATGGCCGTCTGGTGCGACAAGAACTGAATGACAATTTATTTTTGGCCAATTGATATGCACTTGCTATGCACCTCTGTATTCAACCACATTATGAATTAAACACTTGCACATAATAAGGAATGTCCTAGCATTGCTTCAAGCGAACAACGATTTCATGAACAAAAGTCAAAACACCATCCCCAAAACACCATCCCTACAACAACTGTCCCCCTAAAAACCCTCCCCAAAACACCATCGCCAAAACACCATCCCTACAACACCTCCCTTCCATTGCCAAACAAAATGTGTGTTATAGCAGTCACTTCCGTTGCCTCTTGGCCTTGATAGCCTGCTCTAGCACCTTAAGCATCATGTGGCACTGTGAGCGTCTGCCTTGGGGTTGCAGGGCTTTGATCCCTCTATGGGGATGACAGAGGTGGAGGGCTCAGACCCCTGGCCCCAGATATGCTGCGGAGTCAGCATCATGACGGAATTTAGGGACTCTGCAAAGGCTGGCATACACTCAGGATGTTCCCTCATCCTCTGCCCGACCGTGGTGACGGCAGCAGTGGCCTGGCAGAGGGAATGGGAAATCCTGTGGCACGACCCCTGCAGGTAGTCCCTCATAGCATGCATGTTTTCCACCTGCTGGCCCGCCAGTGTCTCCAGTGATGCTTGGTGCTGCAGTATGGCATATATATGTGGCCAAATGGCTGCCATGTTGTGTACGGGCAGAGTTTGTGGGCTTTGGGGAGGGTTGAGGCTGAAGCATGGGGAGTGGAAGCCCATGTCCTCCTCCTTCTTCTCCTCTCTTCGGTGGTGCGGTCAGGGCCATTTTAAGCACTTTTGGGACCCTCGGCACAGACATCTTTGGGGCTCCCCTCGACCAAACCAAAGGAATTAAGGGATCAAGAATGCTGGTCACGCCCCCCGCCCGCCACCCATCGCGCTGACAACCTATAGGTTGGTATGATGTCTCGCAGCATAATAAGCAGGTTTACTCCCTTTAAGTCCATGTACCCTCTTCATTCTTGCTCTAATCAGAATGATAAACAAATAGCATTTGAAGACCAACATTAGAAGTCTACGAAGAGGTTACTGTTCTAGTACATACAGGATACATCAATAACATCCAGGAAGGTATGCAGCCTGTAGTATTAACGCAGGACCGTGTGTAAAAGGTACATGTAACCCATAATAGACAGAGAACTCACATTAGCTGCCTCACAGAATGCAAAAGTGCTCATGCATGGATAGAGTAGACCAATAGGAAGGAAGGAGAAAGCTACACATACCGTAGCATGGTAGTGGATGCAGATTAGAAGCTACCAGGAAGGTGTCTTCATACAGACAGACTGAGATTAGAAGTGAGATATGGTTTACAAATAGAGTTGCCATTAGATATCAAAGGAACAAATGCCTGTGGTGTGCGATATAAATATGCTCACTATTAAAGTGGTGGCAACCCTATAGCCAGTGAAACCATGAGTGAGGCTTTTATGAAGATCATACCATGAGAAGGAAATCACTCTGAAGGGCTGACCATTTTGAAAGGTTTAGGGACTGGCAATATTGAGAGGTTAGGCAATACAAGATTAAATGAGATGCCCAGGATCACACATTGGTTATGGGTTGAAGGGGTGAAGCTGGAATTTGTGCCAACTCTGCAGTTTCTGCATTTGAACACTTTCTTTTCCAGTTCTTACCATGAACTAAAACAATCACATTTTATTTAAAAAAAAAAAAAACGGACATGGAAAGTACACAAATCACATTACCAAACATGACAATTTTTTAACAAAATATTATAGAAGGGTGTTATGCAAAATGGCAATGGTTCTAGCTTCGTTCTCTCCATCAAGGGAAGTATTTAAGTATCAGCATACCAATCGATGAATTTAATCTGTGTTTGTCTTTTGTATTTTAAAGCTTTAAATACTTCCAAAACAATGGCTTTTGAGATTTTCTTTTTTTTAAAAGTGCATAAAAACCTTTGACACAAAAAACAATTTGCTTTTTGCTAAAAGTCAAACATGCGGACCTTAAAGTATTGTCATGACCCGGCGAAATTGCCCCTTCTGGACCTCATGGTCATTGTCACAAAGGGCTTGTACTCCTTGTTCCTCCCAACATGGCTGTACCAAGCTACGTCCTACGCACTAGCTTTCACGTCGTGGCAAGTACTATAAATTGGTCACGCCCCTGCAGGTCCGCGCATATCAACGCTATCTTCGGTAGTGACCCGACGTGTGCTTACTCTCTACTTTAGTTTCCTTGATCCTCTTACTTCCTTCCTTGCCTTTTATCCTGTTCCTGGATTTCCCCCTCTACTTACTCGTTCATCGCTATCCTGGATACCCTGGAACCACGAACTTCCCGGAACTCTGAACGCGTCCTGCAACCTGACGAGGCTCGGGCGAGCCTATTCAAGACCCGAACGATCCATAGGAAGAATCCTGCGGCCGAACAAGGGAGACTCCGATCACAGGTGAGACGGGGGAGATTTACGACAGTTTGAGACGCCAAACGATCAATACGGATTCTACCATGGAGAATGCTATTCAGGACCTGATGCGCGGAATGCAAGAACTTTCCACAGAGATGCAGAATTTAAAAGCCGAGAATGCAGCGCTAAGACAGCTTGTCTTGTCACGTGACTCCGCGAACAAGGACAGCGTATTATTGGGAGGAGTGGTTGATAAATACGACGGTTCAACAAAAACCTTACGTGGATTCCTGGATTCTTGTTTGGTACATTTTACCTTCAAGCCCTACTATTTCTCAACCCCTAGGGCTAAGGTGAGCTTCATAATATCGCATCTTTCCGGTAATGCCCTTACATGGGCCACTCCTTTACTCAATTCAGGGGATGCTCTCCTGGATGATTATGAAGGGTTCATCGCGGAACTCAAGACCATGTTCGAACGTCCAGAGCTGGTCCACGGTGCTCAAGAGAAGTTACTTGACTTCCAACAAGGATCCCAAGACATGTTGACCTATGTTACCAGATTCAAACAGCTAGCCAAAGAGGCGGACTGGCCCCTGGAAGCCAGTTTTACCTTGTTTCGCAGAGGTCTAAATGAAGAGATTAAGGATGAATTAGCCAGGGTGGCACGTCCTAGTTCATTCCAGGTCCTCCTGGACTTGTCTTTGCAAATGGACTTCAGAATCCAAGAAAGAAAGGCCGAAAAGAAAAAGAATAAAGTCTCAATTCAAAGAAACTCCCCAGAGAATACTACAAGGACAGAATCTGCCAAGAATCCGAGCACTGATTCTGAACCCATGCAACTTGGAGCCTTTCGTGGACCAATTTCCCCGCAGGAAAGGTTAAGAAGGATACACACTGGCTTATGCATGTATTGTGCCTCAGATAAACATCTAGTTAAAGAGTGTCCTCTGGCTCCTCCCCGACGCTCGGGAAACGCCAGCTCCCGATCCTAAATGGAGCAAGGTTTCGGGAGAGCGATGTTTGCTCCACATCAATTCCATCCTTGAACTCTCCTGGACAAAACAAATTGGTGATATTACAGGCCTTTTTATTGCCATCCAAGGACAAGGTCTACCCCATACTGGCCTTGGTGGATTGCGGAGCAATGGGAATCTTCATTGATCAAGATTGGGTCAGAAGTCATAACATTCCATATGAAGCAAGAAGTTTTTCACACCCAGTGGAAGCAATTGACGGAAGACCGCTTTCCTAATGGATCCATAAGTCTGCAAACAAAGGAGATCCATCTTTCCATAAATCATCATCAAGAAAGCGTTGTGTTCGACATTATAAAATCAGCCCATTACACCTTGGTTCTGGGCATGCCCTGGTTACAAAGGCACAATCCATATATTAACTGGACGGCTGGATCCTTATTCCTGGGCTCGGAGTTCTGTATGAACCATTGTTTAAACCTAGATACCTCAGTCACAGCTCCTATAAGTCTACCAAGGTGTCCAGAGACACCACTCATGGTTTCTAATATTGTACAAGTTCCAGAGATCTATCAAGGATATGCTGATGTATTCTCTACTGCCATTGTTCAAGCCTTACCTCCACATAGACCCGAAGACTGTGCCATAGATACTGAACCCTCAGCAGTGATTCCCTTTGGCAGGATGTTTATCCTTTCAGAACCCGAAAAGAGAGCCCTCCGGGAATACCTAGACACTAATCTTGAGAACGGCACCATAAGACCTTCAAAATCACCAGCTGGTGCTTCATTGTTCTTCGTTCCAAAAAAGGATACCAAAGAGCTCAGACCTTGCCTGGACTATCGGGGCCTAAATCAATACACCCTGAAAGACAGATACCCACTACCCCTGATCTCGGATATCCCTGAAGCTGTGAGAGGTGCAGTGATATTTACGAAACTGGATCTCCGAGGTGCTTACCATTTGATCCGTATCCGGGAAAGAGACGAATGGAAAACAGCCTTTAAAACACCCTTTGGTCACTTTGAATACCTAGTCATGCCCTTTGGTCTGACTAATGCTCCCGCAGTCTTCCAGCATTTTATGGATAGGGTGTTCTCTGACATGTTATTTCTCAATGTTATCGTCTACTTGGATGACATATTGATCTTCTCCAAGGACTCCTTGAAACATGAAGAACATGTAAAAGCAGTACTTCAACGTCTCCGTGAAAATCAACTCTTAGCCAAGCCAGAAAAATGTTTGTTTCATGTTACATCAGTTCACTATCTGGGATTTGTCCTTAGTTCGAAGGAATTAGTATGGACCCTTCAAAGGTGAAGGCCATACTGGCTTGGCCCGCCCCAACTTCTGTTAAGCAAATACAATCCTTCCTGGGGCTTGCCAACTTCTACCGGAAATTCATTCCCACCTTCTCCGAGATTGTTCAAGCCATTGTTAATCTCCTGAAGAAAGACGTTCCATTTAACTGGTCTATACCACAAGACAAGGCATTCCAACGCTTAAAAGAAGAATTCACTCAGGCCCCCATCCTGGCCCAACCTGACATAAATCGTCCTTTTCTAGTGGAAACTGATGCCTCCAATTACGCCATTGGAGCAGTATTAAAACAAGAATCCGATGATAAGTTGGAACATCCCATTGCTTATCTCTCACGGACCCTGACCACCAGCGAGACTCACTACTCAGTTCTGGAGAAGGAGTTATTGGCTGTTCGTCATGCCTTCACTGAATGGAGACATTTACTCCTGGGTGCTAAATATCCCGTTCAAGTCCGTACTGATCATCGAAATCTTCAGGTCCTACAATCCATGGAGTGCAGGAACAGTAGACAAGCTCGATGGGCCTACTTCTTTGCTCAATATCAATTTCAAATTTCACATGTTCCTGGATCACAAAACTTGATTGCCGATGCCCTTTCACGGCGTGCCGACTACGTTCCCTTGGAGGATAAGATCTATCCTAAAATGTTTCCACCCACAATCTTTGTAGCGCAAGCGATCAATCTCCTGGAAGAAATCAGAGCACAGACCCAATTATCTGAACTCTGGAAGGACATATCGAAGAAGAATCCCTGGCGTCTGACAATCAAGGAAGGATATTTATTCAAGAACAATTCAGTGGTCATTCCGACAAAAGAACTTCAACAGAAGGTAATGAGTATATGCCATGATACTCTTCACTCCGGCCATCGAGGAGTTACCAACACCTTCCGTCTTATACAAAGACAATTCTGGTGGCTAGGGATGAAGTCCAGTGTAGTTCAATACATCAAGACCTGTGCTATTTGTAGTCAGAACAAATACGATAACCAGAGGCCGGCGGGTCTGCTTCTACAACCTACGTTGCCAACCAGACCCTGGAAGTTATTGCCACTGACTTCATTGTTGAATTACTACCTTCCCGAGGATATACAACCATCATGGTAACCATTGACTTGTTCACTCATCTAGCTCATTTTACACCATTGTATAAACTGCCATCTTCCTCAGAACTTGCTGGGATTTTCCTGGAACATATTTTTCGTCTTCATGGCCTTCCTTCCAAGATTATTTCGGATCGGGGACCTCAGTATATTTCACAATTCTGGAAACATCTCTGGCGTGTTCTAGGAATCCAACGTGCCCTTTCTTCAGGCTATCATCCACAAACGAATGGGGCAACGGAACGAGTAAATCAAACCCTGGAACAATATTTTCGTTGTTTTGCCACCAAGGTTCAAGACGATTGGTCTCTCCTCATACCTTTAGCCGAATTCTCCTACAATAACTCAGATCATTCAGCTCTCAAGATCAGCCCTTTCTATTGCAGTCAAGGTTATCACCCGTCTGCTTTACCATCAGTTCTTCCAGAACCTACTCCGGTACCTACCCTTGACTCTTGGATTCAGACGCTAATCTACTTACAAAGAGAGGCAAAGGATCAGTTAGAACATGCCCAGACTCGAACCAAAAGATATGCGGACTCTAAGAGAAGACCATCACCTTCCTATTCAGTTGGCGATCAAGTCTGGTTAGCCTCGAAAATGTTACCTCGACATCTACGACCAAACAAATTAGCTCCTCGCTATTATGGTCCATTTTCTATAAAGGAGATCATCAATCCTGTCTCCTTCCGACTTAAGCTCCCGGATTCCTGGAAGAAGATACATCCAGTCTTCCATACTTCCCTGTTGAAACCCTACGTTACTACTACTCGAAAACCCTTCAAACCCACACCTGTTGTTGTGGACGACCAGTTGGAATATGAGGTGTCCAGGATATGTGATTCCAGGTATAGGAGGGGTCGACTACAATATCTGGTCGAGTGGAAAGGCTACCCCCCTAGCGAGAGAACATGGGAACCAGTTTCTAATTTAAAGACCCCTCGTTTGCTCAGAAGGTTCCATCTTATTCACCCAGGCAAGCCTGGAGGAACCAGTCTTCGGGGGGGGCATGCTGTCATGACCCGGCGAAATTGCCCCTTCTGGACCTCATGGTCATTGTCACGAAGGGCTTGTACTCCTTGTTCCTCCCAACATGGCCATACCAAGCTACGTCCTACGCACTAGCTTTTACGTCGTGGCACGTACTATAAATTGGTCATGCCCCTGCGGGTCCGCGCATCTCAACGCTATCTTCGGTAGTGACCCGACGTGTGCTTACTCTCTACTTTAGTTTCCTTGATCCTCTTACTTCCTTCCTTGCCTTTTATCCTGCTCCTGGATTTCCCCCCCTACTTACTCGTTCATCGCTATCCTGGATACCCTGGAACCACGAACTTCCCGGAACTCTGAACGCGTCCTGCAACCTGACAAGGCTTGGACGAGCCTATTCAAGACCCGAACGATCCATAGGAAGAATCCTGCGGCCGAACAAGGGAGATCCCGATCACAGGTGAGACGGGGGAGATTTACGACAAGTATGCTTGCCTGAGGCATGCAACATCTGGTCCGCTCACTTCTGTCTACCAACTCTTCCACCCAAATGGCCTACATAAGAAGAAAGATCAAGTAATGGGCTAAACGATAACAGCAGCATGCAAGAAGGCAAACCTCACAGAAGACAGCACAGTAATAGAAGATATATTAAATGATTTGACCACGATCACTGTATTTACCAATGTAACAAAAACAGTGTAGTAGAATTAAGTACTAAGGTTCATCAAAATCCTAGTCGGGTTTACCGATAGGATTCGTCTAATTAGTTCATTACAAGAATTTAGCGTATCATCTTTAATCTCAGGAGTTTTTTGCTTTTCTACTAGACAGCAGTGTGTAAAAGGTTATTTGTGCCTTAGGTTGGCCCTTCAGAAGAAGGACTAATCGGTACAACAGTGATTTTAAACGAAGAAATTGTTTTTGAATTGCATGTAATTTTTTGCACTTTTGCACTTTCTCTATGGGTAATAATGAGTGTAATATGTATTGTTTTATGTGTTTTTAAGGTAAATTATGTTTGAATAAAATTGTAATAAATAGAATTTTTTTAAAAAAATAGAGTTTTGTTAATGTAGTTCCATATAAGTTAGAGGACTACACTGTCTGATTTTTTTTTTGACCTAAGAGATCTCAACACGAAGGCCACAAGATTCTTTCAGTTTGGAAGTAGAACATCGGCTTTAATATGGGGATGAATCTCGAGGCCATTTAAGCTATTCCCCATTGTCTTTATTTTGGTTGCATTCAGGATCACTTTATCATCTGCTGGCAAATTCAGGATACAAGCATGAACGCTTTTGTTCCATAGTCTTGAATTTGGGTTTGTATTCACCTCTTGGACTAACAGTTTATGCCATGATTGGAGGCGATTGCCTAAGTTTTACAACACCCCATCTGAACAAACCAATTTGTAGAAATGTTAGGGTTTTTATAGCAACCCCTATCTGGTGCAGGTACATTGCTGATTATAGCAGATGTTGTTATGCAAAACCAAGTACATAGACAGGCAGGTTTATAAACTTCAGACATAGGAAAGGCTCAGCCAGCCTTGCCGGAATGTGATATTCTAATTTTGCATACGAACACATATCTCAGCAATGGGTGCTTCACCCACTGAGCTAACGTCTGAACCATTGTGGCACCCAATTTATCAATATGCATTTCAATGTTGCCTATTGCACACGATCAACGTTATTCCCACAGGAAGGAAAGAATGCTACAGAGTTGTGCCGTAAGGAACACACAAACAATGTGTACCATGGTGAACACAGACAGCAATACATGATGAAATTGATCAAGGCAGAATGTACTTGTCAAAACAGAAAGGCATGTATTTGGAGTCTCAGTAGCACACCATAAAATATCCTGACGTGTGCTATTTAAGACTGGTGAGCAATGGAATCTTACTTCAGATCAGGCAGCCTTGTGGGGCCCCCTCCAAGGTCGGGGCCCTGGGCAAGTGCCTCTTTTGCCCTCCCATAAAAACGTCTCTGGGTGCGGTCGCTGCCTGTGCCACGAGGGTGTTGGGTGATGCACTACCTGAGCTGGTGAGAAGGATGTGCTGGTGCCCTGATGTATGGGTGTCAAAACGTGGAATGCAACTGTGTGGATTACCACTGGGGCTGGCTGTGGGGTGGCTGTGGTAGCTTTGGCGTCAGCCGTGCCACTTGCATGGCCCTTGTAGGAGCCACTGGGCACCGAGGAGGGGATGGTGCTTTCCTCCATCCCTGCCAGAAGTTTCACAGCGGTGGTGTCTTGTGGCCTTGCTCTTCCTCTTACTCCCGCTGCCTACCCGTCCGGCTGGTGCAGGGAAGGAGATGGACGGTGTGGCAGCAGTGGAGGGTCCGACCTCTTCAATATCCTTGCACTGTGTACCTGTTGGGAGTATAATGACATGCTCAGCCCTCGTGCAGACATGTCAGCAGGTTTGCAAGACACTCATGCAACATTGTGTTTGTTCTACATACACACCTTTTATATGATTGGCACGGGCGGATCAGGCCAATGAGTGCAGCTACTGCTAGTTGAAGGTTGTGCCTACTTATGGCATCCATGGTGCATGCATGGGTATGTTGACTGTTGGCCTTCCACATTTATTGTTGTGCGGGGTACACTTGCCAACATGATTCTCATATTTCCAGGGCGGATGTAGGCTAAATGAGTTCTGTCTTTTGCACTGCAGGGTGCACATACAACAGACAAATAGTGGCATACATGATTGTACGCCACCTCATTCCCTTCACATGTGCACTCCAAAGTGCAAAGTGTGTAGACGCTGACTGGCATGCTCGCATGCCAGGCAGCGCTTACTTATGTTTGTGAGTGCTGCTTATCAAGTTCACATGGGAGGCAGCATGTGCAATGGAACCCTATGGGGACCTCCTACTTTATGCTGGTGCATGAAGTAGGCACACCCTATAAGGCTCGTCACCATCTGAGCTGGGATGATAATCCATGCCAGCGTGGATGCGTCAGCATGTGTATGGCAGAGAGGATCGTGGTTGTGGGAATGCAAGTTGTGTTCCACTCCTCCTCTCCATCATGCACATGATTGAATGTGAGCAATGGCATTACTGATTGGCATCAAAGCCTTACGCATGCCTTTTATTATGCCAATCATTGGTATTGGGGTCTCATGGTATTTGAGCTCCTCCATATGTAAATATGAACGTTTCAAGTATGGTGCATCTGCATTGGCACATCCCCACTACCCCCTCACCCCAGGCACATATATTTTTTCATAAATGGTTGCAACTTTTACCTAGTACCAGGAGGCCAAATGGGGTTACAGCACACTTTAATCTTTCAGTATATAACATAACATACCTCCCATCCCTCACCGTCCTCCTATTAATGACCACCAGAGAGTGGCCATGGAACCAGATTGGTTCCCTGAATCTACTTATCCAATCACGCGCCACCGACAAGGGCGAGCCGGCCTTCCGAGTAAGGCACCCGAAAGAGGCTGCTGACTGAACTGACCGAGCGCACCCGGCGCCAGGCGATTACACGCTGTGCACCCTCTGCTTCGTTCCATGTTTGATCCTCTGTGACGTCCTCCCAGATTGCCCCCTCTGTCTGAGCAGAAGTCAGCACGCCAGCCTTACATCCTTGGAGTGACCCCCAAGCTGCCGAACTCCTGTTGTGCATTTCCCCACATTATTGGGTCAAAGTACGGTGAGACCTACTCGGCCACTCTGTTCTGCATTTTTATAGTAGCCACCTAAGGTTCCCACGGTCTACCTCCTTGCGCTCTCGCTACCATGCACATCTCCCCACATCCCATAATCTGATTCCGCCTCGCTAACCAACCTATCCTATCCTGAAATCTATCCAACCTGTTTTGCACACCTGTTAATGTGCCCACTCTGTCCTGTGACATCTGGACGGTGTACACTGACTTCACTGATACGGGCACCCTGCTCCGCCAACGTATATCGCTGGCATTGGTCAGCACTCGGAGTTCTACGCCGTCTGATTCTCGGCACTTTACCATTATCCATCTGCAAGGGTTTAGCAGTGTATTTCCAAAAAACACACTCACTGGAACTGTCACTTATGTCTTATGCGACAAGCTTCTAAAACAACCCCCCTCCCCCTCCTAACGACTTGTACCTGCCTTGCCAACTTACACGGCACCTGGTTCTTTGCTTTGACTCTGTACCCATATTACTACTATCCCTGTTGTTGCCCTGTAATGCTCTCATTATTGCTGCCCTGCAACACATTCATTATTGTTGCCCTGTAATGCTTTCATTGTTGCTGTCCTTTAATGCATTCATTATTGTTGCCCTGTAATGCTCTCATTATTGCTGCCCTGCAACACATTCATTATTGCTGCCCTGTAATGCTTTCATTATTGTTGCCCTGTAATGCTCTCATTATTGCTGCCCTGCAACACATTCATTATTGCTGCCCTGTAATGCTTTCATTATTGTTGCCCTGTAATGCTCTCATTATTGCTGGCCTGTAACACATTCATTATTGTTGCCCTGTAATGATTTCATTGTTGCTGCCCTTAAATGCATTCATTATTGCTGCCCTGTAATGCTTTCATTGTGCGGCCCTTGCAGTGGCGTCTAGCTCTCTCACATGTGCCTCTCCGTGTAAATGTAACCGCACTGTGTAACATGTGTTCTAGATTAGCCTAATATTACACTGGAGCTTTCTTTCAACTACTTTTTCCATGCATGTCAAGTGTATGGTCCTCCCTGCTAACAGACTGCCTGGCACTTTCACCCAACCTTGTTCCTACTGGTCAAGCACATATGACCTGACAAGACCTGTAGCTCCTCATGCCGTGCCTCCTTAGTCTATGTACATTCTCTGCTCGGATTACAGTCCACAGCGTACCTGCCCCACCACTTAGTACCACCTCCCTGACCACCTCTCAGGTACTCCCACACATAACAACATTGCGCTATGCACTCCCCCGAATGGCCCAGGCTTGCACTCTAACTATTATAATTGCCTCTCTCCTAGCATGTAGTGCCACCCATAGACAACTCCTATAGTCCAACCTGTCCAACTCCAGGTCAGCCAATTGGATCACCCCGGCTGTCCCTTGTCCACTCACTCCCGAGGAATGGATCAATCGATTTGCCCGCCACCTACACCTCTGGCCCCTTGTCCCCTTCACCTTGAGGAATGCTAGACTAGGGTCTCACATCTGTCACAGGGCACCCAAACCTAAAACCACCACGCCCCAGGTTTCTACCAAACCTACCTCTGCCCAGTCTCCGGTCGCCGCCTACCGGCCACTACCGGCAGTCAACAAAGCCAAGCATGCACCCCAACCCCACCCACGACACCCAACATCAAGGGATCCCTCATCAACGCACGCCTCCTACTAGCCCACGCTCTTGATATTGCCGACTTCATTATTGCCAATCAACTTGATTTTGTGGCCATAACAGAAACTTGGCTGAACCCTGCCACTGGACCCTCGCTTGCGTTAGCACTCCCAGATAACTATGCCATTCTCAGAGCTGACAGAATAGCTGGCAAAGGGGGAGGTGTTGCCTTCATAGCGAAAACCCACCTCAACCTGAGAGAGTTCTCCAGTACCTCTCTACCTTCAGCTGAGCTACTCTCAGTTAAACTGTCACTCACCCCCACCAGGACTGTACTTCTACACCTCATCTACTGGCTTCCCGGCTCCCTTACCACCTTTGAGGAACATATATCATCCCTCCTCACCCAAAACACCAAACCCAGCTCTCAGATCATCCTTTTAGGGGATCTAAACTTAGGTTTCCACGACCCCAAAGACACGAACACCACTGCCCCTGAATACCCTCTCTCAACTCAGATTCGACCAACGCATTTTTGACCCCACCCACTGTAAAGGTAGAACTCTGGCTTGGTTGGCAGACCTTAATTGCCCAACCACCATCCTCAATAACGAACTGTGTGCTTGGTCCGACCACCATTGTATCACCTTCACCATCCCAGAGAAAATCAGCTCTAGCCTCGGACCGGGTGCTGCTCCCCCCCCGATCGAGTCTAGGCGCAAGCGCAACTTGACATTCCATCACTTCTGGCCCTTACTACAGCCCATTGCAAATATACCTCATTGCACGGACCCCGCCTATCTAGTCGAAATTTATAACCCCACCATGAAGAAAGTTATTAACAAGATTGCGCCACTAAAGATTTGCAAGGCCAAACCCTTTTCCCATCTAAATAAATGGTTCACTGCCGACCTTAAATTACTCCGTAATGAAAAAATATCTACGGAATCCATGTGGAGAAGGTCGCCTTCCTCCCTGAATAAAGAGCAATTTGTCACGCCAGCCTCCTCCTATAAAACTGCTATTCTCATAACTAAAAGAGAAATTTACAATGAGACAATACAGAACGCCAAGTCAAACACAGAATAAACTATTCTAAGGGAATTAGAATCCCCAGCCCAAATGCCCCCCACCACCCTCCCACTGAATCATGCCTGAAAGATGATGCCTGGTGTACTAATATCCAGAAGGCCCACGCAGATAAAATAACACTTCTTCAAACCAAAATTGAAAAATTTAAATAAACAACTTACCCCCTAGCTCCAGCAACACCGACTCCAACGTACCCAGCATCCACCCTGCTCACCTTTCCACTTCTCCCCTGTCACCACTAATAAAGTGGAGAACATAATCCAGGGAATAAAACCCTCTAATTGCCAGGGACACCTATGCCCAGCATCCGTCATCAAGGAGGGAGCAAAAGAATTAGCCCCATTAATAACTTCCCTGATTAACGCTTCCTTCAAAAATTGGTCAGTGCCAGATAACCTCAAAGAAGCATGGGTCATGCTGCTTCTAAAAAAAACTAACCTTGACCCCAACATCCCCACTAATTATAGGCCAATCACAATGGTGCCCTTCCTCCTAAAAATCCTAGACCGTGCGCCTATATACAAATTCAAAACATCTGGAAGACAATGAGCTATTAGGCCTCCCACAGTCCGGCTTCATACCCAGATATGGTACCAGGACTGCTCTTCTAGACCTAAAAATACAGATGGACGAGGCGAAAGACAAAGGTAAACTGTCATTCTTCTATTATTAGATCTCTCAGCAGCCTTTGATCTGGTTGACCATGAAATCCTGACGAAACACCTGACTACAGCAGCAGACTTCTCGCCCAATGTGGCCAGATGGATACAATCCTTCTTTGCTAATAGAATCACCAGGGTATTCTCCCCATCAGCATCTGCGCCTCCCATCCTGATTCATTGTGGAGTGCCTCAATGCTCTTGTGTCTTTCCCACGCTGTATAACATTTTTACAAAGCTTCTCTTTGACCGTCTTGACAATCTGGGTTTCACATACACAAATTATGCTGATGACACCCAGATCCTCATCACTCTCACTGGCTGCTACACCAAAGACACCAAACTGGTCAGTGACAACTATCTCGAAATCCAAACCTGGATGGCGACTCATGTGCTATGTCTAAACGATGACAAGACTGAACTTTTGATCATTGGTTCGCAAGCCCACCTAAACAAACTAGATAACCTATACTCGCATTCGTCATCAATGGGAACACCATAAAAGTCTTCAGCGAAGTCAAAACGCTTGGGGTCTACTTAGACTCCACTCTGTCACTAATAAAACAAGTTAACATCACAGCCTCATCTACGGCCTATACAAACAAACTCATAAATGCTTGTAAACTGTTCTTATCCACCAACAGCTGTATTACTCTGACCAGAGCCTTGATCCTCTTGAAGCTGGATTACTGCAACTCCTTATTCCTTGGCTCCTCATCTCGGAACCTAAACAAACTCCAAATTCTCCAGAACAATCCTTTAAGATCAGCCTTAAATACCCATCGGTACAGCCATATTTCAGCTCTTAGAAAGGAAGCACTCTGGCTGCCTGTGCGCGACAGAATCACTCTTAGATCACTTCTCATCACAAACAAATGCCTCTCTAATATGGCCCTGAAATACCGGACATAAGAGCAGAACCCTCTTCCTGGTCCTTCAGAGCAAAAACCAAATCTTGGCTTTTCACCCATACTTCATGCTAGCAGATCGAATCTGATCACTCTGCCCATGAAACGACTGTAAAGATTGTATATATACTGTGAATTTGTGAACATGACTCGATCTGTACATGCTGCTTCTGACTGTCTCTGGGGTGATTTGTAACCCAACCGCTGTACACAAGTTGTACACAAGTTTTAAGCGCCCAGATACCCTTGGG
This sequence comes from Ambystoma mexicanum, assembly GCF_040938575.1. Taxonomy (NCBI): domain Eukaryota; kingdom Metazoa; phylum Chordata; class Amphibia; order Caudata; family Ambystomatidae; genus Ambystoma; species Ambystoma mexicanum. The sequence continues at coordinate 124,781,770 of NC_090922.1, forward strand.
TTAGGTGCGCTATATAAGAAAACTAAACTAAACTCTTCCCGTCTGCGGGATGCACACTGTGGTAAAGTCAAAGTCGCTCGCTTCAATGGTTGCATTCGGCTGAGTTGGGCACTCAAGGCTCTCATGTGGCAGCAATAGCGGTTTCACCTTCATTTATTTCACAAAAAAGAGCTTGAAAGTGGCATTCTCCCTCTCCACTTCCCTCAACCAATAGGGTTTCCTCTCCTGCTTCCTCCAGCCGTGCCCAGTCAGTGATATAGGACTCCATCAGCATGTACGCCGTGACGGGGCATGCATGACTCGTGAAACCTATGAAGCTGGAAGAATCTCACACTTCTCTCCGGTTGTCCAACTCCGGGCCTCGAGGGATGGAATCCTGACAGGTTTTCAAGATATCCCTCATTAATATTCATGATAAAAAAGGTGTATATAAAATTACTTATGAATATTAATGAGTGGTATTCAGAAACCCTGACATGGATCCGGCCCTCGAGCCCTGGAGTTGGACAACCAGTTACATGCAAGGGGAAGCTCACACTGCTTGAGTCCTGCAGGTTGTGTGCGGGAATGGTAATGCTGGAGAATACTCTAAGTACTGTTTACTGGCACAGCGGGTTTGTCTTCATTGTGCTGATCCCTGGACTTCGACTCCGGCACTTCTGCTTTGACGTGCCCCACTCGTGTGTGTATGCAGACGCCCGCCTGGAGGACGTCTTTTAAAGCAACACTGCTTTGCCTGGCCCATCAACACTGAAGAAAGGTGACTTTTTGTGGGCATGTTGTGCTCGTTGGGCACGTTGTGCTTATTGTGCTTGTTGCTATCCTCCTCATTGTGATTTAGAGTATTACGTTAGAACTGGTACCACCCACTCAAACAGATTTCTCATTGGTTTATTTTTAAGGTTCTGCTTCCTGTGTAAAACTGCCTCCCTGCTAGCCATGCCCCCCTGACCAGCTATAACTCCCAGAAGACAGTGCACCCGTGCACGCACCGTGAAGTACTCCAAGTACTGTTTACTGTTCACGGTGCGCGGCGCGGGTCGCTGGTTTTGAGGTATAAACGTTTTATATTTGCACAGCCGATAACTGCGTAAATTATCTGGTGCACACCTGTAATTGGATCAATGGTGCACCAGGCTTCCGCATCTTAGGTAAGGTGGAGCTAACTATATACTGTGTGATAATCACAGCGATGCATTTTTGATCTATTACCAGAGGTGCGTACCGTGAACGTACTCTTGCTTGATTTAACCTCACAGTTGGGGACATTAAGACGAGTCTCCTACAATCCTTTTTGATTTGTTCATAAATAGTCCTTTCCATGGAGTCTATCCTCCGGAACGGTAAAAAGCGCAGAGAGTGCTTTTCTAAATCACAACCCGCAATGGAATCCCCAAAAAATGCTAATGAAAAGAAAAAGAATAGTCAATCTCTTTCCCTAAATAGTAAACCTTCTTATCTATCAATGTCTTCTCATTTTGAAGAAATTTTACCTACCAGTGAGAAGAGTAATACTCCGGAAATACAGGATTCCATCCAACTTCAAAAGAAATGTGCTCTTTAAAAAAAGCAAATGATGACATTACTAGAGATCCTTTTGCGGCAGATGACAATCTACACAAGGATCAAAAGATAGTGGCTGAGATACATGAAGAGAATTCTCACCTGTGGCAGACATCTCCATGCTTGCCCCGGTTATTATGGCAGATCTTGATAAAACAGTGCGACTATCTCAACGCCTGTAGCCACCAACGGAATGTATCTTGAACATGTACACTTTCATAAATCTCACACAAAGGAGCCACTCAGATCTCTACTGGGTAAAGACCAAAAAGAGTATCAATTTGCTCAATAATTGCAATTTCCTTCCACCAGCTCCCCGACTTCAAAGTATTTAATAGAAACACAACCTGAGAAGCTAATTTCAGTATAAAGTAACGCAAATGCCTCTATCCCAATATTTAATTTCTCAAATCTACCAGATGTGCTGCTTTCCCAAGAAAATCATGAAGAAGAACTTATCGATCAGAACATCAATGAGTTGCTGGTTTTTACAAGAATACTAAATCTATTAGATCGCGGACACGAATATTCTCATTTGCTACTGCAGGAGATAAAAAAGGACTTGATTGCGAATACATTGCAAATAGCGAAAATAGAAGGTTAAATTTTAGCTCAAGAAGCCTGTCACAAATATCATCTCGATTGTCACGAAAATGGTAAAAAAAGAACTCCTAATGAGCACTCCGTATGTAGAAAAAAAACATGTGGGATCACAAACAATAGCGGATCCCCTTCTTCTAAGAGGAGTGCCAGTGACCTTTGCGCAAATAATTCAACATAAAGATGATACATCAACGACTAACAAGAGCTCACCTGTGAGTGAGACAATCGACTATTTAGAGGTTGCAAAATTGCAACATGAAAGAATTTTACAGGTCGAACAAGTTCTTGTACAGATGAAACGGCAGAAGCAACTGATCCCCCTTTGATTACGCATGTCGAGACTCCTGATAGTCCATCAATACTAATTAACATCATTGAAAAAGACAGACATCGTGAAAGGGAAGAAGAAATTATCCCAAAAGAGAACTTCTTTTTTACATCAAGTAGGGTGAAAAAGTATCATCAGAAAGCAATGAAAAGAAGGCATAAAAACAAAGCCGTTGAGTCCCAAGTCGAGAAACCTGCAAAAGAGATACCTCCCAAAATTACGAATAATAGAAAGCCGCAAGCAAGTTCTGTTAAAGGCGCTCAAAATGATACACCTTCTGACCAAATTCTAAATTTGAGCGAGCTGAATGAAGAAAGCAAAAAAGCTTTACAGCTAAGCTCATTAACCACTCAAGAAACAATTATTAATCAACCGGCAAATCTAAAAACCGACTCTAAATTGACAGCGCACGAGTCTGTAATGGCTGTTAAAGACACAAAACCTTCAATAAAAACAGACACAACTGCTAGCATTCCCTTGCTAATACAACCAAATCTAACCTAATTTTTCACCGACATCACTATGAAAAAATCTGATGGTTTCTTGAGAAATTAAAAAAACAAAGTAAAAGAGGGAAGTGTGGGGGAAAAATCCTCTCGCCAAGTTACTGAGGAGAACCACTTGAATCCGCAGGCAGTGGTTGAAATTGACTAAAATATGTTTCCATTCAACGAATCTTGTTCCAATTGTGCCGGCGGTGGGACTGAAAACCATAGTAAGCAAAAACAGGTACCAGTACACGGTGATAAGCATATTGTACCTCCCCAACCTTTGTCAGTGCATTCTACAACACTTCTTGGGGAGGATACGGGCTTCAGTCAATCTCACAGCCTATTAAAACGGCTAAAGAAGAGTGTGACGCAGGAAGGTTTCCTCATATGACGCCTGTGAGTCTGGCGGAACACAGTAACAAAGTTATTAAAGACGAAAGGGAGCTGGAGTCATACTCTGCAGATACCAACCAACCTCCCTCCCACAACTTTCATTCAATTCCGAATGAGATGAAGAACATAATAGGATGGAAGAGTGATGCCAACATTAATGGAGCTGTTCGGATTAATCAATCTTTCCTAATGAATGCTCTATTTAAGATTCCCTCGCTCCGAAGTCTAGTGACAAATGATATTGAATGGATTCGGCTTCCTAATGAGAATAACAACCGTATGCTATCTAAGATGTTTTCTCCAATAATTGCGAAATTGATATGGGAACATCAAAGCGATCTTGAGATTCTCGGTCTTAACATGCTGGTCTTCTTGAACATCAAAGATACAATGGACTTCTTTGAATTCCAACCACCTCCCATTATACCTCCGGTTATTAACGGGCAATATCCAACTGGCCATAATGACCCCTCTAAAAACATGATGGAACAGCTATCAGCGCTTACGAATGCCCTGAATGGGCTAAAATGGCTTGAACCACTAATTAAAACAGCAGCTAACACAATTACTCCTCTCGCACCATCATAAATTTACGACCTTAAGGTTGCCTCATGGAATTGCTGTGGCTTCTCTAATCTAATGAAATGGTGGAGGCAGTCAAATAAAGATTTTCTCCCTCACATTTTGTTGGTTCAGGAAACCATGGCTACAGCTAATATTGAATTAGATGTTTTTTTTTACTTGTGTAAATCCGGCCACTAGAGCCACAGAGGGTAGACCCGCTGCGGGCTAGCCATTTTGATATACACTAAATTGAATTTCATAATTAACCATGTCTATGCTTCTGACCTGTTCTCACTGGTGGATATAAAAATGGATTCCTTACATAGTGGAAATCTGTTTATAATTTCTCTATATTGGAACCCTAGCAGATATCCTATACAAACAGCCTGTGAAATTCTAAATGATGCCCTCATTAAGGCTTACAATAGTTCATCTTGTGCTGAAATCCTGATTGGAGGAGACTTTAATTCATCATTTTGGCCATTGAGGAGTGTAACGACCCATAGTTCATCATCCTTCCAGACTGCTATGCAAAAGGGCAATGTCTGGAGTACATTTTAAAAAAGTTGGGATGTTCATCTGTTACAACCTGAATGTAATCACTTGAAGTTCACTTGGAAACGTGGTGGCCTACAATCGTGGATCGATCATATGTTTTCATCCAAGTACCTATCAGGATTGCTTGCAAATGTATGCACAATTGAAACGCACTTGGGAGATCACCTAATGATAGCACATCCATTGTGGATTACTTGAAACCTCGACAGTTATACTCGCATTTAGCCATTATACAGATTGACAGACCTAGAGTGTCGATTAACTGGTCCCCCTATAATTGTAGAAAATGTACTGCTGTTGTATACCCAGATCTATGGAAGAACACAGGGAAAAATTGTCATGAAAATGAAGTCATCTTTAAGTGGAATTTTCAGATGATTGCCTCACATCTTTCAAAAATGGCCCTCATGCGTGGCGCTCACCACATAACCATAAATGAGGAAATGCAGTATTCTTGGGAAATGGCCTCACTCAAAAAGAATAAAAAACACCGATTTTAGAGAGGCGAGAAAGTCCAGGTTGAGCGAAACCACTTCTCAGTACGTAAAGAGGAAAAATAAATGATATTCTACTACAAATGTGCTTTAAATCAATATCGTGCTTTGAGGAAGTTACAACCAAATCAAAAAATAGTCAATGTACTTTGTAAGCGTAAGACTAAAGACACTTGGAAAATCATTAGATCTATAGACAAGGAACAATCCCTCGAATTTGACGTGGGAATTGCTACCTCAACCTGGACTACATTTTTTCTTTCTAAGTATGCTCTTCAAGAGAAATTCAGATCGTTTGAACATCCCCCTGATTGCTACCTAATTCCAAATTTTTGTCCCTGGGGACCCACAGATATATTGAATGCAATTTATAAACTAAAGGGATCCAAATGTGCAGGCCCAGATGGTTTACCCCTGTGTTTGATCAAAGATGATCCGTTGTTCTGGTCATCGATTTTCTACATCACGTTCCACGATATCTTTCGTTCAAAAAAGATTCCTAATTCCTGGCTTACGTCAATCATTATTCCACTACATAAAAAGGGGTCTATATCTGATCCTAATAATTATAGACCTGTGGCAATAATTGATGTAGCAGTGAAAATCTTTGCATCTTTAATCTTACAGGAGTTGGAATCATTCACTCGTAACAACGCTTGTCTAAGTAATGCTCAAGTTGGGTTCAGAAAAGGTATGGGCACTCCTCTTAACGCCTGCATCCTTGCCCATATTATTGCTCATTCTAATTGTTCTGACAAAAGTCCAATTTTTGTCGCCTCACTTGATTTAAAATCAGCCTTTGACTGTGTCAAAAGAGGCAAATTATGGCAAAAAATGCGCAAAGCAAAATACCCTCAGTATCTGATCACTTTAGTAGAAATGCTTCACTTTAATCCGAACTTTAAAGTACGAATTAATCGCGCAGGATCACTTACTGAGGCAATTCCAAGCTGGACTGGCATCAAACAAGGTTGCAATCTTGCAGCCACCCTTTTCAACCTTTATTTGGCAGATATTGAGGAGATATGGAACCTAGACAAATCTTTTGCCGCTCGGATAGGGTCTCTTACCCTATCTTGGTTGTTCGATCGAACTCAAGCTGGGCTCCAAATGAAACTGGAAAGTTTTCTATTATATTGCAACAACAACAATTTTATGGTAAACCCTCAGAAATCAAACATAATTGTAATTTGTAACAAAAAAAAAGTTTGTCACTTTTCATGGAATTGACCACTGATAAAAGAAAAATAGAGCATGGACAGGCTTGGAAAGACGATGAGTGTAATGAACGGATGATTGAAAAGGGCGAATAAATAATTATGATTCTAGACAAGTATAAATGAATGTGGAGGATGAAAGCGGTTGACTGGTGCGTCTGGCAGACGGTTGGGTCTGGAGACCCGATAAATAATACGCGCAAAATCGATGGGGATGACGGATGAGCATGTAAACCAATTGACTGTAGAAAGCGGTCCGAGTACGAAGAGCGGCTAGGTGTAGAAAGTCGAGGAAGGTGGAGAATTGGAAGAGCATAAAGAGCGAAGGAGCTTGTTGATCAAAGAGAGCATACAGAGCAGAAGAACGTCTAGAGCAGATGCGCATAATGAATAGAAAAAAGTATCAGCGACTGAATGGAGAGCGACAGGGTGTGGAAGAGCGGAAGATTGTCGAAAGCAGAGGAATGAGTAGGGTGAGAGGCCGGAAGTGGGTGACCGACTGAGCACCGACGAGTGGAATGCGCGTGGAAGATGACCTCTGCTGACAGATGATTACGGAGGGCGGATGACTGAGGAATGGCGGATGACTGTGGAAGGCGGACGACTGTGGAAGGCGGATGACTGTGGAAGGCGGATAACGGTAGAGGGCGGATAACGGTAGATGGCGGATAACTGTGGAGGGCGGATGACTGTGGAGTGCAAATGATTGCGGAGTGCGGATGATTGCGGAGTGCGGATGATTACGGAGTGCGGACGATTACGGAGTGCGGACGATTACGGAGTGCGGATGATTACGGAGTGCGGACGACTGTGGAGGACGGATGACTGTGGAGGGCGGATGACTGTGGAGGGCGGATGACCATAGAGGGCGGATGACTGTGCGAGGCGGATGTCTGTGGAGGGTGTTTGTCTGTGGAGGACGTTTGTCTGTGGAGGGCGCTTGTCTGTGGAGGGCGGATGAATGTGGAGGTCGGATAACTGTGGAGGGCGGACGACTGTGGAGGGCGGATACCTTTGGAAGATGAATGTGTATGGCGGCTGACCGTGGAAGGCGGATGACTATGGAAGGCGATGACTGCGGAGGGCGGATGACTGCGGAGGGCGGATGACTGCGGAGGGCGGATGACTGCGGAGGGCGGATGATTGCGGAGGGCGGATGACTGCGGAGGGCGGATGACTGCGGAGGGCGGATGACTGCGGAGGGCGGATGACTGCGGAGGGCGAATGACTGCGGATACGAGCCCAATACCTTCCCTGATGAAATGAATTTAGAAGTGTTCCCAATAGACTCTGTATGGAAAACTGTACTTAGAAGTTCGCCCAGTTCCCTCTCTGGGAAAATTGCATTCAGAAGTTTGCACACTGAAAGAGCATATAACGCATCACACCACACCCCACGCTTACTCTCTCCTTACATCACCACTCAACTAGAACACAGAGATACTATGACACCATTCGGTATAACTGTCCTCATACGAACATCCACCGCTTACTCCACATCATTCTATGTAAACACTGCTGGTCCCACACCCCCAGCCAGGCGTTTTCCTCAGGCCTAACGCAGCCACCTCCGTTCCGGATAAATCCTGCCAGAACGAACACATTCTCCTGATCTCTCAACCACCACACCTACCGATAAGAAGCAGCTATTACACGTGTACCGCACAAGCTGCACACATATCCGGTGCTCACACGCACCTTTTGACTCTCCCTACTCTCTCCACTGATCTGAACTTCGGTTCCCAAGGGCGTTCAACCTACCAGCGCCTTCAGACCATACCAATGGTATATAAGGCGCTATATAAGTGCAAAATAACAATAACAATAACAATTGATGCTGTACCAATAGCGGTTTCCATAAATCTTCCATATTTAGGGCTAATTTGGACGAATAACATGTCTTATAAAAGAATGAAAGAACTTCTCATGGTAAAATTGTTGCCTTTGAAAAGTCAAATGAAAATCTTGCTATATAAGATCTGCAAGTTCTCGCTAATTCCATTATTAGAATTTTATGAGAAAAAAGTTGAGGCAATTATGCTTTATGGAGTTGAATTGTTTCTGTGCGATCTGGGTCTCCTATTAGACCAAATCCAAGGTTCCATCTGGAAGTATACACTGGGAAAACCTGTGTCCATGCCAAATGAAATTCTTAGGCACGAATTGGGTCTGAATTTACTATCGGTCAAATATAAGCGGCGTCTACTTTCCAACTTCTCTAAAATGATGTTTCCTCCAGAAAATTCTCTGTACATAGATCTACATTACATGCTTGTTAATAATAACCTTCCTTCTTTGGTACAGTATAAAGGTTGTGTGCGTTAATTGTTGGAAAAAATAGATATGTCTGTTGAAGACCTAGAATTGATACAAACAAAGATCAAGAAAGAAATGTTTGAATACGACTGGGCGGATTGTTGTATGCAATTGCAGAAATATCCTTCATTTGCAGAATACTCTAAATTCTGCCATAAACAATCCCCTCGCCTTATATAAAACTATATGTCCGTGCTCACAGGTTTGTAGAACATACATGTTGTTCAGATTTGATTTGCTCCACACCAGGGTGAGAATGAAACATTGGGACAAAAACAAATTAGACAGGAGGGATGAGAGATGCTGCTTCTGTAAATTAACTCAGGAATCGCTTAAACATCTTTTTCTCCATTGTTCATATTTTGAAAATGATCGCTTTAGAATAATGAATTTATTCTGTCAGGCAAATTCCATCTTAGCTAGAAATTGGATTTGGCTAAAATGTATGTGGGGAACTACTAACGCTTCCATACATAATACTGCAAGGTTGGTAAACGTGATTGCAAATGAACTTGATAGAGTGAACCAATAACTATAATTATGTTGAAAATCTAGCATAAGGATTTGGTCAGTCTGTTATTCTGTTAGATGCATTTTCTTTTCTCTTTTATGTGTATCCCTGTTTATGTATATGTATATTTCTATGTTATATTCTTATGGGGATTTTAGCTTTAAATATTTGTTAAGGTCTTTGTACTAAAAACAAATAAAGAAGTTTTTTAAAAAAAATGCTGGAGAATTGCTCTGTGAACTGCGCTGTATACCGGTGCAATGCATTGGAGACATGTGATCCTTGCAGAGAATATGATTGAGAGATTACCTCATGTTAATGTACAGGACAGCTGAAGGAGATTGCTCAAACCGAGTGATGAAAGATGCGTGTGATACAGAGATCTAACTGTACAGGGGTCTGGTTGTGTTACACGAGTGTCACTTCATAGAAGGGTTTATGGGCGTGTGTGTTTGATATACATTGTAACTGCGCAGTGAACTTGTAATAGAGGAGTAGTGCATGCACAGTTCCATGTGTGGTGCTGAAGTCGAACTACACAGGGGCTGAAAGTGTTGTCGAGGTATAACTGTGCTCAGTAATTGGGATGTTATTGCATAGTTTTGTCTGAATGTGTGAGTGCGTGTGTGTGTGTGTGTGTATAGCATAGCAGTAAGGTCTAAGTAAAGCATTAGGAACGCACACAACATTATGGGGGAAGAAACCCCAATAAAACACATGCATAGGGCCCTGCCACTGTATTGTGGTAGGATAGACAAATATCATACACAATGTGTATTGGAGATGAAGGAAGGAGGGGATGTCCTGCTCCTGGCCAGAGCAGGTCTCCCATAAAAAAAAAAACATGCTAGGAAAAATGTCTATCTTTTTAGCAGCAAAATATAAGGGGAAATAAATCACAAAAAAGAAAAGAGATTCTAGATCTATGGCGATTATTCGAGGATAAGGAAGTTAAAAAAAGGAGATCCAATGTAAGGTGATATACCCTGTAACGCCTAAACCTGCAGTCGGGTATACAAATCCAGTCTATAAGCCGCCAGTGGTAGAGAGAGTGCCAACAACAGGATTATCAGGGTTAGCAACTAGGGGGGGAACTCAAGAGATTTAGCACCTCCACATACCCATCCACAAGCGCTGACATGCCCATACCATCAGTGTACTCAGGGGGTTCACAAGCAGATATAAATAACGAGTTAAGAGCATTTTGGGAAAGGCTAGTCAGATTACAAGAACCTGAAGAAGTATCACCAGAAATAAGGGTACCAGTGCAGAAAATAGGGGATTGGAAGTCAGGAGATTTTTTGGTTGGACTCAACCCTGGGGCAATAAGAAATGTTTGTGTCGAAAAAGATGATTGGTAGAGGGTATGGACGGTCCTGGGACAAGAAGTAGAACAAGCATAGGAAAATTAATGGTAAGATCAAGATGGCAGAAATAATGAAGAGGCAGGGCAAGAAAGAGATCAAGGAGAGGAGGCAGCGAGCAACCCGTCCCCGCCACAAGAGGCAGTGAGAAATAGACCAGTTTTAATGGTGGTAGTACAAGATCAGAAGAATACTAAACAAGGTATAGAAAACAAAATAGACATGCAGGTGCCTCTTATACACAAAGGAGTAGGGATAATGCATCATGTACCATGGCCTCAAATGGACACAAATAATTTGATTAAAGCTCTCCCCCAGTTTACAGCTGGAGCCAGTAAATGGATCTATGAATTTGAGAAACAAACAGCAGGGGTAGCCTTAGCACTAGGAGACCTTAAGAGTTTACTGGTCGCCATAGTTTGGGACCAGGCTGGGGACATATGGGCAATGACTGGGTACCCTGGGATAAGTCTTGAAGATAATGAATGTGATGGAGCAGCCTTTAATGAAGTAAGGGCAAGGGTATGGGATGTCCTACGAAAGATGTACCCAGATACCCCTGACTTACATTCTTTAATGCAGTGCACAATGGGGGATGATGACGAACCAGTTAGGGTTATTCTTAAGTTACAGGACATGTGGAGAGTTGATACAGGAGGGCAATGGGACCACTTGGTCCCATTTTTCTATTTTATCGTAAAGGGGGGATTACCAAAAGAGGTCCAGAAGGCACTAGATAAAATTGTGTGAGTTGAAGCCAAAGATTGGACAGAGATACTTAGTATAACAGTCCACCATTGTAAGAGAATCAAGGCGCAGGACAAGGAGACAGCCCAAAAGCCGCAAACAGGCGAGGCAAAACTAGTGGAAAAGAAACTAAATAAGGTTGTCGTCCAAGCACCGGTGACAGCACCGGCTCAGGGCAAAAGGACAGGAGACACTCAACAAATTTTGAATGCCACAATTGCAGAACTATGGGGTGAAGGACAGGGACAATGGGGTGTGGGCAGTACCCCAACCCACAGTGGTAGTATGAAGGAGCACAAAGGGGAAGAGGAGGCTTTTGAGGAGCAAGAGCAGGAGACTTTGGGGGGGATAGGGCCCTGGGGAGGAGGATTGGGAACATAACGGTGCTGGTATTGCTGGGTATGGTGGCATTTCACAAGAGAATGCAGGAACAGGTATGGGATGGGATTTAATTATGGACCATCACCTCCAGGGCAGGGATTCAAAGGGCCTCATGGAATGGGACACCAGCAATTTGGGCCAAGGGGTCAAAATCAGTTCCCTTATGGGGCTGACAGGCAAGGGCAACGTGGGCAACCACCGCAGCAGGGTGAGGGAACACAGTTTAACAGGATGACAGGTGGAACAGGCGCCCCGTTTCAAGGAGTTACAATGGCGGGGGGCAGCCCTCTTTTCCCCGGGACAAATACATATTCTGATTAGGACAGCCCAGAGAGAGCACTTGCGTGTCCAATCCTATTGACAACCGCACACTCTGAAGAGGAGCCCTTGGTGGAGGCGGCAATAGGAAACAAGCATTTTATAGTTATGGTAGATTCGGGTGCAACAAAATCATGCATTATGGAGGGGAACTTTCCATTATCAGGTAAAACTCTTAACACACAGGGATTCTCTGGGGCTATTTCCACAGTTCCATACGCTGAGGAGCTGGATATAAAAGTCGGAGGGAAGGTAGTACGACATCCCTTGTTATACTCAGAGAGTTCCCCTGTTAACTTGTTGGGTAGGGATCTGCTCAGTAAACTAAATCATTCACAGATCAAGGGGTTGTGTGTTCCACTCCAGGGATGTGTTTACCTTGAGTGTCATGACTAAAGGTATGAAATGCATTGGAGCTAAACTGGTACCTAGAATAACATCAACTACTCGCTTTAGAAAACAGTAGCGTAATTTCAGTGCTTCCCCACCCAATCCTGTTTTTAAACATGCACGCAGTTAGAAGACGTGTTTCCATGGTAGCTGGAGGCTGCCATGGAAACAGTGGCGCCCTTTGGGAATGCAGTAATAAAATTGCGGCAAAAATGTCGCCTTTACAAAAATTTGTGGCAAAAATGGTGTGGTTTGACCCGGTAAAGGTGTACCCCATTATACCATTTAAGGGGAGCAGGGATTGCGGGGGTGTCTCCTGCTCCCCTTAAAAGTTATAATGGTTCTGGGGATTCTGGGGGTGTCCCCCGCATCCTTTACATGGATTGCAGTGGCAAAACCACTGCCTTTTTGCCGTGATTTTTTATGTATATGCCCATTTTTGCCACGATTTTAACACATGGAACCGACCTTTGTATATGGGAGGAACGAAAGCGTCTGCGTGCGTGACTGGAACGGCTCATTTGACCTAACCTTCATTAGTCCCGCATCTGCACTAGCCCAATGCTTCTGAAAAAATTAAGTACGTTACGTTTGTATCTTTGTTCATGTTGCCAAACTCTTGCTTCGTTTCATCACTTTGCCTTTGCCTGTTCCTTGTCTGATTTGGTCATCCTTGGTATTCTTCTCGGCTTACGGAATCGACCCTGCTACGTTGTTTGGACCTGTCTTGCCTCTTCCCGTGCCTGTATTGGAAGTATTGCTTTGATCCGGACTGCTCACCTTGGACTGCAACAGTCGTTTCCCTTGGTCCGTTTGCTCGCTTCCACGCCAACCCGTAACGTTTACGGACTGCCTTTTCTCACGTCCTCTTGTTTGAACATTCACTGGACCATTAAACCTGGCATTGACATTCCTATTGCACTCACTGCCACTCCCGACACTCTAACGAGCAGCTCAATGCCTTGGGTAATCCCGAAGAACACGGACTACTACATCGGATTTCCATACCCCAATGCACACGGACTAGAGACTTCTGATGTGTGCAGTGATCATTAGGCGTCCGCGTTTCATCGGTTTAGGTGTGTTTGGACACTAGGCGTCCTCGTTCCGGCGGATTAGGTTTGGGGCTACTCTGGAATTCTTTCTATTGGTTACCTTTGCTTGCTGACTTCATGGATTCTACATGGTAAGAAGTGTCTCATTTGTTTGTGTGACCTAGTTAAAATACATGCACGCTATCTGATTCCTTGACTTTGTCGGTCTGCACTTCAAAGACCCACATCTGATACCGTTCAACCTGTGCATCCTGAAACCTGTTTTTTGTTAAACTCAGTGATATTGCAGCACAGGTCAGTCTTGTTCCTAGACCAATTAAGTTGCATACTGTTTATGTATTTAGTGTTAACCTGTGACTTGTTTTGCCTTGCAGCCTGGTGTCTTGTGGGAATCGTATCATTCAGTTAATTGGTCTCTCTTTATGTCATTTTTAACATCCAGAGAGATACATTAGTTAGGTGAGAAGAATTCTTCTTCTTCTACACTATGGGGTCAAGCCAGTGAAGGGGTATTCTGACATTGAGCAATGGTAATAATCAATGCAATGGCAAGGGAGTCAGTAGTCTGTAGGGTTCCTCTGGTCCTGGACATTTGTCTATGGTATCAAGGAACTAGCAAAAGCAGTGCCTCAAATTGCAACAATATGTTGGCGAATGCCCACAGATTTTATTTTCCGACCCATGGTGCCACCCGAGATGGTGGCAGGGACAATATTGTCATTAGATTTGCAAGGACTAGTAGTGTCAGACAAAAGAGTAGTCCTGATTGGAAGAGATCAGGATGGGTGCGAGTGGTGCACGGTACTATGTGTAGACCTGACGGTACAATTGAAGGAAATGACTGATGAGTTATTTGACCATAGTGAGCAAAACGGGGAGATTATTTTGGAAATCTGCATCCCCTGTGATATCATGGTACAGTATAGGTAGGTACAGTGCCCCTGATGGCAGTGGTGACCCGTCTTTATTTTTTGAGGAGGACATGCAATCTGTGCCAGCACAATTGTGGACTACTAATCCACATGAAGTTGGGTTACTGAGAGATGTGACCCCAGTACAGATTGCATTGAAGTCAGGAACTATACTCCCGAGAGTGCATCAGCACCTGTTGTCAAGGGAAGCAGTGGAAGGGAAAAAGGCACTATTCAGGTTCTATTAGAGCAAGGGATCATTGTGCCACCCACATGCCTGTGTAATACGGCCATATACCCAGTCAAGAAAGCAACAGGGGGTAGTTAGAGGATGATCCAGGATCTACGTCCTCTTAATGACGTGGTGCGGAAGGAGTTTCCCGTAGTTCCAAATCCGGCAACAATCGTATTTAGCATTCCCAAGACAGCAACATACTTCACAGTGATGGATCTGACAAATGCGTTCTTCTCAATCCCACTTCACCCTGATTCATGGTATCTCACTCTATTTACACCTGGTCAACAGCGCTTTGAGTACACAAGATTGCCTCAAGGGTACGGTGGAAGTCCAAGTATTTTCAATAGAGTACTTACTGCATTCCGACTTGGGAAGTATTCAGGTGCCTAGCACAATCATCCAGTATGTGGATGATCTGATGGTATATAGTAAAAATGAATATCAGTGCAGGAGGGATTCTGTTGCATTATTGCAATTGCTGGCTCACAAACGGTGCAAGGCAGATAAAAAGAAGCCACAATACTGTCAACAGGAGGTACTATACCTGGGGCAACTTATTTCTGCAAACAGGAAAAAAATATTACCAGAGAGGGCAGCGGCAGTACGCGCCACCCCTAGGCCTAGTACTGTCAAGGAAATGAAGCTGTTTTTGGACTTATGTAATTATTGTAGGGCATAGATGCTAGACTATGCAGCCTACACAAGGCAGCTGTTACAAAGTCTCAGAGTAGGACAGAAGACAGAAAATGGTAAATTGGAATGGACAGAAGAAATAGACAATTTGAGGACTTAAAAGAAGATATTTGCATGGCCTCTGGTTTAGCAACTCTGGATTATACACAGGAGTTTTATTTATTTTCCCACTTTGAGACAGGACGGAGGCATACAGGGGTGGCAGTGGTGCGCGGTAAAGAGGGGGGAGCATGAACAGATTAATAGGCATTATTCAGCTCTCTCTCCTCTCCTCTCCAGGCATAAGCAAGGATGCCTGACCGACATGTTAAAACCTCTCTGTTATGTAGGGATAAGGATAAAATGAATGTAATTTGTTCTACGAATTATGCATTATGTTTTTTGTTATTATATTGTTTTGTGTGACACTGGTCATGGTTGTTGGAGTGTATGAAGGTATGCCTGTTATATGGGGTGGCCATATAAAGGGGGGATGGACAGTTGGAAAATAATACTAGTATGAATATGTCTATGATAAAATAGAATCAATGTCTCACTTTTTGCCAGCCACCCCTACAAGTTTTCTTAGACGAATAAAACGGGAAGTAAGAATGACGTATGATTTATATAAGGGGTTGGGCTTTGACGCTATTTCTGATATTCAGTATTTTGAATCATCCAACAGCTGGTACTCCGATATGCGTACTGCAGGAAGAAATGTGATAAATGAAAGCTGTTACGTATGTGCACTCATCCCACACACATCAGGGGCTCCTATGGTTTTAGTTCTACATCCAGTCCCAATTACAGAGGCACAATGCCTGGTACATCTTGCACTATGTAGATAAAGGACACATTCCAGGCACACAGCAGGCAGTTGAGGAGCATTGATGTAGACCCAAGTCTATTCAATGGCAGTACGAAATACAGCAAGTGTCTACAAGCAATATATTTTTCCTTGGGAGGTCACTCACATGTCAACGACAAATAGCAGGGCACTACAGTGACGTGCCATGCAGATGGACTGATCGAGTACAGCAAAGAAACAATAGCCCAACTAGAGACTATGCGTGCGCAAATACGGTCCCAATACATCACAAGGCTGCCATGTATTGCAACAATGGAGAAGCCAGTGTGAATACATAGAGACAAAGACTATGTACTTTGTTTTAGCAATGAAGGAACAGTTCCTTTTGGTGCAAACATACAGTGCAACCACACTCTTGTGATCACTGATATGACAAAAGGTACGGCAGTGGTGATAGATTACTACTGGGTTTGTGGCCGACAAGCCTTCTTGCACCTCCCACCATCCTGGGCAAGTGTTCACTGGCCACTCTGCACTCAGTACTACTAGTAATCCCGGAAGAACACCTGAAGGGAAAAGAAATGGCTGTCAATGTGGCAACAGCCACTCCGGCACCTAAAGAAGCAGAAAGAAACTTGCAGCTCACACAAGAATTTGGTAAACTGCCAGAAAAAGAACGATTTCAATAGCTGGGAAGAAAGAAGAGATCAAACTATGTCTCGAAAAACTCTTCCGCACTGCTCAGAGGAATACCTGATGAGTATCGACTTTTTAGGTCATCAGAGACTTTCTTTTCATCTTTTTTCGCTCCTGGGGTACAATCAGCTGCTAACGCCAAGCATGTTCAGATCATCTGATGGGAGCTAGTCCTGCTGGTCGATGACATAGAGAATGGGTTCAACGCCATCAAAGTAGAGCTCCGTGCATTGGGACTCATGACGATACAAAAGTGCTAAATGCTGGATCTGTTAACAGCCATAGAAGGAGGAGTGTGTAAAAAGTTGGGAAGCAGCTGCTGACATTTTTGTACCACCGGAGGATGCTGAGAATGGGTCACTATCCCACATCATTGAGGCGGTGCACAATCTAGGCGTTCATATGAAGAAAGAAGGTAGAGTTCAGAACACGGATTGGCTATTGCTTCCCTTTGACTGGGTCACGTATTGGCTGGGGCAGCAGCAAAAATACTAGTGCCTGTTATCATATTCGTCTTGGTCCTCTTCTGCATGTGCCAATTGGGTCCCTGATGTTGTGTCAATATAGTTCCTAATAGTGCAAAGATGATGGTATCAATTGGGGGATCTAAAACACCTTGTCATACAATAAACAGCGAAACTCAAACTGATACTTTTGGGGTTGTAGATATGTCGGGTGGGGATGAGTTTGTTACTGTAGAAGTAACGAAAGGGGGAAATCTTGGGAAGAACCAGGGTCCTCCCGCACCTCCACGTGCTTTAGAATTAGGCAATACCCCTTTTAGGTGTTATAATGGACATGGGGAGGAGGGACACTGGGAAGGCTCGCTCGTGATATAATCACATACACAGACATGGGCAGGCACTGAAGAAGGACATGGGCAGACACTGAAGAAGGCAGTTATTGTTTAAATATAAGGCGCAATTGACTATTAGCTGAATAGATTTGTAATGTTAGATCCTATGCATTTGTAAAAATCTTAGTACTGTACATGCAAACTCCTGCTCAATCCCTTCCAGGAAGAATGTGGCTTGTGCTAAAAATGGACTACAGGCTTCTGCGGTGTTCGCTAGCAGAGCACACAAAGTGACTCACCAGCTGTCTACTGTCCGTCAAGAGTCCATGTAGGCTAAAAATGGGATTTACATGCTCGTTCCACAAAGTGCAGAAATGAGACATATTAGGAGTATGGTAGGGGAACCAAGAGGGCCCAAATAATCATGGATAGAATGAGTGAAATAAGGAGAGAATAACTGGAAAATGTTTTTATACATAAAATATTTATAGGTAGAAAAATGAAGGAAAGCATGAGCTACAGCGTATTCTTGCATAAGCTAGCAAAATGTAGCGCAGCATGTTCTGACAGAAACCGCTGACAATGAAGAAAGGAAGACTTTGAAGCATCCCTTGTATGGACTAAGGATGTGTTGGGATGGAGCCTTGGCC
Organism: Ambystoma mexicanum; assembly: GCF_040938575.1. Classification (NCBI taxonomy): domain Eukaryota; kingdom Metazoa; phylum Chordata; class Amphibia; order Caudata; family Ambystomatidae; genus Ambystoma; species Ambystoma mexicanum. The sequence goes on from NC_090922.1 coordinate 124,799,834, forward strand.
TGTATCCAGTGACGCCACTACAGAAAGACAAGGCTATATAAACTCCTGCCTGGGACCACTCTGACAGGAAAGGAACGGAAGAGGGAGAGGAGAAGACTGTTCAGGCAGCAGAGCCCTTTGCTACCATCCTCATTTTTGTAAGATTATACTTGTTATCCTTACAAGATAGACTTTTGGCCTTATTTCCCTAGAGGGGCGTATTTCTTCTGGTGTGAGCGTAATTAGGGACACCCTTACATTAGTACTATCATGTCTGAATGCCACTCAAGGGAGATTGGTGCTCTTTTATGTAAAGAGAAATTGTTAAGTGTCATTCCAGAGGAAGTGGTGCTTCGATGTGATTCTAGATTTCTTCGTACAGTGTTGATATTCCACAGTTCTCAGGACATGGTGCTACTGACTTGTCATCCTAATTCATCTCCTGGGGAAGGTAGAGTGGCAAGGTCTGGATGTTTGCATGGTGGCGCTCCCACACATTTAGAGGACTGCATGGTTCCTCAATGATTTCCATTAGCGGATGGATTATAACAATCATTTGTATTCTTGTGAATCAGCAGCGGTGCAACTGCCTCCAAGGATTGAGGGAGGACCAACCAGAGGCATAGTGTCCGGAAACACAGGGAGTCTTCCTGAACAACATTTGCGGGGGAGCCAACTGGTCTCACCTATGTGCGTTCATCGGTCATCATCAGTTAAAAGTAGGCAGTCAGGAGGCCTGTGCTTCTGGTACCAGTGTTCTGGGTGCTAGCATGCTGTGAAGGTAGTGAATGCCAGGTGTCTGTCAAAGTTGGTGACAGGGTGGGTTACATCATACATGGGTGTTGTCTGGTGTTTCATAGGCCCATTCAGTTCTGGGATAAGGAAGAGAAGCGTGGTGGTACTGCCTAAATTATATAACTGTAATTCTCATTACTCCTAGTCCTATTCTTAACCAACAAAAGTACGTTCAACTCATCTCTCCCTCCGAGTAGGGCCCACGATCCTCGTTGAGGAAAGATTAAAGGAATGGCGCAGCCACCAAAAGTGGCATTAAAGAGCCATGGAAGTTAACATGGCAGAGGACCAAGGCAGCCCCCAGCCCAATATCTAGGATAAGGGTCATGGGCTGACCCAAGCAGGGCATACACAGGCTAGGAGCAGAAAGCCTGTTAAAAGAGGGGGCCGCAGGATTGGCGAAGTAAAAATGAGGAGGATAACCTGGACTGCCATGACATCAGAAGTCTCCAAGTTCGCAAGGGCTTAAATAGCCCGAACGAGGAGCGGACATCCTCTTTTGCAGCTAATCTCCAAAGAATTACAGGTATTGAAATTAAAATTTGATAAGTAGGAACTAAAAGCAGCTCCTGTGTATCCAGCATTAACTAGTGACTAGGAGCTACCACTGAGCGACCAGGAGCTAGTCCATAGCGTTCTGCAACTTTAACGTCCACATAAGATGCAAATGTATCACTTTGTTAATTATTTATGACACTCTTTTGATTTAAATATCATATAGATATGTCATAATGCATATTTATAGATGGTGACAAATGCACATAGTTAAATCCACATAGATGTGTTTGCTCGGCATCAGTTTGACAGAAGCGCCTAAAGTACCTCCTGGAAGCTATTGGTGTCAAGCTAACCAAGTTATTCCAGGTCAGAAGCAGGAGGTAAATAGTTCCCCTCAATTAAGAACCATGGAACTATGCAGCACTCAGCAAAAAACTTTGGTCGAGGTGCCAGGAGCAGTAGAATGGCTGTATTGCTCTCCCCTGAAAAGTGCACGGAACAACCATAAATCACCAATGCAATTATAGAGCAAATACTTCAACCCATAAACGGACAGACACAATAACTCACAGCCACACACTCTTTAGAAGATAATCAGCTCTTTATGGCTATTTATTCAAAGATTACAAGTACATAGAAATAACTCATACGACTAATATGGACATAGATCACAGAAGAAGTAAAGAAGTCAAAAGAAATATATCACTGTGAGCGTAATCGAAGTCCTCATCCTGTCCAGAAGCGGCTGGAAGACTCCGGGGGCAGCCAGGCCGAGAGTGCCACAACTCACAGGAAGGCCAGACGGAGCGTCCTTCTCTGGCTGAAGTCTCACCTGACCCCCTCCGGGTTTCTGCATATATAGGAACTCCACAAAGGGGAGTTAATTCTCGAACCTTCTGGAATTGCACCTGCGCAGTTGAGGAACAGCCGTCGGTTGCCAGCTGGGTCAATCGAGAACTCCCCCCAAGGAACGCAGGCCCCCCCTGCTCTAAAAACATGCTCCATGGAGAACAGTAGCAAGTCATAACAACATGAGCTTTTCCCAGCCGAAATGGCCTTTACTGCATACCAAGTTTGAAAAAGCATGTTTGTCTCAGCGCTGTGAATCTAACACTTCAGCAAAATGTGTGCAGCCTTTCACTGTGGAGTGAAGTAAATATCCAACATGGCTCCGAGCACTCCCAGAATGCATTGCGCGCCCGCGCCATTTTGAACCAAGCATAAATCAAGCAGAACAAATTCCACCCTTTTGATATTTATCTTCCGTAGCCAGGTGGCACTGGATCTGGTCTCTGAAACCTACTAAATGTTAAAACTAAATTGGGAACACATTGAAGGCAACAACAACAAGCAATTATAATAGACAGAATAATAAAAATGCAAGCAAAAATATAACGTACTGTACCCCCAATATCAGGTATCCATGAAAATAACCAATCCCACCAGTTTTTGTTCTGATCTTGAGACACTTGAGAAATGAGATCCCTCAAACCTCGAATATGACTTTCAATGGATCGTGAGTGGTCATTCAAATTGAAGCAACACATACCTTCAAAGGCATTACACCCTAAATTATGTTTCAGCAATAGATAATCAACGGCAGCTCTGTTCTGCAAAGTAGCTTTTCTAATAACTTGACTACCAAGGAGTAATTCTTCTAAAGCTTGCGAAGTATGATTAAGACTTTTAACTACTAAACACGCTAATTTCATCAAAAATGTGTAACCTCCAGTAGCTAAACCCCAAACACCTACTAATGAAAGGGTTAATGCTAAAACCTCAGCTTCTGATAGCAAATGTACATGTGACTCACAGTCAGGAGATAGTCCCATATATTCAAAGGTTGACCTTTTACCTCGAGTTATCGCTGAGTGTAAAGGAAACATCATTAGTCCTGATCGAGTCAAAGCACATGGACCTCCAGAAATGTTAGCTGGAATATAAGTATATATAATGTTACCACATGAAAAGAGCCATCCTGTTGGAAGTTTCACATGATTCAAATGACTAGCAGTAATCACTGTATGATTGCAAGACATAGTGTTATTTACACTGGTGCATTTGCGTGACATTCGTGAACACAGTCTCCTCTCAAATGTAGTACAATTGTATTGATCGGTCAACTCTATTTGTCTGCATTTACCAATTTCTTGTGCTTTGCACGTCATAATATAACACACATCACCTTGGCTTACGCTGTACGTAATCACAAGTGTCAAATTTCTCCACTTCTTGTCGGTTTTTTGGCAGAACCTGTAGTACTCGTAGACTGAAAAAGATTGTCTAATGTCTGAGTCTTGAACTAAAGAATCATTATGTGAGACGCCAAAAATATGCTTTAAAACATAGTGGAACAGGCGTCGGCACCGCTACTAAACATGTAGTCAAAAAAGCTTCAGCATTGGGCACATCAGTTAAACAAAAGTGTGATTATATTCAGTACTTGCTGTGCTAAATAGATCCACATATTTTCTTCTTGAGTTATCATAGGAGAGTGTTTCCTCCGTCCTACAAAGGGCTCCTGCACAACTGGCATCAAGGTTGTTTTCACTTGCTCCTGGTGTGTTTGTCGCAATTCACGGATCCATGTCTACGGTCTGGCGGGCTTGTCGGCACTGGCATAGGGTTGCTTGGGGACAACATTATTCATCACCATCAGTATCCCCTTGATCACTGGCACAGATGTGACATTTTTTGCTGGTGACAGAAGACCGTCTAACCCTTCCAAATGGAGTCCATTTAGTGCCACAGTCACACCAACCAGACCCAGGATCTACAAGGCAAACCCAGAAAAGAGATATCAGAGTTGCACATCACTCTCTTAGGTAACATTTGTCTGCGGGTACATATTGCCATTTCCTTTTACCAGGCTCCATCACTAAAACCACTTGATCTTTGCCTGATGCAATGACATCTGTGGGCACTGGTGGGCCACTTGGCTTTTCCACCCAGACTTTTGCACCTGGTACCATACTATCTGAAGAGCCAAAACCACGATCCCCACGGGTAGTTAACACCGTAGGAGGCTCCCCTTTCTTAATCAGGGACAACTTAATGGGAATGACTATCAATTGGGCCACTCGATCACCCTTGTGGATTGATAACAATTGATCCCCACTATTCATTAGGATGACTTTAATCTCGCCTTGGTAATCAGCATCAATTACCCCTCCCAACACTTGAACTCCCTTCAATGCTAGGCCAGATCTAGGGGCAATCCATCCCATATGCTCTGGGGGAATCTGTACTCCAATCCCTGTTTCAAGGACAACTATTCCTCTTGGATTTAATCTGATTTCTTCATTAGAATGCAAGTCTACCTCTGCTGACTCTGGAGGTGCTCGATAGGGAGCTAAAGAACCTGGTGTAATTTCCCAGTATAATAATGTTTCTCTGACTGAATTGGGTTGAACCTGCAAAGTAGGCGTCATTAATTGCATCAAAGGAGTTTCATGTTCATACAGAGGCCTATTGTTCAGCACTTGCACCGCATCAAACACACGATCACGCCAGCCTGCCAAACTGCTGTCTCCAGATTTGCGCAACTGTTCTTTCAGTAACCCATTCATTCAATTAGCCCTGCTGCAGCTGAGCGGTAGGGAATATGATATACCCACTCAATGCTCTTTTCCAGACAAAATTCTTGCACTAATTTGCCTTTGATATGTGACCCATTGTCACTTTGAATCTGCAAAGGCACTCCATAATGTAATATGATCTGATCTAACAACCTGATGGTGTTCAATTGTGTTGCACGTTTACACGGCAAAACCATCAAATATCCCGAGTATGTATCTACAATAGTGCATGGCTACTGACAACCTCTGCTGATTGGCATAGGACCGTTATAATCAATCTGGCAAATTTGACCTGGTAATTTTCCTCTTCTCAATGTTCCTCGAACAATTTGAGGTATAGGTCTGTGCAATTGATGTTGGCACACAGGACATTGCAAAATAATGGTTTTCACTGCTTCTAAAGGAAGACTGATGCCCCGAGCGTGTGCCCACCTGATAGTAGCCTTTTCTCCAAGGTGCCCACATTTCTGATGGGCCCATTTGGCCAAACCCTCCATATCGCCCTCCCGAGCCTCTGCATCCACTGAGGAAATCTTGGTGTGTTCATCTGCAACAGAATTAAACCAACGTTCTAATGAATCTGTGGCACAATGCGCGTCCACATGATATACAGTGACTTCACTTTGTAACAACATTTCTGCAATATCTTGCCACAGTTCTTTTCCCCACAACTCTTTTGAATGAATCTTCCATCCATTCTTTTGCCAAGTTGGCAACCACACTGCCAATCCATTCGCCACTGACCATGAATCTGTGTACACATAACATTGACCAGGGGTCTCTTGTTTCAATGCTTGGTAAACTGCGTAAAGTTCTGAGAACTGACTGCTCTTGCCTTTCCCTGTCGTTGTCAACATCTTTTTGGTTTTGGGATTGTACGTCACTGCTTTCCAGTACCGCTCAGTTGCCACGTATTGGGCTGAACCATCCGTGAACCAAGCATGCTCTGTTTGTTCCACTGTCAAATCGCTGTAAGGTACTCCCCATTTCACAGGAGACTCACGTTTTTCAGGCACCTCCGGTGGCATGTAATCTGAGGGCGGCATGTTGGCTACTTGCTCATGTAATTTTGCCACTCCACCCTTTCCTGATTTGGCTCTGTCTTGAATGTACTATTTCCATTTAATTATGCTGGCTTCTTGAGCATGTCCTATTCTATGTGTTTTAGGAGAGCTCAGTACCCATTGCATGATTGCTATTTCTGGCCTCATCAATACACCATGGCCCAGCGTCATTTGCTCAGTATCAGCCTGTGTGCATGGCTCTGGGGCTACAGTGCCACAATGCGCTTGGAACGTTCGTTTACTTTGTTACATGTATCCATTGCCGTCCTTGCCCTCTCCCGATGCCCGAAGCGCCGTGCGTGGAGCCGTGTTTGCAGCGCTTTCCGGGGCTTCCTCCGCCCCTCTCAGCCCGTGTTGTACGTCCCCTCCGCATCCGGGGGGGCTCCACCGGTGCGCTCCGGGCCACTGAGGCCCCTCCAGTCCCCCGCCGGAGGATTATTTCGCACTGAGGGGCTGGCACCCCGAGGTGTACTCGGTCCTCCCGGCTCACAGCCCGTATGGGCTGATGTATACGCACGGCGGGCCGATGCCTGCTGCTCTTTCGCGGAGCGCCCGGCTCCCGCTGTGCCACCCAGCACCAGCCCTAGCAGCCCTCTGTCAGGTTCTGGCGTGCCGGGCTCTGACTGGGGCCCGTCCTCCGCTCCCTCTATGGCCCGCTCGGCACCAACTCGGCCGGAGCTTCAGCGCCTCCAGGCAAGCCCGGCGCGAGCCGCCTTCCGGCGCTGTGTGTGTCGGAGGCGATGCCACCAAGGCCACTCGCCTCTACCTTTCGCCCTGCCTTGTTGGCAGTACAGGTCGTGGCCAACCGCCGCCTCCGCAGACGCCGGCGCTCCTCGTTCAGCCCGAACGGCCACTTTGAGCAATTCCCCAGCACAGGACATGCGCTGCAGGGCCCTGCACAGGCCGCAAAGCCGCAGCGTGTCCTTTCCCGACACCATCCACTGCCATTCGCCGCCGCGATATAGTGGTCAGTTTATGACCCTTTGTTGGCAGTCCGCCATTTTGGTCATCTTCACGTGTCGGGTACTCGGCTTTCCTTTCATGGCTGCAGCTCCCCTCATTTTCCTCCGATCAGCATCGCACTTCGGTCAGCAGCAACACTGGAACTTCATGCATCGCAGGGCGTGCTGCCAGTCTATTTTGTCGCCCGCTTTCCCCCAATATTGTCAGGATCAGTGCTGAATCAACGGGAGCTCCGGAGAAGAGCGACCCTTCACGTAGCCATCTAGCCACGCCCCCTAACAACAGTGTTGTGATCATTAGATCAAACTAAAGGTTTGTGGTGCAGGTGGCCAGTTGTGATATTAAGCTATAGTTTAGGGGAGTCGGACTACCATAGGACACAGAAAAAATGAATTACTAATCATTTTTGACTCGTACGACGGATCTGGTTGAAATTGTGAAGACAAGTATGTTCGCTGGACTGCACATTTTGGGAATCATTCATTAATGATTCCCAAAATGATAATCCCAATGTGCGTAGTCTGATGATCATAAAATAATATTCTCCATTAACTCTAGTCCACCCACAGACAAACCCAACCTTGCCCCGCCCACTTATACATGCAACAAGAAGGATATTACGGCTGAGAAACTACTCCCACTTATCCTCCCTTTACTGAACACCGCCTCCCGCACTTGCTCGGACCCTACTGTCCTAGTTGATACTTACAACCTGTCCCATGTTAAAATCTCTCAACACCATTGCCCCGCTCAAACTGCGCAAACAAAAACCTTGCAACCACCTTAATTCTTGGTTCACCCCACACTTACGTGAACTTCGTGAAGAAAAAAGAAAAGCTGAGTCCCAATGGAAAAGCTCACCGACACTAGTTAACAGAAATAACCTTACAACCGCTTCCCTTACTTACAAAGAAGCTATCCTAGCGGCCAAACAAGAAGTGTACAACAAAAGGATCATGCAATCACAATCAAACACCAAGGAACTCTTTAAGATCCTTAAGGAACTAGAGTCTCCAGTCGCCCCACTTGATACGTGCACCCCTGACACTGAATGGTGTTCCAATATACAAAAGGCACTATTAGACAAAATTGTCTTGCTCCAAGCCAAAATCAATATCAAAAAAAGTAATCTCTCGGACTCAGGGGGTAACCCCCAGTCCTACAATACCCCCTCTACTAAGCACTCCTTCAAACCTTTCAGCTTCTCACCTCTTACCATTAAGGAAGTTGAAAACATCATCATGAAGCTGAAGCCTTCCTATTGCCAAGGTGACGCCTGTCCGGCAGCGGTCGTAAAGGAAGCGGCGCATGATCTCGCCCCATTCATTACCTCCTTTATCAATTCCTCATTCAAATCGGGCACAGTACCCGACAACCTTAAGGATGCGTGGGTCATCCCCCTAATTAAAAAACCTAATCTCGACCCCAGCAATCTCACTAACTACAGGCCCATCACCACGGTGCCTTACCTACTAAAAATTCTGGATTGTGCATCTTATCTCCAAATCCAGGATTATCTTGATACTAACAACCTATTAGGGCTCAGACAATCCAGCTTCCACCCAAGACATGGCACGGAGACAGCCCTGATCGATCTGAAAACCCAAATCGAGGACCTGAAAGATAAGGTCAAACAAGCGCTCCTGCTCCTCCTCCTCCTCGACCTTTCAGCTGCATTCGATTTGGTCGATCGCCAAATCCTCTGCCATCACCTTAAGATTGACGCTCACTTCTCTGACGCAGCTACTTCCTGGATCAGCTCTTTCTTGGCAATTAGATCCATGAGGGTTTTCTCTCCCTTAGCCGCTGCTCACCCAGCTCGTGTCCCCTGCGGAGTCCAACAAGGCTCCTGTGTATCGCCCACGCTTTACAACGTGTTTACTAAACCGCTCTTTGATATTCTTGACTATCTGGGTGTCTCCTACACTAATTATGCGGACGACACCCAGATACTCATCCCTATCACTGGCGACTATGTAACCAATGTCAAAGCTCTCAATGCAGTCTACACTGTCATCCAGGCCTGGACGGCACACCATGGGCTCTGCCTTAATGATGAGAAAACAGAGTTACTCATCCTAGGCTCTAGTCCAAACTAACGAAACTTGACCCCAAATACAGTTCCTTCGTTATTGATGGAAACGTTATCAAAGTCACTAACGTCACCAAAACACTTGGAATTTACCTAGATTCCACTCTCTGCCTCAATCCAATTCAGTAGTTTCAGCTTCATCATATACGTGTAAATTTATCACAGCTTGCCGCCCCTTCTTGACATCGGACAATTGCCTGATCCTTGCCAGAACCCTCATCATGTCCAAAATTGACTATTGCAACACCCTTTACTTAGGGACTAGTCAAAGAAACCACAATAAACTTCAGGTCTCCCAGAACAATGCCATTAGGGTTTCTCTCAACGTTCCTAGGCGCTCCCACATCTCCTCTACCAGGTGCAACCTATATTGGCTACCCATTACACTTCGCATCTCCCTCAAAGCACTTGTTCTAACCCACAAGTCACAGAACAATGCCGCACCTGCCTACTTGTCCACACGCTTCACACAGCATCCAGACCCCTTAGATCTGCACAGGCGCACACACTAACCATTCCAAGCGTCAAGCTTCACACAGCCAGAGGCTTGAGCTTCCCAGTCCTCGCGGCTAAACTCTGGAAATCCCTACCCAATGCTCTTAGGAATGTTCCATCCATCCAATCCTTCAAAAATAAAACCAAACGATGGCTTCACGATCAGGATGCTGTGGCCACTTCACTGTAATTGATGCAGCTATTACCCTCCAACAGGCTACTCATTGTATGTAATGTATATGTAGGCCTCTAGGCCATTCCGTGTAATGTTCTTATCCTTGTTCTTATTCATGCTGTAAATATGTATATATAATGTAACATATACCTATCTATGTAACACTTATCTGTAACTGCCTTTTCAAACATGCGCCCTGATGCCCCTGGGCAGGGTGCGCAATGCAAATAAACAAAATACAAATAAATACAAATAAAAAATAAAGAAGGTATAAAAGAAAAATGCAGTTTCTGCCTACTCCCCATTCATTTTCCCACAGACAAAAAAGGAACATTTTTGGCAGATTGCACATCCCAAACAGTTGGGTGGATTTCAACCAAGTGCAAAACAACTTGGCCATGAATTGTTGACGTTCGGCCCTTTTGTGATTTGGGATTATTTCGTCCAGTAGTTTTTATAAAATTGATGGAAAAGGGGGCACCCCCTTCTCCAAAATAGTTAACGATATCTTAGTTAAATTGAAATCCACTTGTTTATAAGTGAAACCTCTGCCATCTTTTCTTTTTCTCAATATGAGAGAAAGACGTAATTATAGCCGAGCTTATCGGAAAACGAAATGTGTAAAAAAGGCCTTTGCAGGTAAACAAACATGTCATTGCCATCAGGCTAGAGGACACCAAGTGAAATTTCGGAGTTGGAGGGGGTACAGGGACTGAGCTTACAACACAAAGCTTTTCTGTAACCTCGGCTATTGGACAGAATAGCTGCAAATCGCCGACATTTCATAGACAAAATGTGTCACAGAAACAGAGTATTGTGGGGGAATGGGAGAGGGTGAAGGCCATCATGGGTGTGTGAGGAGCAAGCACAAAGGAGGGGGACACTTGGTGAGTGCCGGGGGCAGGGAAACGTGTTGGGGTTTTGCCATTTCCCCCCCCCTGATAACTGTGGGTATGATGACTACAGATAACCAAGGGTATCTGTAGTTCTGTACCTGCGGCTACTGAAAACAAGTTTTAAAAAACATAAAAAATATATTTTTCCAGCTGCAGTGACGTCAGGGGCGAAAAATCACGGGCCATGGACACGATAGGCATCCGGACCTTCGTCCATGAAGTATCCGGACCAACCCTGCTTAGCTTCAAAGCAAGGAAGGGGCCTGCCCCCTCAGGCCATGTTGCCGAATACATTTGCACAAGTTGCAAGACCACTTAGAGCAATATGGCCGATGGGGGTAGTAGACCCTGTGGGATATGGGGTATGAAGAAGAAAAAAAAAAAAAGAGCAGTTGGTGGGCTGCAAATGGCCGTTAACCCCTTTTTGCCAGGGTGGTCACATAGACGATAAGGCAGAGGAAAAATGGCATTTAGAAAAGGAAATTACCATATGAGCGATCAACCTGTTGGGAAGCCTGACACAGAATGGATTGGGTGAGAAGGTCATGAACATGCGTACCCCCACAGTTTCCAGCCCTGTCTGGCGAGAACAAACAGCACTCCCCACAGCACACACCCCAGGAGTCATCCAATTCAACCTTGAGAATGGACTAGGAAGGACACCTAAATTATGAAAAAATGTGTTTACAGCTGAATTGAACAAAAGCCATAGAGGGGATGCCTGTCGGTGCAAGACTGCACAAGTTCGACGAATGGTACAGCCACTGAAGGTGGCGTTAATGAGCCATGGAAGTTAATATGGCTGGGGGCCAAAGCAGCCCCCTGCCCAATATCCGAGGTACGGGTCATGGGCTGACCCGAGTAAGGCACACAAAGGCTAGGAGCAGAAATCCTGTGGAAAAAGGGTGCTGTGGGATTGGCAGAGTAAGAAGGGGGATGATGACCTGGACTGCCATGACATCAGTGGTCACCAAGGTCGCAAGGGCTTAAATAGCCCGAACAAGGAGTAGGCATCCTCTTTTGCGGCTGATCTCCACAGAATTACCCACCCATCACTCCATAACATAAAAACTCCTTTACAAGTGCTACTAATTAATCTGATATCATGTTTTATAGCAGGTTAGCAGTCACACAGACAATTGAGTAAAGGAAAAGTGGCATTTAAAAAAGGAAATAACCACATGAGCAATTAGCCCCTTTAGAAGTCTGACACGGAATGGAGAGGGCGAGAAGGTCATGAAGATGCGTACCCCCCACAGTTTCCAGGCATGGCTGTCAAGAACAAACGGCGCTCCCCAAAGCACACACCCCAAAAGTCACCCAATTCAACCTTGAGAAAGGACCAGGAAGGTTGAGGGAACAACACCTGGATTATGAAAAAGTGTGTTTACAGCTGAATTGTACAAAGGGGTTTGCTGGAAATGGAATGATCTGCCGATTGTCTAGTGCTGACTTGCTTGTAAATTAAGTTGCGGCCTATACGTTTTTCCACAAAGAAATGTGTGGTCTGGGAGTAGATGGTAAAGTGAGCGCATACCAGTGGCTGAGAGCTGACCAGGCTTCCGTCTCCCTCTTCCCCCTACATTTTGTGCTATGTTGACTCGACCAGTTGTTGACCTACAGAGCAGTGGACGGTCAGGACAGGACACAGATGTTAAAAGGCCCTGCAATTACTAACGTAAAGCATTTCACTGTTATCACTTGCATTCATTTTTAGACAATTGAAATCATGATGTGAGATTAGTACCAAATGCATGGGGAGTGATTGGAATGGTAGAGGGGGGACAGGTGATTACTCCTTCTCACAGCAGTCCTTAAATGAGTGCTTTCAGACTTAAATGAGAGTTAACTGCTTGTAACATCGAAGCTACACTAGAATAGTCTCAATAGAATGCGTAAAGAAGTTAGATGCTCCCACACAAATAAGTTTGCCCCTACCGTCTCTGAAGTTAGAGTCTCTCCCCCAATTGAAGGGTTCGCCCCCCCCCTCCCTCTGTCTCTTCCTAAAATTTGCTGGGTACCCGGAGTGTAGGTATGCGTATTCGCTGGAAGGCAAAGGGTGTGCCCATGTTAACTGAGATGGATAGATGAAAGGGCGAATTATATTTCCTGGAGGGAGAGGCAGAACAAGTGGAGAAAGGTTCACGTCAGGGGAGGCGAATGATCACATTGGGAAATACCGTCACGAGGAAGAGTAGAAGTAATAAGGATTACCGGCAAGTAATCTAGGCATACTTGTACACACACTACTATTTCTATTTCCGCGGACTCTACGAGTTCCAGCAACAATCACACACTTCTACTGATATGACCTTGTTTTCCCCCAAAAAGTTTAATTTGAAGTAGGCATGGATGCCTGCGATGTTGATACAGCACACGTTTGCCATAATCGACATATATTCTGTGAAATACGTTTCAGTCACCTGAAGGTTCGTGTACTGCACGCACACACAAAACTACTGGCAACACTGAAAACTAGACAGGCGCCCCGCTTGTGGGAGGGTCCACCAAGGTGGGAGGCGCCTCTCAATATCGACAACACAGTCATGAGATTCCTGAGTGCTATAGTCGGTGAAGAAAGCCTGGGTCTGGCTGCTGGTTGTTTTGTTGCCATTTGGCCACGCCAGGAAGATCAGAGGCTGCGCTTTGGGAGCCGCGGTTCGGTCTCTCGAAGAAAATAAGTTCCGTTGGGTGGTGAACGGTGGCAGCACTCACCCCGTACAGGATCCAGCTGAGGCGGTGTTTGGGGTATTTTGCGCACGTCTTCCCGTTGACTCGAGCTGGGGCGACGGTTGGTGGCAGGAGCCGGCGAGCTTCCTGGCGGTTGGGAGGATGGTGCTCGCGAGCTGCTGCAGGCTGACTGCGCCGTTGCTGCTCCCCCTACTGGCGGCCACCCGGCGCCAGGGCTGGGACCCACGCCCCAGAGATTCCATTCAGCCACCTTCTTTCTGCAGCCTCGCCGGCTGCTCATCCAAACTGGGATGTAAGTTTTGCAGAGTGTGTTGTTTTCAATCATAAATAATGGGTTTTGCATTAATTGCTTATAGCAGTAATCGTAGGAAACATGAGTTAGCAACTTGTCTAAGTATTATTATCACCCTGCGGTGGGTATTGACAATAGAAAAGTTTGCTTCGCAAACTGAACTTACAAATGAATATTCTGACATGAACGGATGGGCTGTCGCCTGTCGGTCTCATTCCATCTGTAGGAGTGTTAGACAGTCCTAGTTTCACACGCGAAGTCTTCCCTAACTGGAGGCGGTGTCCCACCTGGCAGCTGCATGTAACGTGAACTCACTTGACTCCCTGGACACTAAGACTTGTCTTGAAGCGCTTTATCCCTTCGCGTGCACTATATTAGGAGAAGCAGTTTTTATATTGCGATTGCGCATTCTTAATGGCTTTAAATTGTCTGATATGGAGCCAGTGGCGTTGCTTGTTTGCCGAAAAGACTGTTTTAACTGAACAAGTTTGCTTTGCACTATAGATGTCTAATATCACAGGGCGGATGGCTAACCTGGCGCACGCTTAGTTATCGGGTGCTCTACAATATAATCACAGGGCGGATGGCTAACCTGGCGCACGCTTAGTTATCGGGTGCTCTACAATATAATCACAGGGCGGATGGCTAACCTGGCGCACGCTTAGTTATCGGGTGCTCTACAATATTTTTTATTTGATTGTGATTGAAATTGTTTGGGAGCAGGTTTCCCATTGTTTTTTTCCCCGCCGATATTTGTGTTACTTTGTAAAAGGCGCACCTAATTTTGAGAGTAGTGATTTGGGACTAGAGGCATTAAGTTGTGTACTTTGTTTTCAACGGTCATCAAAGTAACGATTTTCTTTGACCTTTGTACATTTAAACAAGAAAAGGTGTCAGTCATTGGACTAATTTGCTAGAAGATTGACTAGCTGTTAAAATTCCCCATTCATATTAGTCCTGGGGGAGCCAAAGATTTCATGGGAAGGGCCGAGCCTGGGGGTCTGGCCTGGGTCTTGGAGCCCAACACGAGCCGAGCCCAGAAAATGGCTGCTCAGAACATGGGGGTAGCGGGGTGGGCTGTGTCACAGTCAGAAAAAGGGGCTGTGCGAAAGTAAAGAGATTGGGACAATAAGAGGCTAAAGAGGTTTGGGGGCAACAAAAGTAACTGGAGTGAGAAAAGGGGATTAACAGTACTGGGGCAACACAATTGGCTAAATGGGGCTGGGGGCAACAGGTGACAAGAACAGGGCAAGAACAGGTGCTAGAGGCAACAGAAAAGGGCTAAACTGGCCTAGTGGGCAACAACTGGTGTAAAGGGTGTGGGGGCTAAAGGGTGACAGCAACAAAAGGGGCTAAATGGGACTGATGGGGTCAGGAAAAGGAGCAAAACGGGCCTGGGGGCATCTAAACGTGCTAGGGGTAAACACAAGGGGTTAAATGGGGCTGGGGTCAAGAAAAGGGGCAACTCTAGCCTAGGGGCAGGTAAAAGCGTTACATGGCAACACAAGGGGCTACATTTAACTGGGAGTCAAGCAAAGGGGCAAAAAAGGCCTGGGGCAGCTAAAAGGGTTAAGGGGCAACAGAGGGGTCTAAATGGGACTGGGATCAAGATGGATGGGGCAGATAAAGAGTACTGGCGGGAGAAAAAAGGGCTCACTTACCTTTTTTGAATTTGCCGCTCTCTCTCAGCACCACCAGGAAGTGTTCCAGTCGTGCTGGGGTAGGTCCAAAAAAAAAGACCTGCTCCTGGTGTGCCGACACCACTTACAGGAGCATGTCTGCCTGTCTTGCCGCCTGACTTCCTGTCCTGTCCCAGCCAATCGATGATTGTGGCTGTGGTGTGCCTGGCAGTCGGGCGACCATAAGATGTGCTCCTGTAAGTGCTGACGGCACATTTACTGGAGCGTGACTTTTTAAAAAATATTGTATTTCTCTTTTAAAATCTATGAGTGGGCAAGCACCCTGTGGGACTTGTGGGCAACCTCTGATTTGGGCAGGCACTGGCCCGAGATGGGGGTCAGGCCAGAGCCCTACAGCTCGCCCAACTCTAATTCATATAGTCAAACTAACTTTGCTGACTCCCCCGCCCTCCCATGTCAAACTCAGTTCTATTTTGTACTACGGTATTCAGAAACATTTATGAAGCACAAATCATTGAACTAGAAAGATAAGGCGAGTCAAACTTGTTAACATCAAATGACTACCCTTGCAGAAATTTACAAATGGGGAGCACTAGAGAAGTTTATTTCACAGTGAAAGTGCTAATAATAATGTCCTTTTATTGAGTGTTAGTTACTATATGTTTTTTGGCGCTCTCACTCAAATTCCCGAAATCTCAATTTTGGCCACCGCTATAATATTGGCATTTTGCTGGCAATATGTCCGTCATGCACATGACATTGAGGCAAAGTGGGATAGGGTCTTGCTGGCAAAGTATGGCCTTTCAATCTCCCGTCTTCCAAGTGACATTGCAGAATTTCCATGGGTGACTTTGATCACATCAACAGCAGGTACCTGGTTAATTGATGACTCTGCTCTTCAAAGAGCATTTTCCTGACCCATATACTCACCCCCTCTTAAATATTGGGTAAGGACCTGCTGTTGGGTGTTCAGAGCTCGCAAGTTCGTGGCCATGCGTGAGAAGGCTATCCAGTCCTGCTTTTGTTTGGAATGCTGGGAATTATAGTGTTCCTAAATTTCAAATGGGAAAGGTAAATCCCAAATGTAATAGTGGGAAAACAACACTGGATTACCTTCTCATTGTGGCCATGGAGAACCCGAGAGCTCTGTGTTTACATAACTAGTGCCAGAATGTTAAAGCAGTGCAAAATAAAATGACCCATAAACTTTTCGAGCTGCATTTTAAAGCACATTGGGGCCCTAACTTTGGTCAAAACAACTTGCTGTTGCTGTGTGAACAAACTGAATCCTCAATTGGGCGTGTTATGTTGCTTCTACTCTTACTGCTTGCATTCCCTTCTCAGACTACCAACACTAATTTCAATGCTGGTTTATTTATTTGCACCTTGCAGTTGTGTTTAATATACAGGAAAAGATTTTAGCAGCACGTTGTAGGTTATCACATTAAATATCCAAGTTTGATAAGAGGTGACCTGTGGATGTATAGGTGGGCCCGATTCCTCGGAGAAGTGACGTGACCTGGATTGGACTTTGACCAACCAGTGCTTCAGTATTTACTGGGCGTCTTGGTCTCCTGTTTTGACCTTGGTCTTCTGTATTGAAGGTGATGGTTAAGACAAGAAGAAAGATGGAGGCGACCTGGTTGTGATGGACGCTTGTTCTGATGTTACACTGGATCTGAAACAGTGCAATTTTAGATGTGAGGCTAGCTTGTCCCCAAGGGGTATGCAGTGACTTTAACGAAAATAAAATAGCGAATGCAATGATAACGAAGACATGTTGAAAATCTGTATAGATGGGGGTAAATGGTTAAAGGTGTGGGGTGGTTCGGGGTGAGGTTGGAAGTGTGGGCAAAGGAAAGGTATAAGGCGGCAGGCACCCCAATTAAAGAAAATATTCATTTTGTTTTCTTATTATTTCATTCGTTTTTTACATATTGGTTTAAATCACACGTAACCGTGATCTAGGGAAAGATTATGTGCTGGGAGAGGGTCGGGCTGCATATTTTTCTCTGCTAAGGTTAGATTAGGTCATTAGTTCTTGGATGGCAGGAGCAATTAACGATGGCGGTAGAGGGTACTAGACAAGAATATCTGGAATAGATGAGAGATCGAGTGTTTCAAACCACTGAAGGGGTCGGATAATTGCAGGGGGTTGGTTGGAGGGTGGTGAATAACCAGTGCACGCAATCCAACTGTTGAAGCATGCTGTTGTCTCTTAGGAAGTTTTAACTTAAAAATCGTGTCCAGTTAGGAGAAAAGCAAGTACATGAAGGGGAGGCCAATGATTTTCTTCTGAGTGTGAGGAAGGATTCTGAGGGTAGGTAGATGGGTGGGACATATCGGAATGAAGTTGGAGAAGAGCATGACGTTGATGGGGGATTTGCCATGAGGGTTGCTAGAGTGGTCGTTTCAAATGGCAAGGGAACTTTGGCTATTTAGGTGAATGATTAACTGTAGGACCACACTCTTTGGCCTTCTAGACCTGTTACATTTGCTAACTAGTAATCATAAAATATGTAAACCGAAGGCACTTTTACTGTCTTGTGCCAAGAAGACAAAAAATGTTCAGTTTCAAGCTGTGCTTGAAATGCATTTTGTAGAAAATAAACGTCTTGTAATCTTTGTATTAAAAGGTGCGGGGCTGTTTAATCCTTATATCGTACTTTGAGCTATTTAAATCCACAGGAGTAACCAACTCGCTTTAATGGGGTCCCGCGCTTTAACACGATTTCCTCTTAATATCACCAGTTTCTGTTGAAATAAGTAGGGAAGCAAAAAAGTGCAAACATCACATATAAACTACACAGTGCAGTTAGACTTCTCTGATGGTTGCATTTGTCTGGTTTTGAAATGGCATGTTATGCACCTCCGTGAATACAAACATTGGCTGGGAGGAGAAATACATATAACAAGAAATTACAGATGGGTAACCGTTTCGTTTTGTTTTTTGTATCTGTAGTGCACCCACTTTGGCAGGGACCAATTCGAATTCCTGGAGGAACCCGGCAATCTCCGATTGATATCCGTGTGAGAGACAGTGTTTTCGATCCTGAACTGCTACCTCTTTCCATTCGATATGACCCGAGTACTTGCCTGCAGATCTGGAACAATGGCTATTCATTCCTTGTAGAATTTGATGATTCTACAGACAAGTCAGGTAGGAATTAATTTGCTCTGTGCTTATTGAAAATAAATATTTTCGCAACATTCTTTATTTGTTTTTCGAGATTGTGTCTTTTGTACCATGTCCTAGTAGTTCCACCCTAAACTGTTGACGAAATCCAAAGCCTCATTCATAAGAAGAATGGTGTATTTATGATTAATGCTAGTGTTTCTTGTGGCGTTAACTCCGGTTCCGAGGGCTGGAACGAGGGGTAACGTCCCGGCAGCCCAAGTTAAAGGCCCCAGTGAAGCGAGGGCGGTTAATGATGTCTCCGGGCCGTTGCCCCTCCCCCCCCCCCGTTCCAGCATTTGGAACCGGGTGGTGAGGGGGTTTAAGGCCATTAGCACCACAGGTTACCAAAGCGTAAAATAAACACCTATTTTCATTCATTGAATAGGTCGCCGCACGCGTTCCGTTCATTGAATGAAAGTAAAGATCCAAAATGGCTGCCATGGTCATAGAAGAGGGGCTCCATACAGAGCCCCTCTTCTGTGACATGGCGGGTGGAAAAGGGAAGCTGCGGCGGCGGGCGGCCGCCACAATCAGATAAGTGGGGAAGGGGTTGGGGATTTTTAAAAAAGAATAATAATAAAGATAAAGGAGTGGGAGGAAGGAAGATGGCAGCCCGTGGTGGGGAGGCATCCTACGGGTTCCCTGGAACGTGGGCTGAGTTTATAGGTTTCAGCCTACAATCCGCGGAACCCGATTGGCTCTGCCTCCCACCCCGGGTGCTAATGTTGTTTAAATACTTCTTTGCAATTGCTGCACGTTAATGGGAACCTCTGTAAGGACTCGTGATCTCCCTAGATCAAAACTTGTTGGGGCTGTTTTCTATCAGTAGGTCTGTCTAATCTATCCCAAATTTAGTTCTTGCTGCCAACTTTTGCCTACACCTCCAGTACCACGCTTTGTGGTTGTAGATGAGACGGCTGAAAAGCCCCACCCAGAATGGTGCAATACTTTAGCCACTCCCTCCCCCCCCCTTGTCTGAGGCGTATACTAGCGTAGGTCGTGTGGTACTTGCATGTGCTGCACCTTTCCTCTTTGGCTAATCCCCTGTCCTGGCCTACCTCTTCTGCTGGGAGTGCTCGATGACACAGCAGCAATCATTTTTTGCTCCAGTTAGGTGACAGTGAATTGAAAACTGCAGTCATTTTGTACAGCTGCAGGAGAGTGTCACATTGGTTTCTGCCTGCTTTTGGAATAGTTCACTTTTTATTGAACAAATAAATTCCTTTAAACCCTGACTTTCAATCTTTCTGTTCTAATATATTCATTTGGAATTTAAGACCTCATAACCCTCGTTATCGCCTCTGTAGTGAGTCTTATTTACTTACTTAAAACACAGCATGTGCCATCCTGCAATGAATAAAAAACACGATTTTCCTGTCCAATAGTTTCTTAAACCAGTCGTGTTTTTAGATGAAGCTTTTTGATTTTGTTTCGTTATTTATTTCGTTCTTTAAAGTATCTCTATCCATGTTTTACGCTGCCTTAACACCACCCACTATTGATCTGTGAGCCGGGGTTGCTAGGATGCTCTAGTCTTTCAGTTCCCTGGCTACAGCAACACCGCAGAGCCTGCTTTGCATTCATCCAGTCCTTTAATGCCTCAGGCCTTTTTGTGTTAGTGATGTTTACTGTCAATTCCACACGTTCATAAGCAAGTGCTACAACTGAGCACCCCTCTGTAGCCTGCAACACCGGCACTACAAGCTTTGTTTTTTGGCTCCTTTGTTCTATAACCACATCTCTACTGAATTATTTCACCAACAAATCTTCTGTCTTCATAACCTCGACATATTTTGTTTATTGAAATATTTTAGAAGTGCAGTTAATTGATATCGCTACAATAACCAACATACGTAAAAGGAACATTTCATAACAGGGAAGTAAAATAGAATCTAGCATTTCATTTGAACATTCTTCTTAAAGTGGAAATTACGTTATAAAAATGGATAAATACAATAGCACACGTGACAAGGTGATGGACAGGACAGATACAATGGGCAGGGAGAGGCAATATAAACAACACATTCTAGATCATTCACAGTGGTTTGAGAACATTGGATTTTGGAGCAAAATGTTAAACACCAGGTATTGGAGTTTTATGATTAAGAAGTGTGGGATGTATTTACCCATGCATCCGAGCCCTACCTCAAAACTGTGCAGTACTGACATGAAAACATCATGATGGCCAGAGCTTCCCAGAAAATGCACAGGGAAATGCATGAAGAATAGGCTGCCACTCATTTTTGCCGATGTTATGGGCACAGAAGGACACTGCCTAAAACCACCATTGGACTACCCGCACAGTAGTCTGAAACCATTGGGAATGGCAATGCTGATTGCCAAATGCAACCTAGAATTGTGGGGAATTCATTTCTTAAATCCCAAAAATGGGTGCAGTACCAGTACTCACCACTATCCAAAAGCCGGCGTTTTAAAACCACTCTGTTTCCCTGAAGGCAAGTCAAAATGCCTATTTTCAAACATTGCAATATGTGCAAAATATTTACTGAACACCAGCAGACATTTGGCAGAATGGAGTTTTGTGTGCCTACAAAATCTGGGAAATGAAGATCATAAGACAAGGTTTATAACAAGACTGGCTGCGCTGTGGATTTCAGCAGTTTAAGTTGCACTGGATTGAAAGACACTAAAAAAAAAAATGTAAATGTTTAAATTGACTGAGTGACCTACTTTTGAGTGTCACATAGGTTGCAATTGTTTAAATGTCATAGTTTTGCACTTAGAATCAGCATTCTAGCTGCATGTGTAAAATTGCAAGTTAATTTAAAAAGCAACAAATAACATGACAGTAGCTGAAAGTCTGGCTTAAGGAACTTGATTCTGCCTGGCAACTACCCCCATCAGGAGTGAAATTTGAGTCACCACTGTGTTCCCAGGCCAACCTTCCTTTTGCTGCCCAAGCTAAGGATATGCCATCTATCTGATAATTGAATTACCTGTGCTCTGCAAGAGAGTGAACAAAGCCCTCTTCACTCAGGCAAAGGTTTTTATTACCGCAGTCGTAAAATGTAGCTTCCTCTTGGCAGGAGCTGGGAGGAGCACTGCCTGTGAGAGCAAGCTGGCTTGGCAGAAACTGGAAAGACTGGTTTCTATACCATGTGACCTGGGAAACCACACCCCTTTGGAGCCAGAACATAACTTTAAAAAGATGAATAACTCATAGAGCGGACATGGGAAAATTTTATAAATGATACCATAATTCTTGTGATTTTTCTGCCCACATTTTAAGAGGTTTTTCGACCCGGTGGCATGTTCAGGGGGGTTTTAGCGGAAAAATTGATATTACTCTAAATGTATGCATGTTAAAAATCTGAAACTTCATCAGTTAATGTCCGTACTCCCTGCACACATGTATGTAAAGTTGGGTCAATGTCAGAAATTGCAAAATCAGTTAAAAAGTGAAATATGTGCCAGTTCTGAATGCAAGCTCCCAGGAAGAGCAGAGTTTGAACAGGGTATACCTCCTGTAATGCATGATGGGTGCATATGATTTTAAAACAATATGTACCTCTGCAAATATGTATTTGTTTCAAATCTAGATTTGTGTGTAAATTGACAGGAGGAGTGGACTTTCTGCAGGCTGTAAAATGACATCACTCTGACTCACAGTTCATTCCCCAATCAAATGATAAATGGAAGTTTGACCAATTAGAAGCTGAGAGAGAGGTAGGGTCAGTGATGCTAGAACACACCCACATTCTAAACACATAAAAGCAGACAGACAGGACAGATAGAGACCTTCCAAATCCATCTGCAGCGGGACGCTCTGCCGGAAAAATCCATACTTACCTCCATACAACATCCAGAGATCCAGACTTCAAATTCATCAATCTATCCAGAACTAAGAGACCAGACCAGAGAGAAAGCAGTGCTGTACTAAGAGACCAGACCAGAGAGAAAGCAGTGCTGTACTAAGAGACCAGACCAGAGAGACCCAGACCAGCAGAGAGAGTGACCAGAGCCCAGTCTAAAACCCTGACCAGATCCGTGATGAGGCCCATTTAATTCAAGAATATAGTGTGAGTACCCAGCAGAACTGTGTAGAACCAATCTCTTAGTTTAAATTCATCTAATTCAATCTATTTAAACTAAGTAGAACTGCCTCCTAGCTGTCACCTGTCATTTCTAGTTGCAAGCTGCACTTGTCATTTTGAGCTTTTGAAATTTGCAAACCCAAAAACGACCTTTATTAAATCGCTCATATCTCCGCGACCGTTTGGGCTAGAGACTTGCAGTAACTTTCCTCTGATAGCTTAGAATCGTAGCTTTGCATCGCACCAAGAACCGCATTCCTACCCCTTATAGTTTTACCGCAATCGCGGAACACGCATCCACGAATTTTACCGCGATTTGCAATTTCTTCACATGTAAAAACTGCTGCTGTTTGCTTTCCATTTGCCAGAAATTCGTTTAACCTGTTAACTATCCCTGCATCATTGCTAGTGTGAGCCTGGACTAATATTAACTAGATACCACTTACCCTGAACCTCTGAAAGGGAATTAAAAAGCATTTCCAGCATATTTCTCATCCATTGCTAGCACATATCAAAGCATTTGGGCCCGTGTTTTCAAAACTCCTATCTGTGTTTTAAACTTCTGTTGTCTAAGCTTGGGGGGGATTGAACTGATTACATTGATTGCATTTCTGAGAACTGTGTGCTTCCTTCCATTTCCTTGCATTGCATCAAGGGGGGGAGGGAATTGCCAGAGAAAAGTGATTACATTGTTTTGTTGAAATCATATTGAGTATTTCTATACTGCATTTCATTCATTCAACCTTGCATCCATTTGAACTCTATAAAGCATTTTGTACCACCTTCTTCTTTTGTTCCTATTTACCAGTGTGCTACCTTATCCATTTCATGTCAACTCATTAGTGATTATAAGAAGTGTGCTAGTGCCAGATTCTCCGTTGTTGATCTTTATCATATCAGATTAAGTGTGCTATTCAATTATTAATTTATAATAAAGCGTGATATATATATCTATTTTAAATTATCAAATAAACCTTTTAAACTTGCAAAACAGAACTACTTCTTGGCTCAGTGGGGTCAAGGGGATTCCAAGAGAGGGGTGTTATATAGGGGTAGTCATCCAGAACGCATGAACTGGACCTAAAGATATATCCATAAGGGTTTTCATTCAGTATTCTAGACTAGGCGTTGACTTAGCTGTAGTGCTGAATTGAATCCTCTTACAGAAGGGGGGTCCATCTATGTTGAAATTGAGTATTAGATTATCACGTTTCGCAATGCAAGACTCAATTCGGTGGGCAGAACAAAGTCAATACTACCATTCTTGAATATGTAATCCCTGAGCGTTTTTCCAATAATCGGTAATCATTTGTATGACCAGGGTAATAAACACATTAGATAAGTTAGAGGAATATGTGTAATGTCAGATGTACTGGAAGGATTGATACACATGTGACTCAACATATTTCCCTTCACAAATGATGTGTTTAAAGGATGCTCCAGGGCTGTTACATGACCAGCAGGCATCTGATCAATGATGGCAAATTCTAGATATCATTTGAGGTGTAAACAGGGCTCTATGCATCACGGAGAACATGGGTTGAATTTGCAGCTATGATTATCCTTTTTTGTTTGTTTGTTAGGAGATTTATTTATCAATTTTTCAATACATTCAGAATAATCAGCGTCCAACAATACACAGTTAAAATAGAGTGAATCTTTCAATAAAAATGAACAAATTACATATTTAGAAGAACACTAAAAATAACCTTATTATAACATCTATAGTACTTTGGACAGATATTTGCAACATTAGTTAGCAGCAGGGGAGATGAAACAAAAGACACACAGCACGAACTAGGAAAATGGGGAATGACAATAATTCAAGCCGAGCCAGCCATTTTCAAATAATAAAGAACCAGCAAAATAGCCAACACATTGAGGGATACAAAATCATTAAACGAGTACCAAATTAAAATCGTCCATCATTTGTCTTCTCAAGAACGACACTTTCTCCCTGGCTGAGAGGTTCACCATATTTTGCAACCAGGGTTAATGGGCCGCACGGCTATGATGGAGTGGGAGACCTTGTTGCTGCTGTCGCCACCCTCTGATGCTGCATCAGAATGTTTTAGTGGAAAGGGAGGATAACCATATATAGCCCTGGTCTGGTCCTCCATGGCAGTGGCCATGCATGACTGAGATGCTTGCATCTGCAACATGATTGTGGGTGCGATTTCTCGCTGTCACCATAACCAGTACAAAAGGGACCCTATAAAAACTCAAACAGAAAAGAGTTGAGTAAACATTGCTTTATTAACACACAAGCATTCGCGAATGGGCCACAAGTTCAACCGTCTCGCAAAGCAAGTCGTCAAAGTGCCGCCCTTTCCCCTGCACATCGTGGTCCTTTTATACCCATCTGTTTTACATTGTCATACATTGCTGCACATAGATTATGTCCACCACAAGGCGGTTCCTCCCAGTCATGACTTTACATCAACGGTCAACAGTTCAACATCTGCTATTGTGGTTTCCTGTTATCTGTTATTCGCTCTCTCTCGTGCCCCTCTGTGTCCTTATCTCTGTGCACGAGGCTGTGCTTACTCATTCCTTCCCCACCCGTAATCTGCAGATAGTTTTAGCAGGCTCAGCATGCTTCGACATACAGTGACCAAACACAATTCTTCTGTTAAAAACAAGTTCTTGCCAGGTCAGCAGGTCTTAAATGCCGCTGTATAAAGAGAAGGCCTCTTCTTTTAACAAAGGGTACATTCTTTTAACACATATGGTGATTAGTACAAACTCCAAGTGTGAGCACAACATTACATATGTATGCGTACCTTCAATCCACCCTTTGCTCACACTTGAGCATCAATCTAAACAGTCCTAGCATAAGCAGATGGCAGGAAAGCAACATCATCACATACTGTATGTACCATAATCTTCTCCAGGCCTCCCATGTCAAAAAATTCCTGTTGTACATGGCTTTTATCCATTGGATTTAGGCGCGTTATGCTGGAAGAACACATGGAAACACAGCACGACACACATACCGGGAAGCATTGGATGCAGAGACAAATTCCTACAACTATTGCCGCTAGAACCAGTATAGGCGAAAGATGCCCGCTGGAGGAACCAGGACCCCCATCAGATCTAGAAACGTTTCCCATCCTGTAGGTTGATACGTAGGAATTTTTGGGTTTACTGCTCGTTTATTTCTGCTGTTTATTTCTTTATGCAGAGTAGACGGGGCATATACCATCACAGCCGGCATTATTCTGGCTATGTAACATACCCCAACAAAATCTTTGGCTAACCACAAATAAGCCCTCTTGTTACAGACGTAGGCATGTCCTTCAATCTGTAACAATCCCTTTGTGTAGTTATTTAGATTCACCATTTGACTGCACCCCGAGATCATTCTTTGATTACCTCTTGCGCTCCTCTTAAAACATATATTCTTTGGCCTAAACTCTTGTGTGATGGTGATAGGGGGAGGAGGTTCTCTTGCTATCTGTACCATAGCAGGTGCAAGCCCGATTCCCTCAGTTTTGATTTTATAGCGTATCTTTTCCTTTAGAAGGGTTTTGTTCTCTCCTCTAACATAACAAGCGGTATTCGGTATCATGTATTGCTGTGCTGACACTATTCTCATGTAAATTAATGTACACCCGGCATCCTCAGTAACTGGCGATGCGTACACTGGGATGCCTTCACTGCTATGTCGGGGCATGTGGGTGCAGATCCAGCAATCAGTTTTATTCACTACCCCACATGTTGTGTTTATTATCTTCACGTATTCATTTTTAGCATAGTCTTCCGGGTCGTGTTGGTCATAGGCAACTCGATTCCTGCTCTTGACCCAATCTGTTCTCCCTGTTTCATTTGACTCGGGCAACAGGTTCTTTAATTCATATCTAGATGGATGTTCCAGATACCAGAATATTATGGCAAATGCTATTAGTACTACTATCGTGCATACAGAAAACAAAATTTTGCCTCTTGTGGTACAAACTGGTATTTTCCTCTTACCTTCTGTGTTTGAGGAGCATACACTTATCCATTCAGGGACTAAACCAGCATACACGGGTGTAGACATAGTTCAGTATATGGCTCAGTATACAGCGTATATCAGTTGCAACCTAGCGATATAGCAATATCCCCTATTTAAAGCACCAGTGTCCTTATTACTCTAATAGTGGTAGGTCTCACTGAAAACCTTCATCCGATCTGTCCCACGTCTCGTAGTGCCTGTCCCAGGAGGGGAACGCCGAAGGCCCTTCAGGCTACAAGCCCGTCGTCTTCAGTAAGGCACAATTCTGCTAAAACCAACAAGAGAGTCCAAATGTTCATCTCCCTAATGATCAAAGTTCAAAACAGTGTCCTTACATGTTGCTTGGCACATACACGTCACAGGATCGGAGGCGATGGGCACACCTACTAATGGCGTCTGGCAGTACTGTTGCAACCTGGGGTTGGTTGGTTCCCTTTTCCGGAGGAATCAGTAATGGAAGCGTCTTCTTGACGTGATTCACGTGGTACCAGTGCGGTTTGCCATCAACTTTTACCGCAGTTTGTGTTGCGAGGAGCACCTGAAACTGGCCCCTCCATCTGGGTTGCAGTCCGCTGGTGCGATCGAAGGCTTTTATAACAACCCAGTCACCGGGCTGCACGTCGTGACCTTCTCCTATCAGAGGAGATGGAGCTACTGCGTTCACCTGTGCATTAATAGAAATCAGTCTATTAGTTAACCCAATACAGTACTGTTGTAATGCAGGCCATGCTTGCTCAGACAATCTCTTAGGTGATATGGGGGTCCCAATACTTGGTGGGCGCCCCATAACAATTTCGAAAGGAGATAAACCATGTGTACGCTTAGGCATAGTACGCATACTCAATAATGCAATAGGCAATGCATCCGGCCATTTCAGTCCCGTTTCAGCACAAGCCTTTGCCAGTTTGTTCTTCAGTACCTTATTTGTGCCCTCTATAATCCCAGCTGATTGAGGATGAAAAACTGTGTGGAAACGTTGATCAATACCAAGGGCCTTGCAAACTTTGCTTACTACTTCACCAGTAAAATGAGTCCCATTGTCAGACCATAGATATCTGGGGACCGTATACAAGGGCACCCAGTGTTTCAATATGCATTGTGCTGTGGAGGTGGCACTATTGTCCCGCAGGGGATATGCTTCCACCCATCCTGAGAACCCACATTTCATCACCAAACAGTAGGAATGTTTATTTACAGGCTCCAGCTGTATAAAGTCCATATACACCACCTCAAAAGGGCAGGTGGGTAACTTACTGTGGCCTGCCGGGGCCGGTACAGCTTTCCCCACATTATATAAAACACATATTTCACATTGTTTTGCCCATTGGCGACAATACATTCCCAATCTTTTGTTGTACCACACAGTACTTAAAACTTCTTCCATAGTTCTTGCGTTAACGTGGGTTGGACCATGAGCCACGCTCACTATCACAGGTAAGTATGCGTCAGGTAGTACCCAGGTGTTCGGTTTGGTATGTGCCCATAGCCCATCTACCGTCTCCTCATATTGATCATCCTTGTGCCAAGATAGTCTTTCTTCAATGGTTGCATCTGCTTGGATTTCCTTTACGCTCTCCTTCGACCCTTCCATAGTCACATCCCTCCCCACTATGAGCTGTCGGGCTTCCCACCGAGTGTCCCTTGTGGCAGCTAGTTTAGCCATCTGGTCAGCCAAAGAATTTCCCTGCGTGACATAATCCAGTGTTTTTTTATGCGCTGAGCACTTCACTATGGCCACCATTTTGGGCAGCGTAAGGGCTTGCAATAATTCAGCAATCAATCGGGCATGTTTAATAGTATCACCTTGGGAGGTTAAAAACCCACGCTCTCCCCAGAGTTTACCAAAACTGGAAACCACCCCGTGCGCGTAGGCTGAATCAGTATAAATTGTCACTTTCATACCGCTGCTTAACACTAATGCTCTCGTTATCGCAATCAATTCTGCTGCCTGGGCCGATTTTTCACACACTTTCCCACTCTCAATCAACCGTTCCCCTGTAGTTACTGCATACCCTGCTGTTGTCTCCCCATTTGGCAGTTTGAAACAGGAACCATCACAGAATAATATACCCTCATTATCAACCAGCGGGGTGTCTTGCAGGTCTGCTCTACCCTTAGTGTGTTCTTCCATTTGGATCACACAATCATGCCTAATGTCATCAGGTGAGGTGGGCAAAGGAAGCAGTGTCGCTGGATTCAAAGTGTTACACCGTTCAATTTTTACATTACTGGCAAACAGGATCATCTCATACTGTGTGAGTCTAGCTGTAGTCAAATGCTGTGTATGCACTCTATTCAGAAGAACATCTACCGTATGTGGAACCTTTACTGTTACTTCACTCCCTAGGATGATACCTGCACTTTGTTTTAGGGCTGTCGCTGCTGCAGCTACTGCTCTCATGCATGGGGGTAGGCCTCGAGCTACTGAGTCCAGAGTGCTAGAAAAATATGCACATGGTCTCTGTTTACCCCCTTGTTCCTGTGTCAAGACTGACACAGCGCAACCTTCCTGTTCATCAACAAAAAGGCAAAATCTCTTAGTATAATCAGGTGTGCCTAAGGCCGGTGCGTGGCATAGAACATCTTTCATAGCTGTCAGGGCTTTTTCCATCTCAGGTGTCCATTCTAATGGGCCGTTTTCTTGTACTTCTTTTAAGGCTTTTAGCATGGGCTGGATCAATACAGAGAATTCAGGAATCCAGTGCCTACAGTAGGATAAAACACCAATTATCCTTCGGAGACCCTTTGCCGTGTCTGGACCTTTTATGGACTGTATCAAAGCAATGCGATCAGTAGACAGGGTTCGCCCCTCTTCGGACAGCTCAAAGCCTAAATAATGGACCTTTTGTTTTACATACTGCATTTTGGCTAGGGCTACCTTGTGCTTATTCTCTGCTAAGTGCATTAGCACCAATCTGGTCACATAATGGCATTCCTCTTCGGTGGCTGCACATAATAGCAAATCATCAACATATTGTATCAGAGCAGTGTTAGCGGATAGGGCTAGGTTATCCATCTGTGTTTTTAGTGCTTGGCTGAATATGGCGGGACTTTCTGTATATCCCTGCGGGGCTCTAGTAAATCGATACTGTCTATCTCGAAGAGTGAAACTAAACAGGTACCTGCTTTCTTCGGCAATAGGAATGCTGAAGAAGGCATTTTTCAAATCAATTACCGTAAACCATTTCGCTGTTTTGGGAATTAAAGTGAGTACACTTGAAATATTAGGGACAACTGGATATCTGGGTTCTACTATTTTGTTTATTTCTCTCAAATCAATAATAAAACGATAGGGTACGGCTTCATCACCTTTCTTGTGTACTGGAAGGATCGGAGAGTTACAAGGGCTATCATTTGTTGGCTCTACCACCCATAACCGTATCATATCCTGTACTATTTGATATAGTGCCTGCTCTCCCTCGTGTGATATGCAATATTGTTTTATCCTGGGCAACCTGGCACCGGGCTTTAGTTTGATTACTACTGGGGAAACATCCAACACTCCTACATCATTCCCATGAGTGGCCCATAGTTCATTCGGGATGTCTTGGAGTTCCGGGGGCAGGGTTTGCATTACTCCTATCATACTCATAGGTTTGCTTATGGTCATTCTCACTCCCTGGGGGGAGCAATATATTGTGGCCCCTAGCGTTTTTAATGCATCAATACCTAAAAAGTTTTCTGGGCAGTGATTGGTCAATAGCCACCCATTCTCCCATTTTACCCCATGAAGTTCCGCTTCTACTATTTCACTTACAGGAGTCTTTATTGGATTTCCCCCAAATCCAACTGATACCTTGCTTTTATCCGATAATGGGACAGCGGGGACGGCTCTGATATTCACGGAACTGTTTCCAGCTCCCGTGTCTACCAGACATCTCAAGTTTCGGTGGGGGCCGATCCTAATAGAGGCATAAGGCCCCCTTTGGTCTATAGGAACCTGCACCACTCCCGCTATCTCATTCCTGCATCCTCAGGACATATCGCTTGTGTTATCCTGAAAATCATCATTATAGTATACCCCTTCTCCACATTCTTCACCCTGGCATACACCTTGTACTTGTGTCGTTTGTCGTGGCTGATACAGTAGATTGGGGGGAGGCGGGGCCGGCCAGGGAACATCCCCTCTTGCTTGTCCGTCAAAGGCATTGGGTTGAGGGGGTTTAAACATTCTATTGTCTTGGTTGCCGTACCCACCAGTCCTATTTCCTGGGGGCAAATGTTGTCTGTGAAGGGGGCCGTACGCCCCTTCCTCTCCCACCACTCTGGGGACACTGGGATTTCCATTGTCCGGGTCTCTTGCAGAAGGCACATACATCTTGGGGTAGCCCATCCCTCCTCCCATATAGCGCACCTCCTTGCACTGTACCTCTTCCTGTCCTTTGGCCCCCTATCATGTTGCTACTATATCCCTGTGACGGGCCGTTATAATTGTAGTTATACCTGCCTTGGGGACCTTGATGCAACTGTTGCATCAACACTTTGGTTTTTAAATCCTTCTCTTGTCGTGCCTTTTGTTGTCCCTTCACTCTTTCCCCTCTTTCGTAATACCTAGCCATTTCGAGGAGATCCCGGGGGTTTCTAGTCATCCATGTACTTTCTGCCCTCCTAATGTTCTCCTGAATTGGCCCGTGGAGCCCCTCTACAAAGTTTGTGGCAAAGTACCGTTGGCCCGTTTCAGACCCTATCTCTAGCCCACTGTGCGCTTTGAATGCTGCTTCATAACGCAGAAAGTACTGTGCTACTTCCTCACATGCACCCTGTATCACAGCGGACAGTTTCTCCACATTCACATCAAATGGGGGTAACACCTTTTCTAGAGCCCTCAGGACTGCCATGCCATGCCCCCTTAGGGGTTCAGGATATTCCTCATGCAGTTTTCTATTTTTGCTCGCATCCATTACATCTTTCCATTTTATTGTTTCATTGTCTTTGGCACGAAAGGGGGTCCATATTTCTTCTGGGACAATGGCTAACAATATGTTATCTACATCCTCTACGGTAAATAACCCTGGTCTGAATAACTTTCCTACTTCTTTGTAGAATCCTGCCGGGTCTATACGGGGGTCGGGGATGGACTTGGTGATATGCATTAATTCAATTCGGGATAAAGGGACATACACATAGGTGCGCATCATGTTACCAGTGGCTGCCTCTATGGTGGGTTAGCACTCTCTCATTGGCATTAATAGTAACTTTTCCGTATTTGTTTGTTCACTCACAGGGGCCTGCGCTGGTGGTGAAACAGAGGATTGATGACTAAGAGCTTTCTCTTTTATTTTTTTATAATCTTTTAATAGTTTCTCCACCTTAGCCATCCTCCATTCTTCCGCCCCTGAATCATCCACTCTTATATTAGATAGCAGTTTCTTATCCAATTCCGTCCTAATCCTATTCCACTGGGACACATATCTAGGCTCCTTTTCCTCTTCTATATCATCCACCCTAATAAGAAGATATTTAATTATGTTTACTTGTATAGGCCAGCCAAGGCCCTCCATCAGACTCACCAGGGTGGACATGGACTGCGAGTGTATGGATGCTATCATACGATTAGCTACGTTTTGGCCCGCCTGGTCTGCATCTTTGAGTTTAGCCTCTTTCCCTCACCTCTCTTTCCCATGCCCTCTTTTCCTTCTCCCATTCAACACCGCCCCTTATGACTTCCGCTATTATGTCGGACATACATCCCCATAACTGAACACTGGACGCAGTCACTGGTAGTAACGCGGCAGCGTCCTGATATGCTGAGGGCAGATCCGCAGTACTCTGTCCTCTCAATTTACAGTTACCCTCATGAAAGGTATATAGTTTAGTGGCCACTGTCCTAAATTCCAAAGGTGTAAAACGCCCCAATTGGTCCCGTAGGCTGTCATTGAGGGGTGTGCCATACAGCCCGGTCATAAGGATTTGCAAGTCTCCATCTCTATCCTTTTCTACAGTAGTCGTTCTCCTATGGTCTATCAACCTATCTGGGTCTCCATACTTCATTGGGAATTCCACCCTTTCACCCTCACTGTCTGCCGGTGGAGCTGTAGCTCCTGGAAACAATAATTCAGTCGTTGTTTGTTCTGCTTCTAGCCCTATCACATCTTCATATCGAGGCACCGGCACGGCAGGATACATACCCCCACTGTTCTTAATCATCATATGTCTATCCAACTGATCTAGCCTCTCACCCTTCTCTTTTATCTCTAGATCATGTAATTTTTGATTTACCGTTCTCTTCTGCTCCTTTGCTTTTTGTTTATTCTGAGCATTGCGCCTGCGCATTGCTTCTACCCTCCATAGTCGTACAGCCTCAAACTGTGCGGGTCTAACCCGTCTTTTTACTAACTCTATTTCTATTTTGGATATGCGGTCTATGTCAAAGGACCCGGTATCTGGCCAATTATGTTCAATCGAATCTTTTGTATATTCAGACCACTCCCTTAAAAACAATGTCGAGTTCAATCCATGTTTAATCAACATATCAAATGCAGGGGTTCCTTCAAGGGGGGCATAGTGTCTCTTGCCTATACCTCCCTTGTGGGAAGCCGTTTGACCCATCTTGGCGGTATACCGCAATTGCCTAAAACACTCACCTTTCCCAAATATGCACCTATTGGCTAACAATAATAATACATCCTCCTGGCGTATCTAACATATCATATCATCATTTCAACATTACTTCTTCATAGACGGACTTACCACCGTCCTCTTCACAAACCCTGAATCATTATTTCCTTATTCCATCATGCATCCGTCCATACCACTTATCTTAAGGGTCCCGCCAGAGTGTTCCGGACCCGAAGGGCGACAGCCTGCTGTTCCACCGCCAACGGAGCCGGAAAAACAAGGATGACGCGTTGGTTGCAATCAAAGGTGCGGATTCAGTTGTTGGGGCCCCGTGATCAATTCCTTCTCCGGTTCCGCCGCGGCGTTCCTCACCCAGTGACGGACTGTCGCTCCTTCGCGTCCCACTTCTGACACCAAAATTGTGGGTGCGATTTCTCGCTGTCACCATAACCAGTACAAAAGGGACCCTATAAAAACTCAAACAGAAAAGAGTTGAGTAAACATTGCTTTATTAACACACAAGCATTCGCGAATGGGCCACAAGTTCAACCGTCTCGCAAAGCAAGTCGTCAAAGTGCCGCCCTTTCCCCTGCACATCGTGGTCCTTTTATACCCATCTGTTTTACATTGTCATACATTGCTGCACATAGATTATGTCCACCACAAGGCGGTTCCTCCCAGTCATGACTTTACATCAACGGTCAACAGTTCAACATCTGCTATTGTGGTTTCCTGTTATCTGTTATTCGCTCTCTCTCGTGCCCCTCTGTGCACGAGGCTGTGCTTACTCATTCCTTCCCCACCCGTAATCTGCAGATAGTTTTAGCAGGCTCAGCATGCTTCGACATACAGTGACCAAACACAATTCTTCTGTTAAAAACAAGTTCTTGCCAGGTCAGCAGGTCTTAAATGCCGCTGTATAAAGAGAAGGCCTCTTCTTTTAACAAAGGGTACATTCTTTTAACACATATGGTGATTAGTACAAACTCCAAGTGTGAGCACAACATTACATATGTATGCGTACCTTCATGATGGCCCGGAGGTCTCCATGCATCACCTCACGGTATGTACGCAGTTCCTCCGTGATGGTTCGAGTCATCATTTGCATCTGCTGTTCAGACCGTATACTGCTGCATGCCTCAAGTCCAGTCAGTGTAATCCTGAGGGTCCTATACTCTGACCTCAGGGCTTCCCTGTTGGCCTGACCCTCTGCAGCCAAGGATGCATGCAGAGCCCTCAGTTGTGCCCATCAGCTGCTGTTGCTGGCCACCATGTTCAGCCTGCATGTGGACAGCAATGCCTGCTGCTGGTGCTCCACCTGTCTTGCTGGGGGTATTGTGCAATTGGCCACCCTATCCATGCCCTGAGCCAACAACTCGTGTGAAGCAGCCTATTGTTGTGCAACAGCATAATGGCCTGCTCCCACACAGTATTGCTAGCTAACACACGGCCACCACGTTGGCGGACCCCACGCCTGCATAGGCTGCAGGACTGCATCCATCCATTGATCTGCTGCCCCAGGACCAGGAGTCAATACTGTGGAGCATGACCCTGCACCCATAACCACCACAAACGGATGTACCAACACTGACTGGCTCTGTGAGGGGTCTACCCCCACTACAAAAGTTTGGGATGCAACAGTACCCACAGTCGATGCACTCACCTGCGACAGCATAGAGGTATCCATATCTGATTCACCACCAGAGCCTAAGGCTTCCTCGGAGGCGGACTCGAACTGAGTCAGGGCCAGGATGGCCTGTAGCACCAGTGGATCTTCATGGGCTCCCACACCACGCCCTCCACTGGTGTTTGATTGTGGATCACTATCCTGTTCCTCCTCCACCTCCTCCTCTGCATCCAGTGCCTCATCACCTGCACAAGGACAGAAAGATAAATGTAGACCCATGTAAATACCATAGCCCACACACATAGGCATCACAATGTCGTCATGCAACACATCAACCTGCTATGTCACAAACTCCCGCACCTATGCTGTGTCGATGCAAGTGAAGGGTAGCATGAAAGCAGCCATGGACCTGTGCTAAATACAACATGTAGTGCATTGTGCATAGCACCTGCTACCCACATGAGCACCTGACTGGCACAGTTCATCCACCAACATCACAGATGCAAAAACACATATGCCACGTACCATAGCCATGCCTGATCTGTAATACTGCATGAGATGGGACTTGCTGAATACTGTCCCAGAGCCGTGTACAATGGATGTGACAGACATGTAAATCACAAACTCAATACACACAAGTGTCACGCGGTGCTACGATTCAAGGGTGGTGGAATAGAGGGAAGCCAGACGCACCCATCACATGAGGCCAGGTCACATTGACATCATATGAGTGAATAGGCATGGTGAAGGTGAGACCTGGGGTTGGAAGTGGGAGTGGGCAGTGCAGTACATGGGAATGGCATACCAATTAAATACAACTACATCATCATCAGTGAAAATGCAGCGGGCCGGTGAAAGTGTATGTGCAGACATCAGGTGTCAATAGCTGCTAGAGGATTGTAGGATACAGTAAACGGCCACCGAGTGTGGAGTATGGCAGGGAGGCAGTGCATGGGTACAACTGGTGGCTCAGAGGCCCGTGTCGGGAGATCATATTGTGGGCAGGTGACTAGTGCATTCTCGCAGTCTTCCAGGACTAAAGCAGGGGAGAGGAGATAGAGAAAGCCGAACACATGAGGAAGGATCATAAGTGCCCCCAGAGAAGATTCACCTCCAGTTCCATTGAGGCAGGGAGGTTGTAGCAGAGGGAGGCCCCAGCCGAAGATGGACATTAGCCACCAATAATTGCTATGAGAAGTAACTGACCCTGAGGGAGTTGGAGAGGGATGATCAAATACCAGGAGAAGGAAGCAAATTGGGAAGATGGAGTTGAAGGAACTGCATCACCAGGACTCATAAGGCCCTGTGGACAATGGAGAGCGATTGGAAATGAACAGTCGTAGCCACCGGGTGCCAGTGCCATCATCACAGTCCTAGGGAGACACAATACCTGGCACCAAGACGAAAGGACACTCCCCAGGACAGGATGAGTTGCAGAGGGAAGAGAGTACAGGCACAAATCTGGGTATAGGCCATTGCAGTACCCCACCATAGGTATGACCAGTCCTCTAGAGACAGTGAGCTACTGGGGGAATGAGAGGAAAGAAGAAATCCCCCTGAGGAGGTGCAGCTGGCAGGGTGACCTCTCGGAGACGTCAGAGATGTGCGGAGAGAAGGCGAGTGTGGAGTGCAAGATTGTCACAGGCTATCCGCCATCACAGGTTGGAGCAGGAAGAGGGCCAAGAGAGCCTGGCCGTGGAAGGAGTGAGCAGGTGTGGTGATGGGGTTTGTCACGGTGTGCAGCACATTGTGCGTATGCAGTCTGCAGGTCAACAAGCATGTGTCAGTCCACCATGACATGGTTCACCCATTAGTCATGCAAATGCAGCCATAACTGCCAGACAACCAACACACTTCATCCAAGCAACATACACATGTCCTAGACACACACGCATCACCACTCACCAGACATTCCCTCATAAATTGGCAGGTCTCCCACACCTTGGATCTGCTCCACATCAATCATAGCACCTATGATCTCCTCCTGAGTTCTTCATCCTCTCGTGATGTCCCACCTCCAGTCACCAGAGTAGAGGCGTAGTTGGCACCCATCTTACCTTTGGCTCGGCGCCGGAGGTCATACCAACGCTTCATTGCTGAGCGCCACTCATGCGAGTGCATACCCAGAGTGGCTGGGACCACTTGGGACAGTAGGGGCTGGAGCACAGGTGGCCTGGGCTGTGGCATCACACACTGATGGTGTGACTGTAGGTGTCCTTGCAGGTGGCTGTGCCTGGGTGCTAGTGCCATGACGCTGCACAGCATGTCCTTTCCCCTTCAATGCACATATAGCATCTGCCCCTGCGTCTCCGTGGACCGGGCGGGTAGCACCACAGGCATGGTTGGGTGACCCGGAGGCTGCGTGGTGGTTGCTACAGCTGCCCCTGCAGCTTCCTGACCCTGTTGGGTGGGGGGCATAGCTCTCCCTGCATGGGCTCGGCCACCTCGCACACCTCGGGCTCCTCCGCCACCCCGGCCACCTTTGCCTCCCTTCCCACTAGTTGCCCTCACAGTCATGGCACAGATGGATTGGTGCAATGGGAGGTGCAGCTATCGATTTGTAATGGGCAATTTGAGTGAGGGGGCAGTGTACGTGATGTAAAACGTACCACTGTGCCCCAGCAAGGCTCGATGTAACCCCTGGGGGAAACATAAACGGGCCGCGTAACGCACGGGCACCCCAAATATGAAAAATACATGTATGCGACACCCCCGCATTGAAGAGATCGCGTGGAAACGAAGTCCACATGTCTGTCCGCTATAACTCGGCAAGCGTGCTCTCCTACACACTACTTCATCCCGATCCTGAACGCCACGCCCAGCGCGTGTCACGTAAGTTACGCGCTTAGGGCCTTTTCTCTGATTCACGCTAACGTGCTGTTTCCAACGTGCAGACTCACGCTGTTTCCGGGTGGCCACGCGAGTGACACGGAAGACCCATGCTCCTGCCTACCATCCTATTTACCTGCCTCCAACTGCCCTGAGCTGCCTCCTACGAGCCATCTGCTGCTGCCTGCCTCTCTGGGCCTGCTGCCCACGTGCCCTGCATTTTGGTGCCTGCTGTACAGCCCTTGCCAGTGTTCCTGTCGTTGTAACTACCTCTGCTGATCCAGGAGACTCCCGAGCTGCCATACCACTGCTCCACAGCCCAGCCCCAGGAACACCTTGCCCACGCACACCTGCGTCCTGGGGTTGCCATGTCTGACACACCATCATCTGAGGCAAGTGGCAACCCCCACCCCCCAACCCCCGGCAGCGAGGCAGAGGGCTGTCAGCTTCTCATCCATGGAAGTTGGCATCCTGGTGGAGTAAGTCCTGGGGCATTATGATGCCCTCTTCTACAGACCATTGCAAGTCAGCAATGAAGGACGGAGGAAGATCTGGGCGGACATTGTGGGTGCCATCAACGCGGAGGGTGTGGCACCCTGCGACTACATCATGTCCACAAGTGCTGGGAACACTTCAAGTCCAGGACCCACAACAAGGCCCGGTGCTTCCTCAGGGCTGGTGATGATCGAAGGGGGCAGACTCGGTACGCATGGGCCTTTCAACACGATTTTGCTGCTCGACCGGTGTACGTGCAGATTTTTAATGCAATTATGATGTGGGGGGCTGTGTGCTGGGCCACGGATGGTTACTAGGGGAATCCAGACGTGGACCCCTTGCTCACTATTCTAAGAGAGGCACAGCTCCACCCTACTGATGAGGTCCAGCCAGACCGAAACACGTGTCCGGGTTTGTTGTTGGTACTCTTGTTCAGAGGAGAATTGCTTAGCATTTCGGTGCTGGACTGCCCTAGGGCAGGACAGAGACTGTTGTTTTAGATAGTTCTCCTCTGTGAAAGATAGTGAGCTATAGACTCTGGGTAAGTCTCTCGTAACCAGAACTAATGTCCAACAGAGGGACTCCCAGGACCCCCACCCCCCTTGTTTATTGCTTCATTTCATATGTGCCTGTTCCCAATGCATTTATGGGGCGCACACATGCATGTGTTAATTATTACGGACTATATTTTATAGATTACTTTGGCATCCTTTTAAATTAGATTTTTCTAAATTTTAGAATGTGTACTGTTGCATTTGTTCTGTTCGGTATAAGTTTGTAACCCTTTACCAGGAGAAAATCATGATTGTTTTCTGTATGAAATGATTTTATTAATCTGCCTTTTTTGTTTGGCTAGAATATTGTGCTTTCGTATTTGTATTGCCAGAGGCCCATTTTGTTTCTTCGTTTTAAATGAATACAGGCTTTTGGTTCTGCTGATCAGAAACAGAATTATATTACTTATTTGCTTGGCCGTAGGAGTTGCGGCTATGATCCATTGCTACAGGATCCAATTCGGGTTGCTGCCCATTAGGTTTTCTGTTATATGTTCTGCTCATTTTGCAACAGAAGTGTAAAGCTTCAGTAAGGGAATCGTTCATTGCAGAGCTGCCTCTTGAGATTGCTTTGTCATGTTTGGCCAGCTGCAGCTTTTTGTTTGTGTGGGGGTAGCGCTCCGTGGAGTAAAATAATTCTGTCTCAGTGCAAGTTTATTGACTTCTTGGGACAATATTGTTTCATTTCTCTCTGTAGGGAATTCTGAATGCTTTCCATTTCAACTGACAACCATCTTGCGTCTCTGTCCTCATTGCTTGTAGCTGAGAACCCCAGGATTTCTCTAATTGCAGTAAACGTACATGTGTCCACTTACTCTAGCATTGGAGGGTCAGATTGCCACATCGTAGCACTGCTTACTGCGGGATTTCATGCCAATGCTTTTAATCTAAGTGTCTCAAAGTGATGACATGGAACCTCGTAGTGTTTTTGAGAATTGATCTGATAGTTCTCTGTTCGGACTACATTTAAACGTTTCTGCCAGCATGTTGTGTCCCCTTGCGAACGTGCCAAAACGACCTAGTATATCTGGAAACCACAGAGTCCCAGAGAACTAGTTTTATCGCCATACTGGAAATTCTTCTGAATGCAAATGTGATTTTGTTTAGATCTCTTCACAGGAATATTGATTTAACGCTATGATCATATTTCTCATTCTTTGTTTTCAAATATATAAGTAGTTATTCATTTGGCAAATGATGTGTTAAAGTGGGTCATGACCAACGTCAAATTTCTGTTCAGCTGTATTACTCCTTTTGGCAGGAGCCACTTATTGACCAACAATATGTACTGTGCAGGAATTTATGGCACAGCATGTTGAGAAATATTTTCTATATGCAGGGCTTTTATTCCAGATGTGTAAACCTGAGTCTTCTAGTAGACTGGTGTAGTTTCTTGAACTTTAGGGTGTAGTCTTTAAACCGTTTTGGAAGCTAGTTTATGTCGTCGTTTTATTCTAGATATGTAGACAATCTGTGATAGTGTGTTCTCTCTGAGTGTTAAGGGTGCATTTATTCCCTTCAATGCGAGTGTGATTTCCAAAGAGAGTGAGCTTTGGCTCTAGAAAGTGTTGTCTATAGGGAGTTTGCCGTAGGGTTTTCTAGAGCGAGTGTTGTTCTCTAATGGATACTCTTGGACTCTCTAGGGAGAGTTTTTCTTGAGTGTTACTCTTAGGAGAGTGTGTTTTCCTTCAAGAGTGTGTATTGTCTAGGTTTTGTATTTCTCTACACTACTCTAGGCATATGCACCTCTAAGTAAACGTCTTCAGTTAGTACTGGAGAGAATATATATTTGAGGAAATAGACTCTCGTATACGTCTATAGGGTCAACCACCAGGTAGAAATTGGATCAAACCAGTAGAGCCAAATGTATGAAATCCATAGGGTCCTGTTTGGCATGAGTCCAAATAACTCTGAGCAGGACTGATTCAAACCAATCACTGAGGGGGCACCAATGACATGTACCTTTGCAAAAAGGGGACCCTCACAGTACTTTTACGCTAATCATAGAGGGCACCAAATGACGTGAAGTCCTCATTTATTGACTTTGACCTCGTGCCCTGAAGGAGAGTAACTCCCCTTCAATGCAGAGATTACAAAATTCTTATTAACAAAGATGCTTCCCATTTTTCACCCCATCTGTCTGACTTCTTTGAGAGGTCTGCTGAAAAGTCTATTTAGTATACATGTAAAATGTAGCTATCTAACTATCCATAAAAATGGAAAGATTGTCACAAGTCTGAGAGTCCGTTTTGTCTGTACATTTTATAACATGCTTTCTCAGGCTTTCCTATTGCTCGATATTCCACGTGCACATTTTATTGCTAACAGATATATCCTTTTTAGCTCAGATGCTCATCTTTGTTTTGAATGATTAGCAAGATCATAGAGTTGGTATATTTTAAAAAGGTATTTATTAAAAAAGAAATGGTCTCCATGTTCTTTTAACCATCACAAAATGCATATAGGCTGATGCATTCTCTTAGAAAATGTATCCACTCTTCAT
This sequence comes from Ambystoma mexicanum, assembly GCF_040938575.1. Classification (NCBI taxonomy): domain Eukaryota; kingdom Metazoa; phylum Chordata; class Amphibia; order Caudata; family Ambystomatidae; genus Ambystoma; species Ambystoma mexicanum. The sequence goes on from NC_090922.1 coordinate 124,840,788, forward strand.
GAATTAATTCTTTACAATAAAATACTGATTGCAATTGTATATATTTTTAACTTGGTTCATTCAAATATTTGTCTCTTTGCACATGATTTACATTAAGGTGCATTGTTGCACAAAAAGCATGCTGTCATGTGTTGTCTCCACAATGCACAGGTGTATCTAACCTGGATCATGCCGTTAACAGTTTTCCAAATAATTTAGTTTATTGGTTTCAAAAAATGAAATGTAGGTTTTAAGACTTCAAACCAAAGTGCTTAAATTGCTTCTTTTGTCTCTGTACTTGATGTACTGTGTAATAAAAAATAGTTTCCCAAATGCTTCCGTGTATCTTACTAGGAATTATCAATGTTTTCCTTGTATCTCTTTGAATGTAGTAAATTAATAATTGAATTTAAATAGCAGGCTTGTGCTTCTATACAGAATAATAAAGAATTGTTTGCAATTTGGCTTGGCTTGGCTTGATAACCGGTCCTATCCTTATCTTCAGTTGCAAGCAGCTGGCATCTTTGTCAGAGTACATATCTGTTGGGCTTTCTCCCATCTCGACTGGTCACTCTCTGTCTGCCTGGGTGTTTCAGCTACTCTTCTCCCATATCTGTTGGGCTCCTCTCTCTGCTCCCATCTTCAGATCTGCTGGGCTTCTTTCTCTGCTCCCATCTGCACGTCTGTTGTACGGCACCGCAACCTCCTCCTTCGGCTTTTCTGAGGCGTCTATCTGAAGCTAATCCTATGCGCCTTTTATAATCTGATGCCCCCTTTTATACTGTTTTCGATGTCCAATTAAATGTAATCTCTGAATTGATGAGTCTTACTTAACCTCACCACACACTCAAATCGTTCCAGTGCCCTGTTTGCTGATGGTTATCTTATTTTTTTTTTTTAAACGTAAACGTCCCTAATGAATGGGGTTGTTATCCTTCCCTACCTAACAGGATACTTGGCCATCTTCAAGCTCCTTGGTGTAATTGCCTCATGAGGTTGGAGAAGTTCTCTAAACCGGGTTTGCAAAAATTACTTTCAGGCCTTTCAATTATTGAAACTTAAATGATGGCCTTTTATTTGGCTTGTAGGAATTTCACCATAAATCAAACTGTGTGTGTGTGTGTGTGTGTGTGTGTGTGTGTGTGTGTATGTATGTATATATATCCATCTATCCATATCCTGGCCGGCAGCTGGTCAAAATGTTTAATGTTGTGGTTTCAAAACATCTACCATAGGAAAGCCTAAATACATGACAAGCTGCCTTCCACCATGATTGTATGCTACTCTTTTACTACAGGAGAGTCCCAAATGTCCCAAGCCTACACTTTTTGCCTATCCACAGGATCCCCATCCTTATCTGAGCATTCTTACATCCACCTGGACTGGTCTCCTCTATAGCACTGCTAGTGCTTCAGACGCATCTGCTCATGTATCATATTTAAATGGCACTCGTTTTCAAATTTGTCATATCTCCCAGTTCTACTATAGAACTCCTCATTTACTATGAATTTCAATTTGATAAGATTGGCACTCCAAACTACCCCCTCAAGAGCCTACTTCTCATCTTACAACTGATGTCAAGGCATAAAATAAGCAGTGTTACATAGCAATTTGCTATGCAGTTCTGTAGGTTTGCTAATTAAATTTTAAGTTTCCCTGTTCAATGAAAGCACAGCTCGCCCTGCATTCCTCTCTTGCCTCCAGGATTCTTGCCACCCTCTTCTCTGTTCACTGCAAGCTCAAAGGGGATAATGGAGAGCGAGAATGCAGCAGTAACCATCTCCTCCACAGTGCCAAAGACTTGTGTGGGAGTGCTAGACGCAATCTTTTCTTTTTCAAATGATTGCATACTAGAAGTAATCAGGATGATACTTTTTATTAATGGTGTATTATGGAGCTAGGCGCATGCCAGACCGCAATAAAATTGTCACAGATGATGCAGACTCCTATAGGGCAAAGCCTTCGAGGTATGATGAATCTATTTCCTACTTGATTCCTGTGGACCTGCTAAAACTGAGAGAAACCTTAAAAGAAGTTAAACTTTTGTATTATGTTCCAAAGCTTCTGCCAGAAGCCAGAAGCCCTGAGTCTGATGGCATACCCTTGGACCTATTTGCAATGGGTAATGTCTACAGCATGAGCTGCTTTGGTGAGCGATATTGTAGAGTTTTATTTTTCTGTAAGTTATTCTGCTAGATTTCGTGGGAGCTATACCAAATTGTTTTTGTTTTTTTACGTTTACCTGTTAGTACATTTTGCACAAATGATTTCATTTTGCACAAATGATTTGCTGGCAGAAATGGCATTTCAAATGCGACATTGAAATCAAATGTACAGAAAAGTGCCCTCATTATGTATGTTTCGATTAGCCATTCACTCTTATCGTCTACTTCCATAGATAAGCAGCGGGCATTTCAAGTTGCTTGGATCTTGCTTCAGGTGCCTTTTTACGTTGTACATATTAAAGTAGAGTAGTGCGTTTTTATAATGTCGAAACTTAAGGCGTTCAAAGTAAATGCCACACCAAAATCAAACTGATGTAAATCTAGCGACTCAAGTCGTGGATATATACTTATATAGGACTAAATGTTTACCTTCCAAAGTCACTTGACAGAACGTTTTACAAAGGTTGCTGTTCTCTTGTGACCTTGACAAGTTCATCATTTTCATTCTTCAACTGAAATTACTTTTTTCTGTGACTAACGCTAGAAGAAGCCATTCTTAGAATTATGTGCCTGATTTCCAAAGCCATGAAATATATACAAATATCATACATTCATTGATTTACCCCCATTTCCAGTCCCCCTGTCATGGACGGACCCGTCTCGTTCGCTCAGAGTACCGGAGAGTATTGCAATGGTATTTTTGCCAGCTGCAAGTGCTATCATGTGCCTTTTCTGCAGTCAGGGGTTACTACGCAATGGTGATCTCCTGCTGTTCCTTTACATACACAGAAGCTGCAGCTGTCGGGTTGGCTGGAGCTGCGGTCACCAATTATTCTTGCTAAACTTCATAAATTGTGCATGGAGTGCTTGGTTCCTCGGCATTCTGTGTAATGGTTTTTTTTGTGTTTTATTTATATATATATATATATATATATATATATATATATATATATATATATATATATATATATATATATATATATATATATAATTTTTTTTTTTTTTTTTTTTTTTTTTCCCGGTTGTGGTTATGAGGAATGCTCATTTTCAGTAGCATACCTGCTATTCTTTCCCCTCAGAAGTTTTGAAGATTTTATTTATTTTAGCGAGCAGGCCACCTCTGTGGCTGGACACGATAGCCATTTCTGTCACCTGAAGTTTCACAGGTTGTAACTAGGTGCTTCTTAGTGCGACATTTAAAAGCATTCAGAATAGCATTCCCTTTCCTGCCGTTTCCTGAGCAATTCTAGCCATAGTTCTCTCCAGATAAGACCATTCAACAGTTTGTACCTTGGCGCTGTAGCTCACTTGCCCCGGGTCAAAATCTCTCTCTCTCTCTCACTCTCTCCCCTGCCCCCCCCCCCCCCCCCGCATTGGTTACCGGTCTGAACGCGATACGATTTAAAGGGGACTTTCCTACACAGCGATGAATGGAACAGGATTGCTATTCTTGCAGGGGAAGTTTGAAAAGCACTCGGGAAATCAAATTGGAGGATCCATGCTCTCCTTTCTATACCCCCAGCTCTGGAACTTGTTCCCACATGATGGAGCAAGTCATTTTATTCCATGTACGCCAGTACTTTTCGGGTAAGCACTACAGAGCCTGGTATAAATGGGCTCCCTTTAGTGGTATCCCACCTTTCCATCACCATGACGAACTGAATTCACTCATGTAAGACGCAAACTAACACGTTACTTTATCCCTCTCTGGTAATAGTATTGTAGTTAAAAATTGTGAGGACAGATGTATAATCTAGATGTTAGATCCACTAGATCTATCTATCCTAACCTACCATAGTAAAAGGTCAGTTTGATCAGAATTTAAGTTCATTCGAGACGCATACTATAAAACCTCTTATTCATATCTGGTAAATTATTGTAAAGCGCTAGCTATGCACTTGAATGAAATCCAGCTTTAAGGAGCCAACTCCCTTAGTGTGATTATAATATCATAAAATACATGAATAAATGTATGCCTTCTTCTTGCACAGTGAGCTACACTGTAAATAGTTTGCACGTCTCTGCAACTGGACAATACATGAAAGTGCCTAATGCAATTGCTAACTTGAATAACCTTTACTCACTACATTTTTATAAATGATATTACAGCGTTTGTTACTCACACTAAACATAACTCTACAGGAATTTATTCTAGCCTCGACGATGGCCAACTACAAATTACTATTCATCCTATCAAAGTATGCTATACCTATCTCTAGTTCACATTTAAACCTTTTGCTGAACCCAGATATCGGATACAATTCACTACACAAGCTGTTATAGACTGTCAATATTTCCTTTCAACACCTTCCTCCTGTACCTCCCCCTGTCTGTTTACCCTCCTGCTTTCAATGTTGAAACCCTCTATGGTGGTCTTGAGTAGGGTTGACAATCCCTATACTCTATGGTTTTTGGCCCTGAGTTGTGTGCACAGACTTGAAACCTACATAGAGAGCCTAGTATGGCATTTATTTAGGATGATATTAAGAAAATTCTGACTCACGCTGGTTACTGCTATTTACAAATTGAAGGTCTTCCTATCGTGCCTCCTTCACTTAAGAGTAAAACCATTCTGGGTCTGAGGGCTCTGCCCTTTCATCTTTCCCCTTCCCGTCTTACATCTTATGTAACCATGCAGACACATTTGCCAGCTGGCTTGGAGATGCCCGAGTTTGAGCTTCATAAGTGTATCTGGTGAAGAAGCTTCCACACTTCAAGACCACACCTTAGCACATTTTAGAGTTCCTTGCACATCCGCGCACAGACTACCTCTAGTACCACCTAACACAGTACTGGAATTTGCCATCATGGAATTGCTCTGCTCAATGAACAGGTATTTTATGTCCTGAGTATTTTGTCTTATCCATTAGCAAGGATTACACATGCATTCCTTCTACCACAATATTAACTCCCAATGTGCTCTCCAATTGTACATCTGTGTGTTCCCTACTTCATCCTCCTCCCCTTTAAATTTCCTCTCCCCCCTCTGTGAGCTCCAAAGGCTAAAGTCTTGTTTCACTCTAAGTGGGTGTACAATATGCTCTATTTCATGCTAGACTTGGTGCCGTATGAGCGTTACAGTGGTAATGGCCTCAGTATAATTACCTCATTACCTACCCAAACATACCATGTCTCAACCAAGACAAAAGGTAGGTGTTTTTCACAAGATATATTAAAAGCAAACGGAAGCCATTAAAGACCATAAGGGCTTGGTGTCACAAGTGTGGTTAAAGCTGTTAATGCCCTTGTATGCAAAAGAGAGCACACAGGTTGGGCCAGAAGGGATGTTTGTATAGAGTTGTCACAACAGGCTCATAGGCTGTTACTTGTGTAAATTAAGCCTTGCTGGCTAAACAGTCCCTCCCTCTGTCGTATTCCAGTTGGGAAATGCAGGGCGATGAGTTGGCCGGGGCTGTAATATTTCTGATATAGGAAAAATAGCCCACCTTTACCCAACAAGCTTGGGTTTGTCTTCTACTAGTGTTTGGCAGCCATTTGTTTTTTGCCCTAATTATCCCACTGTGGTGCAGTTTTTTTTTTTCTTCTTCACCCAACTTGTCCCAGAATTGCATGTAGAGTGCTCCATTACAGTACAACACTGCACCCTTTAGCTCCGATATAGTGACAAACTGGAAGTGATGGGGTGCTCTCTAGCCTTTAGAAACGGGTCATTTGTAGATGGGTGGCTTGAGGGTACAGCTAATCTGATAGTTTTTGAGAAAGTATCCTTTAGGTCGACCAGAACACTACGTGCCTGTTATGGTACCTGGGAGGACTTTGTGGAAATGTATGCGGTCACAGACGTCCAAAAAAATAGTTTGATTTTTATTTACAATTTCTTTGAGGTGCTGGTATGAGGTGGTTTTGGCTGCTGGGTGATGTGACTAAACAGTTCTTGGAGCTATCCCCTCTGTCTCCACAGGGCTCCCTCCAGCCTAGCCCTAGCCCTGGCATCTAAAATCAGCTGAAGTACTAGAGATAGTGTGTTAGACAGCGGGCGTTACAAATCTGATGTTGGGAGTGCCTAACGCCCAGGCATGAGCTATCGAACACCCGCAGGGACTTCCTAAGGGTTGCCCTATTCTAGTGTTCCCTTCACATTTCTCACTCCTTTCCTTGATCTTACATTTGACTATTGTCTCGGGAGGATAGAGTAGGGGCAACATTCTCGCCTTGGACGCAAGACGACATGGAGCAACACAGGTCCGATCCCCGGGTCTGCGCTGTCTCCCATGTTCCACCTTCCTCCCTCCACTCTGTACCCATTAGTAGTCCAACCTCTCTCGCAATTCCTCTCTTCTACTCACAACCTGTTTCCCTTCAACCTCTACCCTCTCCCCTCTTTCACTACTCTTACACGCTCCCCCCCCACCTCTCTACTTCCATTCACTCTCAAATCACAACTACAGTCTTTCCACTAGGTAATACTCTTTTGTACACAAACACATCACTTGCACTCCTATCCAATTGCTCCCTAGCACTCCGCTCCACCTTCCGCCATCTGTATGGTCTCTGTCCACCTCCACACCGCCTAACCTCACCCAAACACCCCTCACACACTGACTCTCATGGAATTTCTATACCCTTATCCTTTGGTTTTCTGCCTCCCCCTCCAACCCCCCCCCCCCGGTTGTGTGTTTCACTGGACCCTTGCATCCAATCTATTCTGTTCTGTCCCTCGTGGTTTGGGCCACTGCTCTGCGAGGATACACACATCCTTTCTAGCCCTGTGTCCTCTGTGCACATGGCAATTCAAACAGTTTGTTCCAATTTCTGCTCATTGCTGTGTCAGCGCTTGCTTCAATCCAGGAGGCGGTGAGTAGGGTGGCTCTGTATACACCAGTGCTAGAATCTTTGCATGGCTGTAAGTGTCTTTCTCCTTCATTCTGCTGGGATTACTTGACACAGCAGGGCATGCTGGTCCTTTAACTCGTGTAATGAAAAGCAAACTCTGGCCACAACGGCAGGACACCCAACTCCCTCAGCCCAGCTCTGGGATAGGATAGGCTCTGGCATTTTCCCTGGTGTCCCTGTGTACTGCCCTTGCCTTCTCCCCATTACCCATCCCACAGCACCACCCCTCTCCCACTCCTGACCTGGTTAAACCCCAGACCCTGGCACATAACTCCACCCTTTCTTCTGAGTCCCTTTCCTCTGGGAGTTTGCTAGCTTTCATGGGGTATCTAAATTAAAAGTTCACTTTAGCTTGTTTGTTTCCTGCCCTATTTTTAATAGTTAAATCAGTAGGGTTCTAATGCCATGAGCCATCTAAGGATGCTTGGACCAGTCTCCTTCTGGTGGGCTATCCATACCAAATGTGCGTGTTCAGAGATAAAGATAAACCTCCTCCGTGAGATACCACGGTCTGCTGTGCACAGTCCACTTTACTGTCTGACATTACAGTTCTATGATGGTTAATTTTCTCTTCCTGGTGAACAATATCTTACTGGTGTGTATGGTAGGTATTTCTTCTACATTTGTTACTTGAGAGAAAACTGCCCTCAGAGCTACTAGATGAGCATCGTTTTTTAGCAAGAATGCATTTGAAAAATCTGATCTAGTTAACACAGGACTGTTATATACTCTGAACGGCTTCCACCTTGGTGCTGTGGTTAAGAGGTAGGCCATTCTCCACCTGGAATCCCTGATATTTTACTGACTGTTGAGCCAAGTGGCATTTCTCTGGTTTAGCAATGATCACAGCCGCAAGCAGAATGGAAACATTGTAAACTGGAAGAGCCCGTTCATAGTGGCGAAGGCAGCCTTTCTTTTGGCTTCAGAATCTAAGGTTACTTAACATTATCTTTTGTTCAGATCAAGGATGGATATATATTCTTCACTTCCAAGAGTCTCTACAAGTTTGTCAACGTGTGGCATGGGATGTGCGTTTAAATTCTGACACCACACAGAGTCTTTGGAAACCAGTACAGAAGCGCCCACTCTGGTCTGGTGTTGCTACCGTCACCATCGTTGAGGACCAGTTGTTATATGAACTGCTATCATGACTAAGTATTAACATTTTCTTGAATTCCTTTTGGACGGTTCTCTTTAAAACTTCCAGTAATTAGTATGGTTTTCTCTGTATAACTCTCTTGGAGGTGGTGTGATTTTTGTGGAAGATTCCCTGTGCTGTTTCTAGTTTCTCCGAGCAATTGTCTCTCTGGTGATATTCTCATATAATGCTAGCAGCAAAGTATCATTGTTTTTCTTTCAACTAATTATTTGATGGGCTACAACTGGGAGCGTTTCCCTGGATCTGTCTGCTGGACTGGTAAATCAGGTTTGATACTATGTTGATAAAAACATAGGGTGCATGCCACCTAGCCGGTAATTAGTTTTGCGTTGTGAGTAGGAAGACAACTCCTTTATTCTGCAGTTTTGTAGTTTTGTTTTCTGGTTCTAGATTTTTTCTTGTCTGGCCTGCACATCCTGGAGGTGTGATTTTTACCAAAACACTGACCATCTCATCTTCATGTGTTCTCTGGTATTCCTGCCAACGGATGGTCACTTGTTTGTCGAGTTTTTGGATTCTTCCCTTCATCATTGTATCCTGAACATATTGGGGCTTTTGTCCATAGACGTAGGGCGAATGAGGTTGAGGCTTGGGGTGTCTTTCACATTGGCGAAGAGCACCCATAGAAGGTTCTCGTCCCAATCTCATCACTCCTCATCAATGTCTAATTAAACCTTTACACAAGTCCATCAAACTGGGGATTATAAATAGAGGTTCTTATTGTTTTGATGTTCATAAGCTCCTTCATCTCTACAATTAGTCTCGATATAAAGCGGTAACCTTGATTTGTCAGACTGTTGTTGTGGATCCCCACACTGGTGGAGAATGGTATGAAGACCTTCAGGATTGCCTTTGTAGTATTTCTTCTCAATGCAAAGGCCTCTGGATACTTGGCCATGTAGCCCCTAATATCTGGATCGAAAAAAGAGCCACTTTGCAATCTACCTGGACAAGAACCTTAGTAATGGGGCTATAAGCAAGTCCAAAGCCCCAGGAGTGGTGTCCATGGTTTTTGTGCCCAAAAAGAACACCAAAGAGCTTCGCCCGTATTCAGACTTCAGAGGTCTGAACAAGATAACTCGGAAAGACAAGTACCCATTTCCACTGATATCATTCATTAGAAGCAATTTGCAGAGCCCAGTATTACACCAAGCTGATCTTGGCGGCGCCCACCAATAACTCTGCACTAGACCAGGCGATGGAGTGGAAGAGGGCCTTTAGAATGCCTTTTTGCCTCTACGGGTATAGAGTGCTGCCATTTGGGCTGGCCAATGCTCCAGCTGTGTTTCAATAATTCATAGACAAGGTCTTTGCAGATATCCTCCATTGTTCAGTGAGGGTATATTTTGATGATATACTTACATATTCACGCTTGATACAAGAACACAATGCACATGTTATCAAAATCATGCAATTTCTTTGGGATAATAAGCTATATGCCAAACCTGAGAAATGTGTGTTTGAAGCCCTTTCCATCTCTTGCTTGGGACATCTCCTATCCGAGGAGGCTATAGCCATGAATCCATGCAAGATAAAAGCTGTTAGTGATTGGCCTGCTCCCATGACTGAAACGAGTGCAACCATTTTTAGGCATGGCAAACAGGAAGTACATCGCTAATTTCTCCAGACTCGTCCAACCACCTGCAAAAAAGGTGTCCCTTTCAATGGATACTATGAGTAGATTAATTGTTTCAGGCATTTTAGCAGGCTTTTACTTAGGGTTCTATTCTCTGTCAACCAAACACCAACAATCCTTTTATTGTGGAGGCAGATGCATCACAGACTGTGGCTGTGCTATGCGAAGACTCCTACGCATCCCTCACATAAACCCTGCCTAAAGTCTCCTCCCAGGTGGCCAGGGGAAAGCAGACGCTTCCTGATCCCAGCCCTGGGGGTGGTGTACGGTGGGGGGGGTTCACCTGGAAGGAGACAAGGCCCAGGGTGGTGAGGAGATTCTGTGATGAGACATTATTTTTCCTCTGACAAGAAGATTCTTCCCAATGTAACGAACAAGGTAATGGCTTATGTTATTTTAATGTCCCTAAACCTCATATTAGATCCAGGGTTGTGGACCCTAAGGTTATAAAATCTGAGCAAACTTTACCAAAAAGATCCTTTTGGGCATCCCAAACTAAACACCTGCCTCAATCCTAAGGGTACAATGTAAAGGAGTATGGAAATGCTGTCTTCAATAAACCACCTTCCTCTGTAATAGCTAATTTTCGTAGCCCCTCTCTTAATAACTTTAAGGGAATCAACCCTACCCTTAAAGAGATTCAAATATGATAAAAACCATAGTTGTTGAAATATGGAAGCAGAAGGAAGACAAGAGGCTGGCAAACCAGGCAAAAGTGGTTGAATAAGGAGGACGCCGGAATGGGGAGACGGATTTGACCTGTGTGTTCTGAGAGAGTCCTGTCCTCCCAACCTCTGAAGTGTAGAGGCTGCACAGCAGAAGACTTGCTGGAGAAACGGTTTTCCCCATGTGAGCCTGATTGCAGTGGTGGCCGAGTGGCTGGCATGTCGGAGACTGAGTCAAGAAGTAAATGTCAAGTTAAGAGTCTCGGGAATAGAGGATATTCCCAAGATGTGTGGCCAGACTGGAGACACCAGAAGGGTGTGGGTCCCCAGCGAGCCAGAAGCAGTAGAAGTTGTAGTAGAAGTCGGTAAAGCAGTGCAACCCGAAGAAAAAGTGTTTCAGAAGCCGGTGAGTGAAGCACAGCGTTATTTAAACACTGCATGAGCCTTGCCGGTAACAGTAACCAGCTCGTTTGCCACTTTCATAACCTTGAAGCAAGTAGAAGTCAATCGCTATATTGAAAGCATGTGAACAATGGAAATGTAACACATGTATAAAGGAAACTGCTACTTATCCACATAGGCAGCCAAATGCTACCAACTCCCAATGTTCCATTATTCAAAGACTAGTCCTGTACAAAGAGTGGCCGTGTGTCCCTAATTAAGAAACGAAACGCTGATGGGACCATTAACTTTGACTATACCAGAGTTGCAATCTTTACTGTGGGAAAACTCCATTAAAGAATGGTCACGTGTGCCTTATTGTGATTCCCCAAGGAGGCCTGAACTCTATCCCTTGCTTCTACGGGAATACAATTACATACTCACCTTTTTAAAGCTTGAAAACAACATCAGAGTGGTCGCATGTGCCTAACTGTAGTTTTTACCAAAAGACTGAACCTTTATACTTTGTATAAAAGTGACACTCCTTATATTAAACGATTTGAAGAAGAGAGCAAGCATTGCTTAACGCCAAAAGGTACCCCATACTAATTGTGAATCTGACCTTTTCTGAGTTGCAAAGCAATCCAGCGAAACTTTGAAGTTATTAACAGTTGATTGGCCTAAACCAACAAGTATACAACTATTACCTGAGCGTAAGGAAGTGGCAACAAGGCTTCTCCGGCATTGGATCTTTCATAGATTCACATGCTATGAACAATTCGCTGTCGTCCGGGTGGGAATCCTCGGTTAACTTTTTACAATAGTAACTAAAGAAAACTTTAGGTGTTTCTTTTGTATACCATTGCCCTCCTTTTGGGTGCTTTGGTCCCCACCAACGGGATGTTGAGTATATAGCTCCTCCCCTGCAGCCTCCCTTTAAATTCTAACTGCATGCCATGCTGGAAGGAGTCCTTGTGTGTTTCTCCAGAGAGAATTCTCCACATCTTTTCAAAACCATCAACCTCTATCTTCAGGAACTTCGCCTTTTTCTGTCAGATAAGTGAAAAAAGAGGGGGCAGTGACTGATGAGGGAAGGACGTCCTTCTTTAGAGCCTTCCCTAATTGTGGCCTAAACGAATGTGAAATATGTAAAACCTTCAGCTCTAAAATGCTAAAAGACCGAAAGAGACACCTGGTATGCTGGCTAAATGAAGGCCATCACCCCCCTTCGGAGACCGAGTCCTCAAGAAGCCTGGGAGAAGCCTGGCAGTCCCAAGACGCCCATAAAAAAGGGAATCTGGGTCAAGAAGGGCAAAATCTGAGGAAAGGCCAGCAAAACAGCCTAGATTTGTGATAAAACGAATCATTGTTAAGGGCCAGACCTCGTCATAAATAGAGGAGGCTGCATGACCGCCAATGTCATCATCGACGACTCTGAAAGGGGGCCCGCCCACGGAAGGACTGACAACGGAACACGTCTGAAAGGGTTCTCCGTTGAGGAGCTTGGTGATGGAAAATGACTCATCGACGAAGACTCATCAACGAGCAAACACTCGTTGATGGACAAGACCCGCTTGTCGATGGACAAGAGACACTCTTCAACAGACAAATGCATGGTCAAGAGTTTGCTGGCCGACGGTCAAGAGTTTGCTCATCGACGGACAAGAACCGCTCGGTGACGGACAAATCCCATCTTCCAGCGGTGGACAGGAAACCGCTGGATAGGGGAAAAATAGCACCGGAAACGACAAAAGACCTGTCGACTGGGAAAAGAAAAAGGCAGGCAGGAGCCGGCTAATACTGAACCCACACAATTTCCACAAGCAGAATTTGACCAATCAGGGGTGCGATAAGCAATCCGGCACCATCCATTGACTGCTCCAGTCTCTCCAATCACATAGTCGCAGGTCATGCCTGAAGACATCGTGCAGTACAAAGTGGATTCCGAGTTTGAAGCTCAACACGCTGCCAGTGTGCTCCGACTCAGAGTCCACAACCGTGGGAATGCTCTTGCAACCGCCTCCACCATAAAATCGCCACATCTCCCGCAGCGTCCACGACGTAGCCCCAGGGAACCACGGGATACAGCCGTGGCACAGCCACAAGAACCCCTGCTAAATCTGCAATCTCGCCTCTCGCTGAAGGTTCTGTCTGCGCTCCAGATTTTACTCCCTCATCTGGACACTAGACTTCCGACTGAACTACAGGCCCAGTGGCAACACAACCACCACAAAGGCACCAGCCACAAATGCCCACCTCGCCCCCGCATGAAGCGGACAAGAAACTAAAAGAGAGATCGCTCTCCCCATATCAACACAGCCCTAAAAGGCAAGCGACATCCATGGGTTCAGGCTCTAATACAGTAGAAATACGCTGCACCAAACAAGAGGAAGGGGAGTTTATGGATACAGGCACAGATCAAGGCCTGCAAGACGCAACATCCACAAACTACTACATTGCCACCACAGGATGATGACCAGTGGGACACGGACGACTATCAGTTGGATGACCATTTAGAGGAAGCCCCAAAACAAAAAACACCACAAGACAAGATTGTGGCATTGCACTCACTCATTGCAAAAGCTTACCAGGAGTTTGGCCTCATCCCCTCCCTCTGAGGAGAAAACATTTTTTTTTTTGTTCGATCATATGAATAAAAGAAGAAAATCAGTTGTGGCAATTCCAATCCTCGACCACGTGTAGGAGGAGGGGCTCTGTACCATGAGACACCCTTTTACAGAACCAGCGTTTGAAGGCAGGCTAGAGAAAAAGTTCAAGACACCAGCCACCACTCCCAAGTATCTCATGTGACAGCCGTCCCCAGAGTCTGTTGTCTCATCAGCAGCTAGCAGAAAGTCTCTCACATAAATGTATTGTGCCACAACAGAAAGCTGGAAGATGGATGCTATGGGAAAGAAGGTACTTGCGGTGGGAGCCACCAGAGTAAAAGCGGCCAACGTGCTAGACACCATGTCCAGGCAGAACTGCCAAATGTGGCATAGATTGGCGCCCATTCTGGAACAATTGCCAGAACAGAAGCACGCCGAAGCAATCGCCATCTTGAAGGAAGGAGAGGAGGTTGCAAACCATAGTATCAACATTGCAGTGGATAGCTGAGACTGGTTTTAAACAAATCAATAACGGGGTACTTCTCAGAAGGCATGGATGGCTCCACTGCACAGATTGTAGACCTGATGGACTGCAGAAGGTGCTGGACATGCCTTTCGAAGGCGATAGTCTGTTTGAGCCCAAGATTGATGAAGCACTGAAGGCAATTAAAACTGACATGGACACGGTCTGCTCTCTCACTACCCTACAAACAAAATGTCATTTCTGTACGTTTCAAAGAGTAGCGGGAAGATCAACCAAATCAGGAACCGCCAGAGGCTCCAGACAGTACTGGAAAGCCTCACACTATTCACAGGGATAAATAAAATCATCCCAAGGCAACCAGAGACCGACAGAATACAGGCAACAACAGCAGAGGCAGGGCTCTTCAGGCTTCCTGAGGGGTAGGGCAAAACCACAGGCCTGACTGCGCAGCCCGAACAGCACCTGTGGGCGAAAAGTGGCACACCATTTACATCGGTGGCGACAATTAAAAACAACAGTGGGTATTGCAAGTGGTCGAATCACGCCACCTGCTAGAGTTCACCAAACATCCCGCTGTTAAACTACACATCTAAAGGTGCTCGGAGAAGAAATAAAAGAAATGTTAAGAAAAAAACGCCATACAAAAAGACTAAAACAACAAATGGGAAAGGGCGTTTAATCTTGATACTTTGTAGTGCAGCAACTGGACAAAAAGTGGCGCCCGATACTAAATCTGCGCAAGCTAAACAAATTAATCAAAAAGCAGCACTTCAAAATGGTCACGCTATAACATGCCATACAGGCGATGCAGCCGCACGACTTCCTGATGTCTTTAGATCTAAAAGATGCATACTTCCACATCCCAGTGCACCGGAAACATTGACAGTATCTACGCTTCGCAGTAGCAGGTCAACACTATCAATTCAAAGTGCTCCCATTCGGACTAAAATCAGCAACACAAACATTTACCAAATGCCTAGCATCAGTCGCAGCAGCACCCCGAGAAAAGGGCCATCACATCTATCCATTTCTAGACGACTGGCTAGTGCGTGCAAAAACTGGAGACGCTCGCGTATCCATGGCTGAACCAAAACTCTTACTGCTGCAATTGGGATTCGAGATACATTTAAAAATTTACCATCCAAAAAATTGCCATCCAAGAGCCTGGTGTTTCTGGGGGCTCACTTTGCAACATACAAATCCCTAGTTCACGCGACAGAATAGAAACACTGAAGGCAATGATTCCTCTGTTCAAACCAGGAAAGTGATCATCAGTTGGGAAATACATGGGTCTCCTAGGGACTATGGCCTCCTGCATACCGCACTGTAGACTGAACATACTTCTGCTGCAGGCATTTCTCACCAGCAGATGGTCCCAGGTCAAAGGGTTGTGGGACAACAAGCTGCAGATTACACTACATCTAAACCACCAACTACAGTGGTGGACAAAATCAGACAATATCGGCATTGGATGCCGGTTTCAAGACCCCACTCTACACAACAGAGTGGTGACGGATGCCTCGCTGTCTGGCTGGGGTGCGCATGTGGGCTCTCCCCACATAAAAGGAAAATGGACAGCAGAGGAAACCAGACTACACATACATGCACTGGAACTCGGGGCAGTGGGCTGGTCCCTCAAATCGTTTCAACCAATAGTACAACACTCTACGGTTTGGTATTAACGGCCAACACTACAACCATGTACTACATCAGGAAGCAAGGGGGATGAGGTCCCCAACTCTTTCCCGGGAAGCACAAAAGATTTGACATTGGGCCATCGGCAACGGGACAATGCTCCAAGCATTTCACCTGCCGGGAGTAAACGACGAGGTAGCAGACGGCTTCAGCAGATCTGCCACGAGTGGGAGCTATGCAACAACCAGCTGCAAGACATATTTGTTGAATGTGGGCATCCGGAAGTTGACCTTTTTGCGACAAAACAGAACACCAAATGTGCAGACTTTGCCAGCAGAACACAAATACGGGGAATGATGGGGGAACGCTTTTCGTTCCTATGGACCGAGCACTTTGCTTATGCCTTCATACCTTTTCCAATTATCCCCAAAGTGATCCAAATGATGCAAACATATCAGTGCACAGTAGTGCTCATGGCCCTGAACTGGCAGAGACAAACATGGTACTCCGACCTTGTTCACATGTCCAAGGGCCAGCAAATTCCTCTCTGCAATCAAGCCGGGATAATATCGCAAAGCCACGGAAAAGTGCTGCATGACGACCTGCGGTCACTAGAATTGACTGCGTGACTCCTTACTTCATGGAATCAGGGCACCTAAATTTGTCACAGGAATGTGCGAACATCCTGACCTCAGCACGGGCCCCGGCTACAAATTGTTCCTATCAAAGCAAATGGAAGAGATTCCGTGTCTGGTGCGCAGGGCAGGAAAACGTCTGACTGATTTCAACCAGCCTAGAAACTATCCTACCTTACCTCCTATCGTTAGCTCAAGGAGGACTCTCGCATACCCCGATAAAAGTACATCTGTGGCCATCTCCAGATACAAAAGGAAAAAGGGGGCATCGATTGGTCAAACATTTCCTCAGAGGGTTATTCAGAACCTTTCCCCCAGTAAAAAGGTTTCCACCACAATGGAGTCTCAACATTTTACTGGCAGGACTCATGAGAGCACTGTTTGAACCGTTAGCGACAGCACACCTAAATTCCTTTCCTGGAAGGTGGCGTTTCTCATAGCCGTTACGTAGGTGAGAACAGTTTCGGAAGTACAAGCGCTGACAGTCACAGAGCCATACTTCCTTTTTTACAAAGACAAAGTGATCCTGACGACCAACCCACGGTTTATACACAAAATACCATCAGCAATCCATAAACCTAAATCGGTTACACTGCCCGTTTTCTTGCAAGAACCAAAGACCCCGGCGGAGGTTGCGCTGCACTCTTTAGACTTTAAAAGAGTGCAAAAATACTATCTCCACAGGACGCAATTCTCAAGAAATTCCACTTGGCTGTTGCTCGCCTACGGGCCTCCAAACACAGGAAAGGCCATCTCGAAGCAAGGAATTGCAAGGTTGATATCCTGTTCCATATCCTTCACTAAAAGACATTTATCAAGCAGCCACATGGGCCGTGCCGCACACCTTCACTAGGCATTACTGCCTCTAAGAACAACATGCTGCTGATGCAAAAACAGGAAAGGCAGTGCTGGAGCATCTATTAAAATATGGAGGCTTTTCACTGTTGTTCCACCACCATCTAAGTTCATACTGCTTTGAAATCTGTTCATAGCATTTGAATCTCTGAAAGATCCAATGCTGGAGAAGGGGTATGTTTCTTACTTGTAACTCCATTTCTCCAGCATTGGCATCTTTCATAGATTCACTTGCGCCCACCGGCCATCCCCTTTGGTAAAAACCACTCTCAGATGCACCTAAATCCAGCATGTTATGGGTAGAACCTGAAGGGAGCTGCATGGGAGGAGCTACATACTCGGCGTCCAATTGGTGGGGACCAAAAGCACCCAAATGTAGGGCAATGGGATACAAAATAAACACCTAAAGTTTTCTTTATTTACTATTTTAAAAGGTTAACCGAGGATTCCCAGCCTGACGATGGGGGAATTGTTCATAGCATGTGAATCTATGTAAGATACCAATGCTGGAGAAATGAAGTTACAAGCGTGGGGAAGGGAAATCACCTAGGACTTTAAAGGTTGTTTAGGAAAAGTACATATGTTTGTTATGTTACATTGCCATACCTTTTCTTTATGTGTTGTTGTTTAGTGTGAGTACCGGTTTTCCTGTGTTGGATTGTATTCCCTTATAATTTAGACTAGGCAGGGAATTCCTCAGCAGAGAAGGGACAGTGAGGCATTATCATGTATTTTCTTTGATAATAAAAAGGCATACTGGGAAAGATCTTCAAACAGCTGTCCGCCTCGCATTACTGACCCCTCACAGCTACTACAGAAACAGTCCAATGGCCTATAAGATCCCACTGCTTATCTTTCACGGATGCTAACCAGCAGTGAAGAGCACTACTCTGTCCTGGGCCGTGAAATCCTGTTTCTTAAGCAAGCTTGTCAAGATTTAAAAAACGTACTTCTCCAAGTGCCCAGTGGAATTTTGAATAGATCATAAGAATCTGCAGACTCTTGAACATTTGAAATGCTGCATTAGCAGACAAGCCCATTGGACACATTTCTTTGCCCGGTATGATCTCTTTTTAACCTAATTACCTGGTATGAAAAACATCCTGGCAGATGCCCTATTTAGAAAGTCTTGTTCAGCCAAGAATACCATCACATATCCTGAACACTTTTTGGCCAATAAGAATTTTATCCGTTCAGTCGCTGTAAATAATTTAAAAAATATTCATCAAGCTTCCAGGGAGCAAAGAGATTCACACTTACGATGCACGAATGAACTAGCCTGTAAACAAGGCTTTCTTTTTAAGGGGTACATGGTTATATCTACCGTCTCCCACCTTTGCAATAACGAGCCCTAAGTCTTTTTCATGCCTCTTTAACTTCAGGGAACACAGGTTTCCATTCCACCTGTCCTTGGTCACACTCTATTTTTGGTGGCTGTCCTGGAGAATGGACGTTGTGCACTATGCATCCTTTTGTCTGTTCTGCACCCAAGCCATGACCCTGAATACACCAATGCTGGTGCCTTGCAGACCATTGGAGACCTTCACCCCAGATTTAATCCAAGATTTAATCTTGGAATGACCTGCATCTCGAGGCCACACCACTATCGTGGTCACTGTGGACTGTTTCTCCAAACTAGCTCACTTTACTGCGGTGGTCAAATTACCCACTGCCTCAGAAACTGCACTGACTTCTATAAAGGAGGTATTTTGTTTACATGGATTGACCAATGCTATAGTCTCAGACAGAAGACCACAATTTGTATCCATATTTTGGAAGGCACTATGCAAGGCTCTAGTAATGAACGATGCTTATCTTCCGGTTATCATCTGCAGTGAAATGGGCAGGCGGAACATCTGAATAATGTCCTGGAACAATATCTGAGATGCTTTACCACCGTCTCACTGTAGAGTTGGGTCCAGCTGTTGCCCACGGCTGAGTTCGCAAATAACAACTCTGTTCAATCCTCCTAGGCACCTTGCCTTTTTTTGTATTCTTTTGGATATCACTCTCGGGCATTCCCACTGCACAACCTTCAGAAAAGTCTGGTTCCTTCGGTTGATCAGTGGTTGTCCGCCCTACGCCTTATCCATCGGGATGTTAAGTCCGCCCTGTTAACGGCACAAAGATCAAGGAACAAGCAGACACCAAGAGAGGGCCAGATCTTACTTTACAGGTTGGGGATTGTGTGGTTATCATCTAAATTCTTATCTAGGCACCTAGTGCCCTCTAAGTTGTAACCCCACCCTCCGACTCCCCCCACCGAGATAGGCTTCCGGTAGGTGTGCTGGGAGCTGCTCAGCCGTTCTGGAAGAACCGGTAGTTGCGGTCTCCCACGTGTGGTGACAAATCTTCAGCCAGCTCTGGCAACAAATCGCTAAGATAGGAAGGAGCGAGGAAATTGCTGACAGCAAGGTATATAGTCGAAGGGGAAGGTCATTACAAAGGGGAGAAAAGCGAGCAGTGCAAGTGGCAAAGAATGCGCATAGAATTTTAGCAGCAGTGTATATTGCGTCCAGCAGGGGGGAAATATAAAAACACAAGACAACCACGATGTATTGGGAGCCACAAAGGTATATTATCCAGTCTCCCCAATCCATCATGATCGCAGTTTAACAAAAAAAAAGGGACCCCGCAAGAACATTAATGAACATTGTGCCCAATAATACCGCAAACGAGCGCAAAACGCATCAGTTTAGCAAGCAATGAGAAATGCATCAATGTACCAATGAGCATTCATACGAAGCAAATATTTAAAAGCACAATATAGAAGTAGAATTTCACATGATAAAGAACTTTACTTGCTCTTGTAGTGTTTGCTGCAATCACAGAACTTTTGCCGCCTTAAGGTGCCTTTTCAAAGCTTAACCCCGTCATTTCGAAGGGCTCTGCAATCCTGCATTTTTAAAGCAGATTTCACAATGACATAATATTTTGATTCTCTCAACTAACACAATTGCCCCTCAGGTAAACCGAGCCCTGGATAAAATGAATATTTGATCTTGGCAATGAGCATCTAATAATTAAGCAGTTTGCCCATCTCGATTTCTTGATGTTTGGGGCATTCAGAGCATGGGCGATCCCCCTCCAGTTGTTCATGCAAACACATCACGTTTGAGAAATGTCGGCCCTCCTTCGGTTCCCCACTTGCATGCTTTTAAGGTGAAGGTGAAGACGCCAGCCAATCAAAGAAGGTGATTATGAAAGTTGCTGTAAACCTTGAAAAAGCACCTTAAGGAAAAACTCTTTATGCACAAATTAGATGGATTTCAATTCTGCATGTTGTATCTCGGGTGTATAAACGTTTGCTTAATTTCTTGAAATGTTGTTATGAAATAGTGTGCCTCTGCATCTATGGTTTTGACTGAATGGTGCTTTATGAATTGGCGAACATCCAGGTTTATTTGCTAGTTTGGATTGTTGAGTAACACACTTTGTTTCTTTACTCTTTAATAGTGCTGACTAGCTGGGGCCCTTCGTCCCTGTAGTGTGTGCAGCTTGTACGTACAGTTCTACTTTTACTAGCGGCACAGAGAATCATCACAGCAGTTCATTGAATACTCTGTGTGCTTTTGATTTCCTGATAATGTTCCCTGCCTAGAGTCCCTTGTGCGTGCGTGTGGCACTCCCAGTGCCAGGCACCATCACCTAATGCATGATGTGGAGAATGGGGCTAGTATGTAGTGGATCCTCTGGTTCCACCCCCTCCTCCCACCACATGGTCAAGAGTCAGGGCTTCACCACATGGGCACTGTAGCTGGTGCTGGCCCTTTTAGAAGAAAGCCATATTGTATTTGTTGAACTGCCGGCCCAAGAGACTGGAGCATGCAGACCCTAAATCGACTTTATAATGCAACATCAGATAATGCTTTACTAGACCTCGCCCGTTGGGCTTTAGAGCAAGCAGAGTCATGTGCATGCAAAGAACAGACTAGGAGTGTTGGACGGGCTCCACATAAGCAGGTTTACAGCTGTACTAGTCTCCATGCACGCCTGCCAATGTGGGAACCAATATAGCAGACCAGCCTCTTGAAAGCTTGGTCTGCTCAGCACGGAGTCCACTTATTCCCTCACTTGATTCATTTTTACCGATCATAATTCTCTGCGAAGACGCCTAATTCTAGCTCTGCCCCAGGAGTTGAGGAAAAACGTATACAAAGTGGGAGCTGTTATGTGCTGGTGTGGAGTTTGGCGCAGCAGTGCAGAGTGCAAGGTGGAAGGAGGATGAGTGGTTAAAGATGTAGCAGGACGTGCGGTGCCAGAGGGATTAGATGAGTCAGTTGTGCCGGTGGAAACGAGTGAACAGCGTAAAGGGAGGAGGAAGGTATTGGAGAAATGAAGGCAGGAGGTGAAAGAGAAAAAGACTGAAGGGGAGTAGGGCAGTGATCTGAGAGAAGGTGGTTTTGAAACTAGGCTGGAGACGAGGTGGTGGAGAGAAGCAAGAGGAATGAGATTGTAATCTAAACTGGGAGGAGGATTGAAATTTGTGGAAGGGGAAGTAGCGACTAGAAGAGTTGGGGCCCCCTTGGAGACTTACGGTGATTGCCAGTAAGCAAAAACCTTCACTCACGTCCACAAGTTGTGTGGAAGAAGGAATGTCCATGTCCATATGCATTGAACTGGCGAGAAGGAAAGTCGGGGACTGGATCAGGAGGTCTATAGACCACCCATAATTTCCCTAGCCAACCTTCACATAGCAGGAGTTGTCACAGCTGCATACCAGCACCATGAAACTACAAGGCAACTTTGCTGCAAGTACATATGCGTTACTAACACACCAGAGCAGGCATCTCCCCGCAGGTATGTTTTAGTCAAAGAGGAATATTTGCAAGCAACTGTGTGCCAAGCCTGAGAGAGAGTTAAGAGACAGTTTGAAATTTGCCTGGAGCCACAGGCGATATATGTGGCATGGTTTAACTTTAAGTTGCCTCTGAATTGTACATTGTTCCTAATCAAAGTCTTGAAGCTGAACGTTCCTGTTGAGTCCTCGGTGCAGTCCACTTTACTTCTTGACTGTAGAGCTGCAAGAGTCGGGGGGAGAGGAGGTGATCTCTGCCTCAAGGTGTGGTGTCCAGCAAAAGAGGAAGGAAAGCTTTTTTGTATTTTGTTTGCTTTCTTCTAGTGTTGCTGGGCGGTAGATCTGCAGACACACTGGGGCCTACTTGATTTTCACATATGCGCCCTGTATCAAATGGTTGTACTAGAGAAACGGATGTCTGAATTATGTGGTGACCATGTGGACTAAATGACACTTTTGTAAGGAAAATGGGGTACCATTTTGTTGTGTGCGGGCCGGATTCGAAATGTTTGCCCAATTCAGGAGTGGATGGGGAGCATGATGGTAATTAATACCTTAAACCGTGTTCTACCTATTTGGTATGCGAGCACAATCTGAGAGATTGTAGACGATGATATGACTTCCTAAATCTTGCTGCTACTTGTATCATTTGGCCCTTCCATGACAAAGAAATTGTGGACCAAATTGTTGTCCTGCTGTAGTGACAATGTCCGGGAGAAATGATGTCTCAGAGGACCATCCACATTCGATGAAGTGGTAGCTATAGACAAATATGCTGGAAAAACTACTGTATTCATTTAAAGAACTCACTAGGGTACTCGGTAAGGTCGGTAAGCATGAAGTGCACGTTGTTTGAACTCAAGACTCGGGATACAAGGCTGTGAAAGCAAGTGTGTTCCACCTGGCCAATGAACAGGAATTTCCCACCCTGGAAGCTATGTGCGGTACTTGCACTAAATGGGCTGATTGTACAGTGATGTAACATACATTCTGTACTTTAATCAAAGATTGCGGTTGTTTGCTATAGGTAAGTGTTTGCTTTTTTGACATACCCTAATTGTATAGTACAGGCGTCTGCAAAATGTTGCTCTCCAGATGTTTTTGGACTACAACTCCTATTAGGCCTAGTCACTGGTGAGGAATCGTATCTAAAACATTTGAAGAGCCACAGGTTGCAGTCCCCTGCTATAGTAGATGGGTTTGCGTGTGGCGTTGTC
Source organism: Ambystoma mexicanum (assembly GCF_040938575.1). NCBI lineage: Eukaryota > Metazoa > Chordata > Amphibia > Caudata > Ambystomatidae > Ambystoma > Ambystoma mexicanum. Next base: position 124,863,860 of record NC_090922.1, read on the forward strand.
AGTATTTCAGCCTGCTATCAGTCAAATTTGTCTGTCTGCGGCAACTCTGCAACACGTTTTTAGAAATTCTGTGCGACTAATCTCATTGGTGCGATGTGGGCCTTTCAACAAATATTGTCACTGTGGAGGATGATTTGTAATTCTGAAGATGTGTGAAGGCTGCCCTAGTCAGTGGCACTGATATAAGAATGTGAGCAAGCTTTGGGTCAAAATATGCATGAACTCCTAGAAAGGTAATATATTTGCACCCAGAGGCATCTGGACGCTAAAAACATTTTGTGAGAAATGTGTTGACCCTAAAATGACCTTTTTCTGATTTAACAAGTGGGCACCCTTACAAGGAGCGACGCTTTTGACAAGTGGACACTCATGTAAGGGAAGCTACTTTTTTTTCAATGGTGGTGAGTTCTTGACCAATTTATCACCAAACATAATGCGAGTGGGCGGACATGGCCAATAACAGCACGCTAGCCCGAGCCATATTCTAGCCCGCTGTTCCAGATGAATGGAGTTTTCATTTTTTTTTCTTTGAAAAAGAAAAAAACCGACCCTGAAATCACCTTTTCTTCTAAAGGCTCTTCCAAAACCTATACTGGCAAAGAGAGCAATAGTTGGGTTACCACCCAAGGCCTTCCAGAGGTATGTCCGTATGAGACCATTTACAACAAAAAGTCTGGACCTTTATGTAAATCTTATTGTTTATTCAGTTCAGTGGACACTGTGTTCGGGCAGACCATCCTTGGAAGTCTTTTTTGGTGAAAACATTAGGTATTCGTCCTCCAACAGGTGTGCGTACTTTAATAGTCTCCCAAACTTAAGGAGTAAAGGGTACATGACGTCTGGGTAAGTACACATTGCTCTTTTCAAGTTCATTCTTGTTTTAGCCCACTTTCCTCCATACAACTTGCCCTACATCCACCCAGGGCCACTCAACCCCCATAAGCATTACCTAGAGCCAGTTACTAGCATAGACGTGAATGTTGGGTTGGACCTTGCACCTGCTCTCCGTGGTTTCAGATCATTAATTGCTGTGCCGTGCTCCATTCTTGACCCCAGTAGCAAAGATATCCTTATGATACGCAGGAAAGGGGACTACAGACTAGGAATACAAGATTCACCTTCAGATAGTAACTTGTACTTAATCGATCTAGAGATTGAATTTAGCAGTTAAATCACAAGAAAACAAAGTAGCTCTTGAGCTTTAGGAACGTCCAGTAATCTTACATATTCTCCTTGTATGGCCTTGTCTTTTTTCCCCTACTAGATGACCTTTGGAACATTGGCGCAGTCCGAAGGGGACAGTCTGACATCTCCATAGTTCCCTGTGCTTCACCTCGCCAGACACCCACAGGCCCGGCAGATTTGGATTTGTTAATTAAAGTTAATACAATCTTTTTAAAAGCCTGCACACACCAGTGTGTGTGCACAGTGCAGCCACTGGAATACAGGATACAAATAGATCAGCAGTCTACTCCCACCCTAGCAAACCTAATAGACTAGCAATGTCATCAGACAATGACCTCCTTGCACTCCCAAGTTCAAAAGACAACAACAAGTGGGGCTGGGGAGGGATCCTTTGCGGTCTGCATCTACTAATTGGAATGAGCAACCCACATTTTTTAGAGTGGAAAATACATTATTGTATTTATTTAGTTTTTATATAGCGCTTTACACCAAAGCGCTGTACAAAAGAACAAAAATGGTACATTTTAAATAGATTGAAAAATTAAAAAACACAACGGAATCCTGTGGTTACATTAACCTTCATTAACCAGTAGAAAGAAGATAAGATCTCAGAGACCCAGAAAGCAGAATAGAGAGAGATGAAACGGAGGGAGAGTGGGGGAGCATTCCAGTGGAAGGGCGCAAGAAGAGAGAAAGAATAACGAGATTGAACACAAGGGACAATAAGAAAATGGGGAAGAAGAGCGGAGTGAGCGAGAAGGAGTATACAACGAGAGGAAAGCGCAGAGATAAGCAGGTCCAAGAGCATGGAGAGATTTGAAAAGGGAGCCATCCCAGGCCAACCAGAGAGGATGAAATGGAGTCACGAGGAGCAAGGCGGCATAGAACCCGAATGGAGGTATTGAATACAGATTTCAGGGGAGCAAGACAAGATGAAGGAAGTACAAAGAGAGTGCAAGAACAATAGAAGAGCTGCAAAAAAGATTAAGGCAGACATCAAGAGTTGAGTGGCCTTAAAAGTCATGAAAGGACAGGCTTACTGAATATTGTGCAAATGGAATCGACAGGAACGGGCAGATGGAGAGATATGATGATTAAAGGAGAGATCTGAGTCTAAATAAAGACACAGATTACAGGCCACAGAAGAAGTAGGCAATTGTGCTGGGGGAAATGATATGAATGGGGAGTGAAGAGGAGGTGAAATGGAAACAAGATAACTTCAGTTTTAGCTGCATTGAGTACCAAGAAGTGGTCATCATCGAAGATCAAATAGCAAGGGGACAGGCGCTCCGTTTAAGGTGGATATCAACAGTGAAGTGTGGAAAGGATAGAAAGAGTTGAGTGTCGTAAGTGTTAAAATGGTGAGATAGTCCAAAAGAAGAAATACCACCAGCAAGTGAGGAAATATAGAAGGAAAAGTGGAAAGGACAGAGTCTTGAGTAACACCATAGGTAAGCAGGATGTTTTGAATGAAACTCCGGCCCAAGAGACTGAGAAAGTCCTCTGGGATAGGTATGACTCAAACCAACATAAAATAGAGCCAGAAAAAACAAAGGAAGAGGGAGCAGACAATAGGAGCGTGTGGTCAACCATGTCAAAAGCTGCAGAAAGATCCAAAAGAATGAGAATAGAGGAGTGTTTAGAAGGACATGCAGAGTGCGGAAAGTCTAAAACAGAAAGGAGAGCAGTCTCTGTGGAATAGCCAGGACGGAACCCAGACTGGAAACAAGGAAGAATAGAATTTCGAGAGACAAAAATGGAGACCTGAGAATAAACAATGGAAGAATTTTAGAGATGGCTAAGAGTGAAATAAGACGGGAGTTAGAAACAGAGGATTCATCAGCAGAAAGTTTCTTCAGAATTGGAATGATAGTGGCATGCTTAAATGAGGATGGAAAAATAGAAGAGGATAGACCGGAGTTAAACCGGATTGTGAGGTAAGGAACTAGTGAAGGGAGACTTTAGGAATAAGTGCAGATGGAATATGGTCCGTTGGGGAAGAGGTAGGATGAGCAAGAAGGAAAGAAGTGTTCTTATTAGTATTAGGGAGGAACTCTGCAAAGATCTTGCTAGTAAATACCAAAGAAGTACAAGGAGCAAAAGATGTTGATTGCATAATAGAAGATTCAATAGCAGATCGAAACGAAGAGACCTTAGAAGTGAAATAAAGCGCAAGGCCGGAAGCAGTAAGAGTGAAATTGATTGAGTGATCGAGGGTAGAGGGAGAAAGGAGACGGGAAAGAATTTGAAAGAGCTGTTTAGGATGGGAAGACTGAGTGTAAAAGATCAGAGAAATAAGTTTGTTTGGCAGAGTGGAGACAGTTGTCAAACAGAGCATGGTAAGAGGTATACGAACTGTAGTTTCGCACAGTTTTTAGCTTCAACCAGCATCTTTCTAGTTGCAGGAAAACACCTTGCATGGCACAGAGGTGGGGAAATTGAGGACCCTAAATTCCTCTAAATTCCCCGCCAGGGGAATTCCCTCACCCTTCCTAGACACCATCTTTACCCTAGCGAGTACCCTCTCTAATCGTCCGACAAAGGCTGGAAATCTACCCTGTCATACAGTCGAAGCCCATGCTCTCCAGAACTGGTTCGAATTTGGTTTGATGGCTGGATCCATGCTGAGTTTTCAGGGTACCACTCATTCATATTCATGAGATGGGTTTGCATACACAGATTCTAAAGGTATGTACATTGTTCCTCATGAATATTAATGAGGGATATCCTGAAAACCCATCAGGATTCTGGCAATTAAGGCCCAGAGTTGGACAACTCTGGTTTAGTGGGAGACTACATTTCCTCGACAATTCGGTTTCACTGCGGTCTCTAAGGACCTGGATCTGAATCTGATCCAAACCTGTGACTGTAGTGTATAGGTCTGCCCTTATTGCTCCTAATCCCAGGTTTTTTGTTTTGTATTTTTTTTAAACTATGTTATACAGGAATTGTTTGAACACTAACCTACCATCAGTTGAATAGTGCACTACCTTTTCCCCCCGAGAATTCCTTTTCATTTTTTAAAAGAAATATATTGAGAGGTAAGGGTGTAACACAAGATGCATAGGCTAACTAAATCATTGGTGATACTCGGTTGAGGGAAACCCTCAAGCTTTGTGGGTCTCAGAAATCTGTACCCAGTGGTTTGCAAATGAAAAACCTGTAAACGGATCCCATTGAGATATCCTAGATATCTTTTTAGAGAGAAAACGCGAATTATATTTGTAATCTGAAAATAGACCCTGAACTCCTTATGCAGGATACGTTCAGCAGCAGAGGAGAAAACCTTCCTCTTCACGCAGAGGGGCTCTGTGTGTCCCCAGCTACTTTAGTTGATGTAGGTATATAGCCTATGTATGGTGCTACATGCGTTACTCCGTGTGGTGGTTCAGAAGCGCTAACCATACTTTATATGAGGGAAACTGAGCCAAAGGGGACAGGGGTGGTCCGGCCGCTACCCATTATGGAAGAGGAGGCATTCCCTCTGGTTTCTTGATGAGCTTCAGTGCAGTACTGCCATTAAAGATACTGGAGTCTGAATAAACTACAAGACCCAACATCCCTTGCTTAAAGAATACATTGGCGCTGTGGACCAGCAGCCGATGAGTGTACAAACAAATATCAGGTTAAGCTCTCTGGGGACCACGAACCTCGGAATAACTGTCCACGATCTGCTTCGTTTAAAGAAGTGTCCATTAACATTTTTAGTTAAAGAAAACATCAGTCACACCAGGATTCTTTACCGTGCACAGCTGCAAGCAGTCACAAGCTTTTCAATGAAAAACCTTGACGGGAGGAAAAAACAATGGCTTTTTTGCTTGCAAATCGGTTACAAAGGCTTACTTGCCGCCTCAAGTGTTGTCAGCACTCTGCAGAGCCACCATAATACAAAGGGAATCCAAAATGGCACTGAACGCAGAGACTGGCTTAATAGCTTTTGAATGTTTAAACCTATTGAGGGAATGCTGGAAGGGACAAACTTCAAATTAAAACCAATTTACTGATTACAAGCATGTTCAGAGTCTCTGAGAGAAACCACCAATCACTTAAGCAAATGCAAGTGATTCAAGAGTGTCCAATCAAAAATAAGTTTACAGGCATGCGATAGACCACGCCAGTATAAAAGGAGGGAGAAAGTCAGTTTACTGTCTTGGACCCAGAGAAGGTACATGGACGACTGCCACTTCCTGCCTGGAAGGGTGACCAATACCTGACAAAAGGAAACCCAACAGAAAAACGTATTAGGAGGAGCTGAAAGATCCTGGTACTGTAACCGAGAGTGAGGAAGAAGACCCCCATCTGGGAGAACGTGGATTTATTCCAGAGTTCTACTATAGAACTAGAGGGCCAACATTCTATGTCTGTTGATGGCACAAACTGAGGCAGCCATGGACGCCATGCTGGTGGAATGGAAGCAGTAGAATCCCCAGAAATTCCTATGGAGCAGGCTGCGAAAAATGTGCAAAATGTATTTCCTTTTTATATACAACTTTTTTAATATACAAATAAAACCGTTTCTTAAAAAAGAAAGTGCAAGTATGTTTTTTCAGTCACTGGTGGCCTCATTAAATTGTGATATAATAATGTTCTAAAAGATTTCCCATTGTACTCCAACTTTCTTTTCCTGTCCTATACCCAAGTATTCATTCCTGTTTCATTCTTCTTTTTTCGCTTAATACGACATTTTCTTTTCGCTTAATCTCAACATTTTCAGGTCTGTAAATTGGAAGATGTTGATATGTTTGTGCATGTGGTTTGAATTTGACCCAGCAGAGTGCATACACGGAACCCTAACCATCAATGTCAGTTGGGCTTCTGGCCTTATTCCATTATATCACTCAATGAATGCATTTACAACTCTAGTCTGCAAGCCGCATATAACTCTTACAATACATAGTTGCATGCCTCCTCGCTGGTAGTGATGACTGCATAAACCTAATATTTCAAGCATTGCATTGACTTTAAATTATAATGCTGTTAATGTAATTTGCTGACATTTGTGCAGACATAGTTGTGCTTTTAAACCATTCCGATATATATCTAAAGCTAAATCTAGCTTTTTTAATGCCAGAATTCAAAACGCAATACGCAATACCAAAGAGCTCTTTTGCATCTTGAAAGAACGAATCACACCACTGCAGATAGATCTATTTCAGATGATGTTAGCTGGTGCAACGTTATGCAACAAGCGATGCATAAAAAACTTGATACCATTAAGGGAAACATATTAGAGAAAAGCAACAATCTAAAATGCTCCAAGGCCACACCTGTGGATTGGACCTATCGTAGACCAGCGACGATTCCAATCTTTAACTTAACCCCCATAACTGACAAGGACTTAGAAACTATTATTAATCAACTTAAGCCTACAGGAAGCAAAAAGGACATCCATACTACCATGATCATTAAAACGTGTGCCCCTTCTTTAATTACTTCCATTCGCCAATTTGTTAATACCTCTATTTCCACCAGCACAGTCCCCGAGGAACTTAAGAAATCTTGGGTCATGCCAATTCTGAAAAAACCTGGGCTTTCAGTTGATTTGCCAAATAACTATCGTCCAATTACTAACACAGCTTTTCTACTTAAGATTCTGGACTGAGTGGCCTATATACAAATTGCAGATCATCTCCAGACCTATCCCATTTTAAACAACCATCTGTCTGGATTTCGGGTTGGATATGGCACTGAAACAGCGCTCCTCGAAATCAAGTCTAAGCTGATGGCCCGTATGGATAACAAGGAAGCATCTCTGCTGATGTTACTGGATCTCTCCGCGGCCTTCGACCTGTTGGACCACGATATCATGGCCACCAGGTTGTGTGAAGTTGCTAATTTGTCCCCGCTAGCTCGCAACTGGGTTTTGTCATTTCTTAACAATCGAGATAGCAGAGTCTTCTGGGGCAATGCTGAATCTGCCTCCATCGTTAAGACTTGTGGTGTGCCACAGGGTGCTTGCACCTGTCAGGGGTTTTGACCCATGTTCGAGCTATTATGCTGCAACATTTGGTGCTGTGGGCTTAGAAAATCCAAGATGACCGAAAAGCCCACATTGCGCCAGAATCCAGGAAAACCGCGCAGTTTTTGCGCACACCAAAATGGTCGCCTAACCTGCCACCCACCAGTGCGAGCGGGGTGGGCCAGAAGCGCCATGAGTGAAACGTGGTGCCAAAGGAAAAACAGCAGTGCCGGTTAGCTCAAAAAGCGCTTTGAAATCCCCTTTGTTTCTCTGAAATGCAAGCTAAAAATGGCTATTTTAAACATCGCAAGATATTCAAAAGTCTCACTGAACACCAGCAGACATTTGGCAGAATTTAGTCTTGTGTGCATACAAAATCTGGGAAAAGAAAGAGCCTAAATGATGTTCATAATGAAACTGGCTGAGCTGTGGATGTCAGCAGCTTAAGTTAAATTGGACTGAAAGCCACTAAAATCTAAATGTTTAAAATAAATGAGTGACCTACTGTTGAGTGTCACATAGTTTGCAACTGTTAAATGTCATAGTTTTGAACTTAGAATCAGCATTCTAGCTGCATGTGTAGAAAGTGTAAGTTTGATTTGATTGAAGGAAAAACTGGGAACAAAAGTGACATTTGGCTGAAGCCTGGCTTGAAGAGATTGAATTCTGCTCGGCAACTACCCCCGACAGGAGTTGAAACTTGCTCAGCCACTGCATTCGCAGGCCTCGCTGCCTTCTGCTGTTCCCACCAAAAGGAGATTACGTCTCTCTGATTGAATCAGGGGAGGAGCACCTGAGCCTTCCTTGGCTCAGGCAAATGTTAAATTAGGGGGGGGTTGTAAATTGCTTCCTCTTGAGAGAAACTGGGAGGGGCAGTGCCTCTGTGAGCAACTTGAGTTGGAGGAAGTGGGCAAACCAGAAATTCCACCATGTGCTTTGGGAAACCACACCCCTCTGGGCCAGAGCATAATTTTAAAAAGATTGCTAATTCATAATACGGACTTGTCAAAATTATATAATTAATATCATTATTCTTGTGATTTTTCTGTGCACATTTTAAGAGGTGTTAGGACTCTGTGGTATGTTCTGGGGGGTAGTAGTGGAAAATAAGGTATTACTCCGAATGTCTGTATGTTAAAAATCGGACACTTTATCATTCCTTGTGCATGTTTGTGTAAATTCTGGAAATGTTTAGAGGTTGTGTTCTTGATGAAAAGGGCAGAATTCTGTCATAAGTGGACAGGACATCTTACAAAGACAGGGATCGGATGGTTTGGTGCTATAGAAAATATGTTAACTGGACATCTAATATTAGAAACATTGTACGTAGATAAATATGTATTTGGATCAAGAATAGATTTGTGTGCAAATTGACCAGGGGTGGATCCTCTGACCCATAAACTACCTCATCACGATGACACTCAATTTCCTTCCCCCAATCAAGGGAGACAGGAAAACTTGGCCAATGATGAGTTGTGAGGGGCAGGCTTAGTTATGCCACGCACACACCCATTTTCTAAAGACATAAAAGGAACACCAAAACCCAGGTAGAGACATTCATTCTCCATTTTCTTGCGGGGCATTTTGCCGGACCACACAACATCTAGAAGGAACATCCAGAACTTAAACTCCAGATAGACTACAGAACTTGAAGCAAAGGCCTAACCCACAAGCTGAGAACTCTTCTCAGCAGGCCTTCAGAATCCAGCAATCCAACCAAACTATTCTACAGCCGGGTGAGCTGTTGGATTCTTTGCCAAGAACCTTTGCCAGAACCGGTAGCAGACCCAGAAAGCAGTGCTGTATCCAGAGAGAACAGAACCAGAGAGACCCAGACCGCTGTGAAGTGCAGAGCAGAGCTGACCCCGAGAGCTGTGACTTCAGAACCACCCGCCAGGAGTCCAGTCTAAACCTGACCAGACCCTGACGGCCTATTTCAAATTTATAGTGTGAGTACTCAGCCAGAACTGTGTAAAACAAATCTCTTAGTTTAAGATAATCTAATTCAAACTATTTTAACCTATTAGAACTGCATCATAAAGAATTGTGTGTCCATCCTGTTGATTCAAACCTTCCAAGCGCATCTATCATTCTGAAACTGTAATTTAATTTCTGAAAAACTACCTTCATAAAACCGTCCGTATCCTTGGAATCGTACGTGCTAGGAACGTGGTTTAACTTTCCAACAAGCCTAGAACCGACTTGCTACTCCTTATAGTTCCTCCGTAATCGCGATCGACGCACTCGGAAAAAAGTGCCGCGAATTGACAGTTTGCTTCATTTCAACCACGTGTACAAATATCTGTCTTTTGCTTCCATTACTGAATCCCGTTTTCAACCTGATAACCATCCCCGAATCATTGGTAGGGCTGACCTGAACTGATTTTAAAGTATCTCTCACTCACCCTGAACCTCTAGAGGAAATTAAAAGCATGTTGAGCATATTTTTCCTTTAATTGCCGCCACATTTAAAAGGATCTTGCCTGCTTTAAAATCATACCTGTTTTCCTCTAAGCTCGCTGGGGGGAACTGGAAATTTGCATTCCTGATAATTGTGTGCTCTCCTTCCATCTCCTTATCTTGCATAGTGGGGGAGGGAATTGTCAAAGAAAAAGTGATCATATTATCTTTTGTTGAAATCATATCAAGTTTATTCTGTGCTGCAATTTTTCCCTCATTGCTTTTCCTTGAAACCATAAAAGTATTTTCTGCTACCTTATCCTTCCTATACTAACTCCTCATTGATTGTAAAGCAGTGTGCTAGTGTCAGACTATTGTTGATCAACATTATATTCATAAGGGTGCTATCAAATATTAATTTATTATAGAAGTGCGATATATATATTTATTGTTTAATTTTTCCAATAAATCTTTTAAATTGCAAAACAAACCTACTTCTTGGCTCTGTGAGATCAGGGGGATCCATAGAGAGGGGTATTACACAAGGGTTTATTATCCAGGGTATAAGTTGCTATAAAAATATATAAATAAGGGCTTCCCTTGAGCAATCCCAGACAAGGCACTGACTTAGTGGGAGTGTTTGAATGGAGTCACGAACACACCTCCCATTGCTGTTTGCAATGCTTGATCATAAGAATATTATATTTACCAACTATGCGGATGACGCTCAATGTGTCATCCCGCTCTCTGGAACTCATAGTATAGATGAGTTGGCCATCAATAGAGTCTTTACTCTTATTGAAACTTGGATGGTCCACAATAGGTTAACACTGAACAAGTCAAAAACTGAACTGCTTCTAATTGGCTCACCACACACTATTAATAAACTTGGCCCTCAGTATAACTTCCAGTTGGGAGAAGAATCCATCAAACCCCTCAAAAAAGTGAAAACGCTGGGAGTGACCTTTGATCAACACATGACCATGAAACAGCATGTCAGTAGTCTTGTTTCATCATGTGCTTACTACATCAAACTTTTAGCACACTTAAGGCCTATTATCTCACAGGACAATGCAGAGACTATTGCGACAGCAATAGTAGGTGCAAAAATAGATTATTGCTCTAGTCTCCTTATGGGAATCAATAAGTCCGAATATAACAGGTTACAAATATGTCAAAATGGGGCTATTGGAGCCGTCCTGAATCTCAAATATAGAGATCACGTTACGACGACAAGACGTGAGTTGCACTGGTTGCCTGTGGCCGCCAAATTCCTATTTCGCACTCTTACTATTGTACACAAGTGCAGATCTGGGAGCATGCCTGGATATTTACAACAGCTAGTATCCATAAGAACTAACACAAGAACGCTGAGGTCAAATAATCTGCACCTACTATTTGAACCAAAGTGCCACACTGTTAGAGTAGCTAACGCAGCCTTCACTTCAAATGGACCTAGAGCTTGGAATGCTCTCCCTCTAGAGCTGAGATCCATTGACTCCCTGGACCTGTTTAAGAAAAGATTAAAGACCCATTTGTTCAATTAAATGATCTTAACATGCTCTTAAAATATTCTCCTTCTGGCTTACCTTTTTGGATCTTTTCGCTTTATTTGTTGTATTTGGCATGTAGTGCCCTCACGCCTTAGGGTCTATGGTTTGCGCTATATAAATGTATTAAAGTAAAAGTAAAGTAAATATATATCGAAGACAAGCTATGCTATTTTTTTTTCTTTTTTAATTTTCATTATAAATATGCATAAGTGGTCACAAAGTGAACTCCTTTTCCAGTGCTCCTTGCAGACATGCTGGCTTTGGAATCATGGTTTTCTGCTCGGGTTTGTGCTTGTAGTCCTCTAAGTGGGCCAAGATCCAGCCGGAGGGAATCAGGAAAGTGAGAAACATGGCACTGAGGACCATAGCTTGATGTGCCGGGGTCACAATCTCCTTGGGGGGGCTTGGCCGAGACGTTGGCTCTCTGCACTAGCTGCTGGCGGGCAGCGCTCCTCAGGAACCCTATGGTGCGGGTGACGGGCAGCATGGCGGCGGCAGGTGTGTCCCATGGAGAAGCTCTCAGTGCCTGCCTATTGGAAGCCATCTAGACGTATTGGGTCTTCTAACAAACATCCCATGTCCGAAATGTAGATGCTAGGCTTTGAAAGGGTTTTAAAAGGATAGGTCCCTGCCTTGGCAACACACTTCCCCATCCCAGACACTTCTTGAAACATTCTTTGTTATGCTACTGAGTGGGGTGAACTACTCAAAGAATGATGCCACAGCCACACTTTGTGAGCCCAGCCTGCTGTATCTGTGGCGGCCCTAGCTACATCAGTGACCCAATTCCAGGATTCGAAATTGCTGGGAGCTATTTAGCTGCTGCTTCTGCCCTAGGAGAGCCTGGTTAGCTTAAACCAACAGTCCGGGAGCTACGTGTGGCTACCAGGCCAACTGGTGCCTTACAAACGTACAAACATGCATATGTAACATTAGCTTTGAATGTTTGAGAATGTAAATAAAGAAGAATTGGCATACATCTAGGACACATAAATATAATAGATCATGCCTAATGGGCACAAAAGTAAAATGTGCGTCTCCTATGGAACTTAAATTTGTGGTGTGCTGTGTACTAGTTCCTGGTTTCCTAGTGGTATCGCTTGACTACTGCATGATGCCCGACACCCAGGAGCTGGTTTTAGCTCCTGCTGCTCGAATCTTAATTTCATATCCTGCGGCTTTCATGTTGCTTGAGGACATGTTAAAATATTTCTTAGCACAATATTTGCCTGCTCTCGTGATGTGTGTGTGTGTGTGTGTGTGTGTGTGTGTGTGTATATGTATGTGTGTATATATATATATATATATATTCAACAAACACTGTGCATGACATGGAGACAGACCGCAGTCCGCACTGTCACATAAACTGTAAAGCAAGTACTTGGCAAGTCGTTAAAAAGTCGTGTCCATCCTCCGACATAGCCAGTTAGGCAGGAGCTACCAATGGGGAACTAGGAGTGAATACAGAGTGTGCTGCAAATCAATGCACAAGATGCAAACTACATTTTCTATCCATTTCGTGTTATGCAATATGTTCTAAATGTCCCTTAAGTGTGTTATTTTTTTTTTATCATCCTTTATATACATTCCCAAAGATCTAGTTAATCACATAGCTAGGTTTGTATGGCACCACTTGACCCAGGAGTTAAAAGTAGCTCCTGGTAGCTGTTGCTTTCAAGCTAGCCAGGCTCCCCTTGGCTATAACCAGGAGCTAAATGAGCCCCAGCTCCTGGCAATCTCGAATCCTGTTGTCTAAGAGGCCTGTGTTACTTTATACATAGCTTAATCAACCCAAGACCGCCATTTGCAAGGCTGCCAGGACAAATGCATACCAGGTAAGGGGGGGGGGTGTGTGTGTGTGTGTGTGTGTGTGTGTGTGTATTTACACACACACTTTTACTTTTCCACTTTTGCAATACAGTGAATGAATTTACACTTCACTGAGCATGCATGGGGCCATATTAATATGCTTTTCTTATTCTATTTCTTATAGTGATTCAAGGGGGACCACTCACGAACCAGTTCAAACTCAAACAGTTCCATTTTCACTGGGGTGCAATAGATGAATGGGGATCAGAGCACACCGTGGACAGTAAAGTGTTTCCAGCAGAGGTAAGAGTATGTTCATTGTTGTGATATCCTTCATTCCTAAAATGCGTACATATTTAAATGTACCAAAGCTAACTGCTGTGCAGCACCTAGAGGAACTATGGCGACTGATACTGCAGTTTGGGAAGCCTTGCTCTATGGTTAATGTTAATCACGCATTCGGACTGATATACACTAGCACTAGTATCTTCGTTGTCTTGGCTGCATGAGGGCAGGATCCAAACCTTTTTAGTTTGGGCTACTAGCGCCACCATATACTGTAATTATTGCAGTAGAGTACAGATGGGGAGAAATGGCATCTGAGGATGGACACAACGGTTGTAGGTGTTTTTTGTATTTGCCCACCCATTGACTGCCCATGGCCATGCTAATTCCTATGGCCATTTCCACCCAGTTCCTGCCCCTGCCCGCCCAAAACACCTCCTCGTGGGAACTCTTTGAGCTCACTTTACTCAAGCCTTGCCATCAAACTTTGCACTCTAAGTGCCTGCCTATCTTTTCTCAAAGCTGTCTTCTAAGGGTTAATGACTTAATTGGCGTTGTAAACACGCATCTGGTCCAATAGGAATGGCTTAACCCGGTCTGCCTTCAGCCACTCGATAGTACAATACGTGTCCTTCACTGAAGTCCTGTTAAAAACCAGCATTGGCAAACGCCATCCGTTATGACCTGTGTATAAGTATTAGGCTTTTGCCAAGCACTGCTATTAGATGCCCTGGTACTCACACCAATTTGCACCTGCAAACATCAATAGCCAGTTAATACCACTGCGGCAGTGCCTAGCAACACGTGCCTTTCCCATGCCTACACAAAAGCCCAAACTGTTGACATTGCCAATGCTTGATTTTATTGTCTTAATTTGGAGCATGTTGTCGGTACCTGTGGGTGTGGCTGTGTGCTGGGCTGTAATGTCCTGCGTGACACCACCTGTGTTGCTGGGACTCCACCATATCAACCAAGTGTTCATGAAGTGATGAGACGTCAGTCAGTCAATCAGTCTCAACATCTTTGAAATCCCTTGGCGTTCTTCTCTAGCTCCTTAACGGATAGTGATGTGACAAGTTCACCAATTCCTGCACTTTAATGACCAATATGGGTGACCTATTGCAGGTCCATTGAGGTGCTAACAGGGAAGTCTGGTTCACAACGCATCTTTTCTCCAATATCATTATGCTTTGCTCACAAGGTTATCTTCCTTTGGTTCTTGTTAAAATGTTCTTGAAATGAGAAATGTTTTGGGTTACAGTGGAGGACCCTGCTGTTCACTGTTCCTTCTTGGCTACTGTTATGAATTGGGTTGGTTCAGACACCACTTTGGGACACATTAATTTTGCTTGGCATGCCGGCGCCTGCTTTCTTCGGCACTAGTCTATTATGTCTTTTCATGACTGCAGGATTGGTACATACCGAAGGAGACATTGACGTTTGGATGTGGATGGTGGCTCTTGGAGACAGACCCATCAGCAGGGTAGTGGGGCGGCACACGTTGAATCATGGAAGATATACATATACTCCCACAATAATTGGAAGAGCATTGGTTCCAATTCTGGATATGGATCTGTTGTGACTTTCAGTACTTTTTTTTTTTAACCCTCTGCTTGAAGTTTGCATACTGGCCCGTGGCCTATTCCTAAAAGATCCAGGAAACGAAACGGTTGAAACAATTTCCCTTGAAAGCAGAATTGTTTCTGTTGATAGTGGTGGATAAGCCATGAGTGGGCAGAATGTTCTCATATTTGGCGAGAACAGCAACTTGCCGACTGAGTTTATAATTGCAACTTCGAGATATATGGAAAATGTGTTGATTATCACAAGCACATAACGCCTTGTGGATAGTGAACCGAAATTTGCGCAGAGGCACTACCGCAACAATTTCCGTGGATCTGATGCTTGGCCGCACTGCTTGTGGAGCATTGAGGCCTGGCATGGGAGGCAGCTTCCTGTTGTTCCACTGCTAGTTCTAGACAGGGAAACCACGCATTCTCCCTTAGACAAGCTTTTGTGTTGGGGCCTTAATGGCCTGCATGGACCAGCTGACTATGACCATGCCCGAGATGCACAGTAAGTGGCCCTCTAGTATGCTAGATATTTCTGATTGTATCATGAAGCAGCTTTGAACGGCGCTGTACGTCTCCTCTGTGAACTTATACTGACTCTTTAGAAAGTTCCTCCATGTTTAGTTTGCATGCCTCCAATGCAGGCAATGTACTTGTTTTTTTCGATGCTTGTGTTAGCTCTTCCAAAGATAGATTCATGGTAGAAGATGCCACTCTCGAAGCATTAACATGTTGGTCTGTTCACGGGCAGCTTTTTCATTCTTGGTATCCACTCTCCGGTGTCTTGAGAGAAAGTAGGGAGGGGGCTTGCCAGCAACCAGGCATAACGCAAGATCAAATTCATACTCTTGAAGCCAGTGCATGGCAGGGATGATGTTTAGATCCTTTGAACATTCGCAGTAGGAGCCTTGGTGAATGAGTGAGCGTATACATATTGGTACCACAATAAATGGGGAGCTCCTTTAAATGTTAGAGCAATGCTTCTCATTCATTCTTACAGAAAAGCGAAGTGTTTCCTTAGTAGGTCAACTGTCCAGAGGTGGAAGTGATGTGCCTCCTGTCTAATAGCGATAGCCAACCTATATATTCGCTTTGTTGTGACCCTTGTTCAGCCACTCTAAAATATTTCATTTAATTGGAATGTTGCTAGCTTGTCAGAAGGAGATTTTATTATTTTATTCTTAGATCAACTGAGTGTATATAGTGTTATTGTGATGTTTCAACATAAGAACATGTTGATAAAAATTGGAGAGCTGAACATCAAATGAATTGAGGGGGTGTTTCACTTTGATGGTCGACTTGTTTCTGCAAAATGGTACTTGGATTGCATTCTTCAGGATCGTGATCCCACAAGGGGTTGTTGTTTGTTTATGATTCATTGCTCTTGTGCAGTTTATGAATTCTGCACTTGTACCAATTTCTCCCTTCTTCAAGGCAGTTTTAGAAAGTAAGAAGAACAGTGACGCTAAAGGAGACACCCAAAGACAGAAATCTCAATTGAAGTCCCTCATGGGTATATATTTCTATTTTATTGCTTATAGCGCAAACATAGCTCAAGACCAGCAGATCGCTTTACATCGGGATTGTGCTAGAATTGGGTTTAGCCTTCTATACAGTAACGTAGTACTGTTGGTGGAGGGAGAGAGGGATTTTTATATATAAACTAAATTTGTACAAGACTATACATTCTCTTACTTTTGGATTTTCCTTGAACGTTCCTTTGTCTGAATTCTTGTTAGAGTTGCTGTAGATGTATATTCTAGTCCTTTTCTCTTAGCCACATTGTTACTATTAACCGTTTTATCCCTCTTGTTTATGAACTCCTCATGCCTATTTACATGTTGCTGTGCAAACGTTATTATTCCTTTTTTTCTAAGCAAATGACAGAAGATGGTAGCCCACGTTTGCTTTCCTATAAAAAATGGGGATGTTTTATGAATCTATTTGGCCTTCAGATGGAAGATATTTAATATTTGGCTTACTGCAATCTTTCAATTGAAATATTGAGGATACCCTTTAAGACTGAATGTCCTGTTTTCCCCCTGAGCAAAAAAATCAGTACACTGTATTTACCTTCCTCCAAACTATCTTTTGCTTTATGTTATATGTTATTTGACATTTATATAGCGCTCTATATATCATTGGTATGACCTCAAAGTGCTTGTAGGTTGAACGCCCTTGGGGACCGTAGTCCAGGTCAGTTGAGAGAGTAGGGTGTCGTGGGGTGCTTGGGTGCACCAGTTATGTGTGCAGCTGATGTAATTGCCTGGTGGAAACGGCATCCTAGCATTAGTTGTGGTGCATTGATATCAGTTGAATGTGTGCAGTCTGGCGGGTGGACACCAAGACTGGGTTCTGGCTGCGTTAGGCCTGTAGGACGCATATGTGTGCAGCTAGGCCGGTTGTGGACCAGTACCCTGTCCTGTTCTAAAACCAAATGGAATTGCAAAGGCTTCTTTCTCTATTTGTGAATGTCTTAAATCCTGTGGCCACAAGACCATGCTGCCATAATCAACGGGGACCACAGATCCATCTGTATTAAATTTTGTCAGGACAATTCCTAGGCCATGTTGCCTAGCGCACATTAACAGCTTGATCGGTTTAGTAGTGTCAAAATAAGCAAGGGAATTTTCAATGGCGAGGTCATCTTTAAACGCATGAAGTGCTTTGGAAAGAGCAGTGTCCCATGATCATCTTTTAGGCGTCCCAGTCTGGCCATCCTTAATGAAATACTCTGGAAGCAATCTGTTGCAGTAGTTTCTCATTCGAGAAAACTACTTACTTGAACTGGTTTGAAGGAGGAGTAGCATAATGTATGCTTTATTTTCTGCGGGTTAGCAGATTTCACATGGCTGGTGATATGTGACCAAAGAAACTTAGTTATTTGTCAAACTCACATGTCTTTCTCGTTAATTTATGGCCTTCTTGAAGTACCTGATGTTGCCTTTCTTGATCGACCGCATGAAGAGCAGTGTGTGATTGACACGTTACACCCCAGGAAGGCCTGCTAGAAATCCTCAGATGGTGTCCGAAAACAAGGAGACCCCAAAATGTAGTTAATTTTTTTTTTTTTATAATTGGAGTTCAACATGGGAAGAGAAGGTGCTATTATGCTGCAAATCTTCATACAGAGGTATTAATGATGACCAGCCCTGGGATCCAGTTTTGCAAAGTTAGAAGTATCTTGGATGTCCAATATATAACCAATGGTAGGCATTGGATGATAATCCCAGATTCCTGCTTTTTTCGGAAGCTGCATGTCCTTGCATATTCTGACCTGAACAGATTCATTGTGTTTTCTCGCTATCACAATTGGTGACACCAATGGAGTTATTACCTGAGCTTTTTGAATATCTGCTTTCTCAACTTCGGTTCACAAATGAAATGGTATCCTCCTGTCTTTGAGGGCTACTGGTTGGATGAGTTCATCAAGGATTTCTTGCTTTTTAAAGCGGGCAGTGCCCTGAATAAATTCATCATAATCTGTAAATTTGTCATCCACTTCATCCTCCTAGATGTTGTGAGAAAAGTATATTAGATCAAGATCTTAAGCTGTGTTGTTACAGCTTAATAAAGGTGCCCACGTCTCTCGTTGATCATTCCTCATAGGGGGAATCTGAGTGTTGCCACCAGACGCATATATCTTCACCATGGTATTCCATAGGGGTGGCTGTGGACTGATTCCTGCAAACTGTGACTGACCCATGACATGTGTGAGTGCCTCAGGTTACTGGAATCTGTTCCTGATATGCAAACATGCCACTTTGGCAGGCAGCAGCAACTTTAAGTGTGGCACTCGAGTGCAGTTATCAGAAATATTTCTTGATGATCTTCAGAGTCATCACCATCATCCTTTTTTGAATGGTGGTGTTACTTTTACAAATCACACACTCGTGGATTTATTTCTGGATGCTGCATGAGGCCGGGCATTGTCTGGATATGCTCCACTGACTTTTGCATAATGATTTGAGTGCCCATATTTTTATTTTGAACATTCTTCCCCTCTTCCAGAACATATGGCTTTGTGGTGCAATGCCCCGCTCTCCCCTGCAATAGACACTTAGACTTGCCTGAGCTTGTGTTTGATGTTGCGGCCTCACCTCAATCTTAATCATCAGTACTCGTTTGTTTTGATGCTGCCTTCTGGGGAACTTCTTGCACCTAAGCAATTATGAAGTTGTGTAGTGCTGCTTCCATGCATCCTGCAGGTGCTTGAACTAGCTGGGCTCTGACTTAGCCTTGTTGACTAAGATGGAGGCGAACGCCAGGTGTTTCAAAGATGCGTGATACAAATCTAGGGATTTTTGAGCACAATGCCTTGCCTGCCGCAGCTGGAATCTTTCGTAGTCTTAATTTGCTTGCATGTTCACTTACTCCAACAGTGCGTTTTATGCAGCAGTGTAGCTCTGGACAGCAGAAGTTAGAGTTGTAGATATTTTGTGCACTCTCGTGTGCATAGCGCAGACAGGGCACCATGGAAATCGCATGTATGTACTGGTGCAGGGAAGGCCGGAAATTGGGCAGCTTGTGGAGCCAGTCAAGAGGCTGAACTGGCTTGTTACCTGCCTCTTCTTTCAACGGCCTCATCTGCCACCTGTTGTGGAGCACACAAGTGTACTGCGGTGGCTGAAATGAGAGTGGCGCTTTTGATCTGTGTTAAACATTAATCATGCATTAAAAATCATACACACTAGAGTGGAGCAGGTATCTTCTGTTTCTTTGCTGCTAGTGCGGGAGATGCACCTTTTTTTTTGTTTGAGCTGTAGAGACAGATATGTCATTACTATGTATTGTTATGTGTCTCCTGGGTGACATCAGCCACGGTGCCCAGTCTCCACCAAATAAACCTTGAGGTTTACATGATCGGAGCCCTATGTGGCCAGAAACCATTGCTCTGTGATACTTGCACCTAAAATCACATCTTGCAGTTTTAGAAAATGACACGCTGTAGTAAACTATCAACTTCGTTTCTAAAGACATCCACCGTGGCACTCGTGATACCAGATTCCTCCATAGATGCAGCAAACCATACACTAGTACCAAACAAAGCTCACACTGCCGGGGCCTGGCATTTGAATGATTTTCCCATGGCCCCATCGTGTTCGCTCATTTGGATTTATACCCATCCTTGTTTGAGTATGTGTGAGTTTTAGTTTCCACTGGTTGACCACCTGCTGCAAAAACTTTCTGGCCTTTTGAATTTTTGCCTGAGAAGTGATACTAGCCATTCACATGACAAAATCACGTTTGCGATGTGGACTAAAGTGTTCATTTACCAAAGGCATACTGAACAGAGCATCATTTGAGGGGGGCTCTTTGGAGGGTGGGAAGTGCATCCTTCCATAGTAGTGCACATGCTGAATCACTTGGCTGTACATTGGTCGTTGTCTGCCTTGAAGCCAATTGTCTGCTCTTCACCTCATTTGCATTTTTGGCTATACTTCCGGATGGGGCCACACCTAGCTTGCTTAATGTAGAACATGACTATGCACGTTGCTTTATGGTGCCATATGTATACTATGTTATGTATTTAATGTCAGTGATTACTACATATTATGCATAGTCTGTAAACATTTTGATTAATTGTTCTTGAGCAAAATATACAAATAAATATTTAAGAATTAAAAAATTCAAAATAAAAAAAAATATTTTCATTACTGTCATATCTATTAATAATCATAAATGTTTCCATTGAGTCTATTACCTGGTGTGGGTGATGACCTGTACTACCTATGCAGGCCTTATGAGTCTTGACTATCCAGGTGCCTTAATACCTATGCTACCCAATATAGTTATCCTCATACTAACGGGGCTAATCTTGGATGCAAGAAATGTTACCGTCTTCTCGGTTGATTTGTGTGCTGCCTAACAAAAGGTGTTCGTATATTGCCTGTTTGGTGACGTCACATGCTGGGCTGTCCTAACTTTACAGACTGATGCAAGGAAGTATCATGACTGTGTTGCCAATGTGGGACAGGTGTCTTAACTTTACTGTCACATGGAGGTCACATTGACCTACCCATTGCTCAGGAATGGCATATCCATGTTGCCTGTTGGTGTCATGTGTATACAACAGAGGGAGGCAACCTACGTATGCCCTCTAATGGAGGGCCTGCCCAGTACCGAAAAAAGAGTTTGACCATGGAAAAGCCAAACCTATTGTCTTAGCTAATTCTGCGCTGCCAGGGAACATTGATGTTTTGGCGTGTCAGTCCCCCACCCCATCTACTCCCATTTCATGAAGTGGGTTGATGTCCTCCAATTAAAGTGTTAATAAAAAGTAATGATCTGCCTCAGCAACAGCGACTAATGCAGCCCTTCAGGACTGTGGGTTTCCTTCAGATTTGAAACACGTCGTAGTGACATGTTTGCTATAAAAACGAATATTGACAACTTTGAATGGACTCTCTCTCGACCTAGGAAGGGAACCCTAATGACTTTTAAACAAACCTTTAAAAGCACAAACAGGGTTTGCTTATATGTAGGTGTAGATCGCCTTAAAGACAGACACACACTTCGTCAGCCTACTCCTGGCCAGTCTGTGCTATGCCCAACCAAAAGCGTCTTTACTAGCGATTCCTTTTCCTCCCATTGGTGAGAGGAGCTCTGGAAAAAGTGCTGCCGTTCCAGCGCTTTGGTACATAATATGCTTGCTTTTGATATCTATCAACCTATCATTGAAATCAGTTTGCTGCCACAGCGTGTCTGTGCCATGTTTGTTGATTTAACAAGCTGTTTAGATCCTTTGTGGAATGGGGAAACCAAGAATGGTGGTGTGTCGGGATAACTCATCATGATCTTTTCATTTGTTGCCTGCACCCACCTCATGAGGTTTTTGGATTGTGCCAAGGGCTTTCATCAAAGGCTGTTCTCCAAACAGGACGGACAAGGAAGCTAGCTGCTGGCTATCCTACATGGCCCTGAAAGGAAGAAGAAATTCTGAAGGACAATTTAAACAAAAGATGGCACTTGTGAGGTTGAGCTAACCATAAAGGACAAAGTCTCAACCAATTGAGAAGAATCAAACACCTTGGTTGCAAAGTAGTCCTCTGCATATCCACATCATTGACTAGAAACTCGACATCCGTGGGCCATCATTGCCAAGATTCTAGTTGTCAAAACATTGGTCCAGCTGTGGGTTAGGACTTTCCACTGATGCCTGTTCCATTGCATCCTGTCTATCTGGGAGGGTTGCTACTGCAGGAATCGGTCATCAAGATCTTGATTTTGGTCATCAAGAGAATTTCCAGATCATGTCTTCCTAGTTGCTATCTCTAGTCTACTTCACAACACAGATCTTCGTTAACGTGCTACTGTCATCGGGCGCCATCGTCAAAGCGACCTTTTGTCTAGAAAACCGACACATGAGGAAAGTGACTGCTTTCGATCAATATTTATTGAAATGTTATTTGAGATGAGGCATTACAGGGACCCACAGAGCCCTTCACGTTTATCGCCTCGATTCATTATGATGTATGTAAGGTAACTGGGTCTTGTATAGTGTGACGTTTGCCACTTGGGCATGCTCTAGGCACTAGTTGGTGCAGGGGAGAGGATGGAGCTAGTAGGAGTGCATACCCATTCTGTAGGGTCAAAAGATTCCACAGGAATTGGGTTAGAGCACATGAGGTTTGTGTTGCCACAAGGGGAATCCCAGGTAGTTGTATGCTCAGTTGCTTGCTAATGGATTCCACCCTGAGAGCAGGAGGATTGTGTGAAGGGCTGTACAGTGTTGGGATATTCAGCAACGTGTGTTTGGTTTCAGGATTAGGCCTTCGGGATGTGGATGGGACGGTGGAGGTCAAGTGGCGGGGTTGCTGATGCAGCATGTATTTGCTAGTCTGTGCGCGCAAATGTATGAAAGACAGAAATACTAGACTAGAAAAGGAGGGCAGTTGTGGCAGGGACAAATGGAATCGGGCTTTCTTTTCCAGTGGGTTTACAGTTCACAAACATAGGGCAATTGTACCATCTTGTGGGATGTATTGACCCACGCGACAGTATTTTCCCACAACATCAAGCTGCATTCGCGCAGAAACAGCCAAATGGCTGTGCTGGCTCCTGTGAGTGCTAAGTCTCAAAACAGCATTTTGCAACAACAAAAATGGCTGCACCGTCTTGCCAAGCACACATCGGGCAGGATGGAACAAGGGGCAAATTGAAGGAGATTGCCAGTGGGTTCCGACATAAACAAAAGGAAGAAAGTGGAAAAAGCAGTGTTGCTTTGCTGCAAAAGCCAAAATCTCCATTGAAAATAAACCCTTTTTCACCTTTAAAAAAAATAATTGCTGCTTTGACGCTAATTCCCTTTGTTCCTAAAAGCCACTGTGATTAATGAGCCCTACCAAGCCATGTGTGTCTCACTGTGCCTCAGCAAAACCAGACATGTTTCTGAATTGACAAGCCCTGTCAAACCAACTCTAAAAATAGACACGTTCATTTTCTTTGCAAAAGTGTCCAAAACTCAGCTGCTCAGAGAGAGACTAACTAGCTGAGCCATGTCTGTTTCAATGTATCCGTCCTTCAGTCCAACTCCAGCTTTCAAGAGAATAACTATAGCTGCAAGACAGAAGTTGAATTTGAGAAGGAAGGCCAGCTGCACCACATGTAAAAAATAAATAAATAAATAAAAAAGAAAAACAAATGCCTGTTTTGTAACAGTACACTGGTGAATGAAAGCCTGCCAGCCTTTCGCAATATGAAGGGGTTTGTTGCTGGTGAGACTATATAACGTGGGTTATTTTATGCAATAGGCTGTTTTAATTCTGGATCTAAGATCAGAAAATAAAGGTTTAAAACTATGGTCGCTGGAGTTGCAAGTGGAAAAACAGGTTTTCTGCTTGGAGGGGTGGCATCAAAAGGAGGGCTCTCAGCAGATACTAACAACCCCCTGATAATTACAGGGTTGAACAGACTTTCGTCTCTGCTGGGACCCTGACAATGAAGCTCCCAGGGAAGGAAGTCTGAAGTGTGAAGGAGCAATAAAACTTCAATCAAGGGAGACACCCCCCCACCATGCTCTGAAGGGATTGACAGTTGGCAGCAGTTGAAGGAAAGAGAAAAAAATGAGCCATGTACAATGGACTGCCATTTGTTCCCAAAGACTATTTCATGAATAAACTTTAAAGACTTTTTATCTCTGCAGCAAGACTTTGAAAAGTTGTGAAAATTTCAGTTTAAAATTGATTTTGTGTGCTTTCTTTGAAGACATGGTAGAATTCACTGACACCCTGGGGACAGAAAGGGTAAAGTATTGAGGATAAATAGAAAAGTATCAATGTTGCAGACATACATTTTTGTGCATACATCCCTTGGCATAATTCGCTCCCGTGTATAAAGTTATGGAATTTTATGCCGAATTTTTCATGATCAAATTTACCAAAATGTATCAGAAGGGCGAAACAAGGTCTCGCAGACTGGAGGATTGGACTGATATGTGCTACACAAAATATGTAAACTGTGTATTTAATTTGCTAAGAGATTGCAATTGTATAAATGTATGTTTTTGGCAAAATCGGATTTTAAGTAAAGTAATTTTGGGAGTTTTTGGACATTGTAAAACTCACCTCATAAATCTGACATCATTCCCTTGGAAATCCAACCAGTTGAGAGCGAGGCGGGGGTCTAACACTCCTGTCCAATCCAAGTAGTTCAGAGGCGTGCTTAGTTAACCCTACCCAGCCTATACTTTGATGATGTCATTAGGCATTATAAATAAGGGTCCCTGACAAGACTCTAGAGACGCACTCTTCCTGATTTCCTGCGCTGCATTCTGTTCCCGTCCTCTTCCAGATCCAGACTCCAACTACAAGGCCAAAGCATTGCTGATCCTACTCCAGGGCCCACTGCAAAACCCAAACAGTGCTGATCCCATTCCGAGCAAGGCTTCAAATCTGAAAACCGACTAATCTCCCATTAACAAGGGGAAAGCTGTGGTGTTATGATATGATATGGTATTTGTAACGCGCCTATACACAAGTGTTTCAAGGCGCGACGAGGCAGGGAGGGAGGGAAACAAGGGGAAGACAGACAAACGATCCTACTAGGCCAGGTGTCATTCAGATCGCGCAAGTGCAGAGGTAAGGGGAAAAGGAGGAAGTGCAGGGGGAGGAGGTGGGGGGGAAGTGCAGTACAAGGTAAGTAGCGTAAAAAATAATAAATAATAAATAAAAAGGGCCAGCTGGTGGCAAGTGCGAGGTAAGTGCAGAGCAAGTGCTGGGAAGGGGGCTGTAGGGATACAGTGACAGTCCCACAGTGCAGGGGGAGCCAGGGAGGCAGTGCAAGTGGAGAGTGGCTGGGCCCTGGACCGAGGTTGCTGAGAGTGGCCCAGATGCAGGTTTAGTGCTGAATTCAGTGGGGAGTTAAGCAGGATTAGCAGGGGAGAGGGAGAGAGAAGGCAGAAGCGAAGAGGAAGGTTTTGAGGTGCTTCCGGAACCGGAGATGGTTCTCCTCAAGTTTCAGGGAGGCAGGAAGGCTGTTCCAGAGGGAGGCCCCTGCTGCGGAGAGAGATCTACCCCCAGCTCGTTGCTTCGAGAAGCGGCTGACCATGAGGGAGTTGGAGACGGATGAGCGAAGGGCTCGTGAAGGAAGATATTTAGGAAGAGAGAGTTGAAGGTATTTAGGTCCCAGGCCCCAGAAGGCCTTGTGGACAATGCAGAGGGTTTTGAACTTAATCCTCGCAGCCACTGGGAGCCAGTGAAGAGATTTCAGTCCTGGAGAGATACGGTCCCTGGGCTTGAGGCCATGGACAAGTCTCGCAGTTCTGTTCTGGATAAGTTGCAGAGGGCGGAGAGTGGAGGCAGGCAGATTAAGATAGAGGCTGTTACAGTAGTCCAGCTTTGAGAGAACCAGAGCTCGGGAGACAGTGAGCTTCTGGGGGAAGGAGAGGAAGTGAAGAATACCTCTGAGGAGGTGCAGCTGGTAGTGTGACTTCTTAGAGACGTCAGATATATGAGGAGAGAAGGAGAGTGTGGAGTCGAAGATGACCCCGAGGTTTTTAGCCTTGCAGGTAGGGGCAGGAAGGGGGCCAAGGGAGGCCGGCCAGAGAGCTGCAGGGAAGGAGGGAGTGGGTGTGCCGATGAGTAGAATCTCAGTCTTACTGGCGTTGAGGCAGAGGTCATTGGCGGCACACCATTCCTGGATAGCAGACAGACAGTCGGAGATGAGGGAAGGAGAGGAGGAGGCCGAGGGTAGCCTGAAAATGAGCTGGGTATCGTCTGCATAGCACTGGAAGTAGGGGCAGAGAGCGGCGATGCGGTGAGCAAGGAGTGCCAGATACTGGTTGAAAAGCCAGGGAGAGAGGTTGGATCCCTGGGGGACACCACAGGTGGAGAAAAAGATGTCAGAGAGGAAGGAGCCCATTTGGACCTGGGAGGGTCGACCGGAGAGGAAAGAAGTCAGCCAGGCCAGAGCCTGACCAGTGATACCCAGGTTATCACGGAGACAGTTGAGCAGGATGGCATGGTTGACAGTGTCAAAGGCAGAGGAGAGATCGAGCAGAATGAGAACACAGGGAGTGTTGGAATCGAGGTTCAGGAGCAGGTCCTCACGGATGTTCAGGAGAGCAGTTTCCGTGCTTCTGGCCGCTCTGAAGCCGGATTGATGGTCATGAAGATTACCAACAGATTCAGCATGGAGGTTAAGCTGGGAGATGGCCAGTTTCTCCAGGAGCTTACCCAGGAAGGGAGTAATGGAGATTGGGCGATAATTGGCCGGGCAGGAGGGGTCGGCAGAGGGTTTCTTGAGGAGGGGGTGCACAAGGGAGTGCTTGAGGGGGGATGGGAAGACTCCAGAGGCGAATGAGTGGTTGCAAAAGTCAGCCAGGGCAGGAGCCAGGGAGTCGATGTGGTCCTTGATGGTTTTGGAGGAACAGGGGTGAACCTGTTTAGACGAGGCTTTCATAGATCGGACTTGTCTGGAAACCTCATCAGCAGAAAAAGGTGGAAAAGCAGAGAAGGAGGGTGGAGGGGCGGCTGCAAGAGAGCAAGAGGAAGAGCCGGGAAGAGAGGGAGGGAGGAGAGAGGAGGAGAGCGAGGACAGGATGTCCTGAGTTTTTGAGATGAAGTGCGAGGCCAGTGCAGTGCAGAGGGCCTGGGAGGGGACAGGAGAGGTAGACTGCAGCAGGGTTGGCCAGCTCCTTGCAGATTTTAAAGAGTTCGGCCGAGTTGTTAGATGCCTCAGAGATGCGGGCTTGGATAAGGGCTCTCTTCTTGGTGTGTTTTGGGAAACATCCTGATACCACTAACTGCGTACTGCTGAAATCCTGCTACCCTGACGACCTGTAGTATCCAGTGACCAGAATTGCCTGTCCAGTTCTTGCCAGCTGGTGACCAGAACCGCACAGCTGTTTGCCAGGTGCCCTGCCGTGTAGTGACCAGACCCGGTTCACTGTCCAAAAAGCCCAAAACTAAAAAGTAGACCGAGTATTTCACGACCCCATAAAAATCCATAGTATACCTTGTCTTGCCTTGTCCTTATCCCACTCTCTAAGTCATCCTATCCTTATCCTGATAACTTGTACAACTGTCAGAATTCTCTGTGCATTTTGTCGTTAATCTCCAAGCATCAGCACTACTTTTCTCTTCATTTCTGGCTTGCATAGATCATATGTCATTAGCGATATTCTGGTTAAATAAAGTAATTTTCCTTAAAGAAAAGGGGTACACTGCGTGAAGGGTTACAACTGCAGCGTAACTTGGAGAATTCACGGGTGGCGTTGCTCTTTTCTTAGTCATTAAATCTAGTTTAAAGTAAAATTGTTCTTCTCACAAATTTATTTCCTTTCCAATTTCACCCTTCATTTTACTCAAAGGGCACCTTTTTCTTTCTTGCATAACTCGGTCAATTTACCAGCTAGAGCCTTACTTTCACTTCCATTCTGTACCTGTGATATATATCTACCTATCCCCCAACATAAAAACCACACTCCAGATCAGTGTATTTCACCCGTTTTTATTAAACATTTGGGTAATTTTAGACGGGAATTGCAAAAGTGTACATTTTAAACGTGTTATTTGACTGCAATCTGTCTTAAACTTTCCACTAATTTCTGAAATGTATGCTTTTGGTACTCCATTCTTTGTGATTGTTAGTATCTTTGCATTGTTGCTTTAGTAAGGATTTGTATTTGCTTCAAGGTTTTAACACACATTCATTATTGATTTATCCATTTCCGAGTGACATTTCACAACATTGCAAGCGGTTTAAAATCCGTTTTTCTTTCTTATTTGGGGAGGGAAAGTCAGATTTAGATTCTGTTTTCAGTTTTATTCCCGAGTACCTGCTGCTTCTTTGTATCCACTCAGAATGTATTATTTGTGGGTTGAGGGAACATTGCAGGGAGAAATTCTAACTTGGGTGCTATCTGTCCTAAATCAAAAGTGCTCCTATTCTGCTGTGCTGTATATATGCTCCATTCAAAAGTCAAACCCAGTGCATTGCTCACATTCTCATTGTAACTATCACCCCATTGGTGATTGCTGCCCCATATTAAAGTGTTTGCTTTCTTTTGAATTTTAAATAAATAAATCAATAAATAAATATTGCATTTGACCAAGCAGCCTGGTTCATGGTCCATTGTGACACGGGGTATTTGAAAAGGGGGTGCGATGTGAGTGGGGGCGCGATGTGAGTGGTGTATCATTCCAAAATTGAATCCACATAAATGAGGTGAAAAGCACCTCAGTTAGGTGCTACATACTAGGCAGAGACCAAGGTGTGGGTGTCGCCTGATTGAAATCTTTAACAATCTGGGACATGTTTCACATAATGCAAAACTTTCTTAAAGTGGGTCATGTCATGATACATTCCATCATCACCCCGGGTGATGGGGCTTTGGCCATCGGCATATAATACCGCTCATCAACTTAAACGTTTTCTTTAGAGACCTGTGTTCAACCTGCAATCACCCAATCCAGGCAGGGCTGATGCAGGTCCTCTGCTATTCTGAGGCCTTTTGATGGATGCTGTTAAATTGGTTAACACTATCACGCTTAACTACGGGGCTTAAATGCAGGAGATATTTGGCCTGAAGCACTTTACGGACGTGATATTATTATTGCTACTGTTAGTATTATTGGGATGTTGGGATGTACAATTTCACATTTCCATCTTGGTGCGGTACAGGAAGATTTAGTGGTTTGTAGTAGGACGGTGTAGTGGGAGTTTTCCGATCAGTACAGGGTCCTTTGTGATTTGTCTGGGCATGACCCACTGCATGTTTGTGTGATGGCATAACTGGCTGATGCCCTGCAGTGTCGGGGGACCACATCTACCATTGCTGGTTAGTCTGATCATCTTTCCCTCGCGCTGCCTCTGAAGTTTTTCAGCTAACGGTGGTGCAGGTTTTCTAGCTGATCCTGTCGGGCAATCTCTGAAAATCACCCTTATTCCATATAGATGCCTTTTACTTTGTGCATGCGATCCTGGACATGAAACTGGTCTTCCAGCATGATGTTCCAAAGAGTTCTAGTCTGGTGGCTATTTGCGTGCTTGTCGCCCCTTTCAAATCCTTGGCATGGTTATGTTTGAGGTAGACCTATGCTAAGGTCTGTGCTCCCATCATCCTTATTCATTGCTGTTAGAATAATCTCTCTGTGATTTACACAAGTGCCTGAACACATTGATTTAAATAACAACATTTAAATAAACCATCATAAAACATAATAATGAACAGCAGTACAAACCCACATATTCAAAGTTTTTCTTTGAAAAAATGGTTTCGATCAGACCTAAGGATTCCCAAGACACACGCATGCCGTGCGTAAAGGTGAGAGATTCAGTATGAACTTAACGGGCAATATTCTTGGATTTAAACCGTTCTCACTATATAAACATTGTGTACACTTTAAGAGGCTAGACTGAACTATGGTCTGACTAGTATGTTACAGCCAGACCATTGGTCTGGCTAGCATGATACAGCCAGACCAACGGCATGGGGGAGAGGCAGCCCCCTTGTTTTACCTCCCCAACACATAGCGGTTTACTTTGATTATTTATAAACACACTCCGGAGACAAACCCACTAAGCACACAACTATTTTCCCCTGTTGTTTTTCTCTAGAAACTTTTTGAGAAGAAACTTCCATGAAGTAAGATTGCCCATATACAGAGCAGATTAGGTGCAGCTATACCTACCAACAAGAGGTTGTCCAAGAATCAGTAAGCAAGGTGCCAGTGGCATTAGAAGAAGGTGCATTAAGAGTAACATTTTGAATTGTCTGATATGTAACATTTCAAGTCATAATTTTTTACTGTTGAGTTTTCTAATTTTGAACAAGTGTTGAAACACTAATAGTGAAATATTGTCTATATGTTTTTACAGTAGGAATTGAATTCAAGAACATATGTATTGTTGGAACAAATAGTATCATTAGCCCTGAAGATGGACTGTCAGAAAAGTCCGAAACGCGTTGGCAACAAATTGACAAATCTTGATACTATTTTGGTTTGGTGACTTTAACCAAGAAATTTGTTTGACTTTTTTTTTGTTGTTACCTAAAAAGGGATTTTGTGAATTTATGTATGAAAAAGAATCTTATGGTTTAAAGTGTATCTAACAATAAGGTTTCGTAAAAATTGTACAAATTATATATTTTGATAGATTTCGAAAGAAAAAATTATATATTTTGATTAAAACAACCCATGATGGGTCTTTCTACTTCTCCCAAAGTTGGATTGTTTTACATCAAAGAACTGATATATGCATTGTGAAACTCTGTGAAGTGAATCAAAAAAGCAAAACGCAACTGCTTGGCAACTTAACAGTTAAGCAGTGATTACACACCTATTTACCTTATTTACCTCATTAACTTAAAACCTAGAGAAAAGAAATCGATATTGTCACTTATACTCAGAACTGCAAGCAGTAAGGATCCCATTATAGCTCACGTGCCTGCAACATTAACACATTTTGGGATTATATTCCCTTGGGAGTGCACCAAGGGTTGGCAGGTAGTAATACATGCCTTTCTTTCTCCAGTTCGATCGGTTTATAGTCGTAGAGGCTGCCACAATTGCCAACTCTTAAGGTTGCTTGACTTGAAAGAATCGCTGAGCATTATTTTAGGCTGTTTTTTCAATCTAATATTTGTTATTGTTCATCTGGATTTATTGCTGGATCTTTTTTATTACCCTTTTTAAAATAAATTGTTTTCAGTGAGCTAAATTCATTTATATACTATTTTTCACCCTGAGATAACCGTTTCTGCCAGTGTTTCGGTCCGTATATGTATTCCTTAAAAAAATGTGTTAAAAAAAATCAATGTTTATAAAATTGCAGAAAGGTTTGCAATATACCGAGCTCAAGCCATACCATACCATAAGAAACAAATCCCTTCTTATAGTCATTAATATAAGCCAGAGCAGACATATTATCATACCATAAGAAACAAATCCCTTCCTATAGTCATTAATATATCTAATCTAAAATCCCCAGTGTTTTCCATTAAATTTGCACATTCCAAGAAAAGGCGACAGGAAATAACAGGCGCATTCGACCAAACGGGAGGAGACCATGCGCACTAGTCAAGTCTACAGATGTAGAGGTCAAGCACAACTTTTGTTGTAGACAGATTGAGTTCATGTTACTCATGTAAATTTCTCCTCTTACATTAAACTTTTTCCCTGCCGAGAAGACCAGGTCCTAGACCCCGTCATCAGTGCGTTGTTGACACAGCACACCTTTTTCGTGCTTTCAAATTTTGCTTTTTGGCCACTCGCAAAGCTCTGCAAATCCACTTTCGGGCAGGGGCTGAAGTGTCAACTCCGGTGGAAAAAGAACGGTATCACTACACAATATCCCCAACAAAAATATCACTGTAGTTATGGCCGTTTGGTTTGCCATAGGTGAAATTTTTTCTGGGGATATTATGTGGGAGCGGGAGTTGCGGGGGTGTCCCCCTTAGGGTCCATGTGTGAATTTTGCCGCAATAATATGCCGATACTTTTGCATCGCAATATTTTTGCGGCGGAATAAACACATGGAACCAAAAGAACTTACGTCGTTTCCGCCACTAGCTCCAGCTTTGGTAACAAATCCTCCCAAAAGGACTTCCATTTTTCACATGACCTTCTTACACGTCCAGCAGAGTGGTCCTCTGGAAGTAACTGACATTGGCACATCCTGTTAGGGGTCCATTATAGATTATTTACGTCAGTGTAGCGTGTTCCTAAGGTTCAGGGCTAATTTCGTTTTGCCCTGATGGATGCAAAGCTCAATCCATTGTTGCTCTCTCAGTAAAATCTCTCAAATCGCTAAGGGTTATTTGGGCTCTCTTGACTCGTTTCAATGCCTGTATTTATTGAAGCCTGTAGTGGCGTAGGACAGGAGAGAGCTTGGTGTGGGCCAGACGGTTTGAGGTTTGCGTACATGGCACAGTGGCTTGAACCACTTTGCAAGACTGCTGTACCTACAATTTTCTTCATTCTCCAATTTGAAATTTTTATGATTTGGTATGATAAAGTTAATGCAAGAACTTTCCGCACATGAGAAGAAAAAAACATTTAAAATGGTAACACAATATGCAAAAATTGCAACTATTTCATACAATGTTCCACCTAAAATTAGAACCCTGGGCGAGTGAATAACCCTTTCCCATTGGCCAATTTGCGGGCTATAAGAACCGGTATAACTCGCAGTTTCATTATAGCTCGCAAATTGCCCTTTGCTTTCTTCAGATTGGAAAGTTGTGCATTAACAGTGATTCTCACCCCCACCCCCCCACACCCTTTAGTGGCCAAAGTGAAAATTACATTTTACTATGAATACAGTCATTTTTCCTTTAATAGTTTGTTAGTTGAAAGAATAGCTTACTATAATTAAGCAGCTTATTTTTTTATCATGCTATTTTTCATGTTTTTTTTAAACGTAAATATTCCATAAGGAATATTTAAGTCCCCAAAAAACAATATAATTTTACAAATTATATTTTTTAATTATTTTTTTTCTCTTTGGCCCTGGGCTCTAATAGCTTTTTGTAATGTCATTTTTTATCTTTTTTGTAAACTTAAATTTTCCATAGGGAATATTGTTGAAGGCCCCCTAAAAACAATGTATTAATAAAAAAAAAAGTATATTTTGAAATGAACTTTTCTTTTTGCCCATGGGTTCTAATAGCTTTATAGACCTCGCGCTCGGGCTGTACTGTCGTCGTGGGCCCTCATACCACCCGGTCTTCAGGGCCCGGTACGGCCCTCGGGCGAGGTCTATTTATTTTTTTTTATTTAACATTTATAAAGCGTTCACACAGCCCGCAGGCATCGAGGCGCTGTTACAGGAATTGTTTGTTTTTCTTAGTTGCGTAATTGTGTTGTGTACATTCTAATAATTTGACAGATTTTGTATCGTGCTAAAAAAGTCACGAAGAGCATCTCAAATACTCATCCATTATAGCTTTTTATTTAAATATTTTTTTATTTATTTATTTGCATTTTTAAAGCGCTCACACAGCCCGGGGGCTTCGAGGCGCTGTTAGAGTTTTTCGTTGTTGTCTTAGTTACGTATTTATAACGCGCTTAAACACCCAGAGGTTTCTAAGCGCGGACCCGGGGATCGAACCTGTTGTTGCTTCGTGTCGTCTTGCTTCCAAGACGCGCACGCTTCCACTTAGCTATCCTCCCGGGATATATATTACATCTATAGTGAAATTTGGTTGATATGACCATCCATAGTCGAATTAAAGCAGTTTACATTGACTGCAATCTGCCCATATACAATTCATCGAAAACATTAATATTATGGGATCATGTATAAATTATGTGATGAATTTAAGCTGTAATGACATCTGACCTGAGTATTGTGTTTAATAGAGATCCTGTCTATCTGCCAACTTTCATGTTGTTTAATGCCCTTAATGCTAGATTTTCATCTTTTCATAATTTTTTATAATTTACTTGCAAATATTTAATTATGACAACTATCTATCTTTTCTGGCCCACTAAAGTTTGATCCAAAAGTACTATGTTATCGGCATATCCCATCCATGGTATATAAATGGAACCAATTTTAGGGGGATGAAGTTTACTGCTGCTTAACAACCTGGCATATCTGCAATAAAAAGGTTAAACAATTTGAATTTCAGATATTCAAAATCCACCAACCCATTTTTGGGCATACCTTCTTTATAATATCAAATTCCAGATACCTGCCATTATTTCCCTTTCAATTGTTCCCATTTATCCCGAGTGCTGAATTCCGCCTCTGGCGGAATCTTTTGAAAGTAAATGGCTCGAGAATTTGCATTACTGATGTTCCTGCAGTTCGAGACCTGTTTTATCGATGATGGAGTCCTAACCGGAGGAAGGCAAATCTTGTTCAGCTTTTATTTTGTGTTCAAACCCTCCCTTCAACATTTTTCCACTTCTATGCAGGAAGTGGCCCAAAAATGGTGGAGGGGAGGGGAAATGGAGCAGAAGGATAAAAATCCCCAAAACCTACATCAAAGATGCATATGGATATTTTTATTCACCCAGGCTTGCGTGGGATGCATTCCGATACTTTTCAAGGTACCTCAAAGTTGTCACGTTTTTGTGTCTAGACATCACTGTGTCACAACGGCAGTCTTTCTGTCAATTTTTCTATCAATCAATCATCCTCCTCTACCTCCATTTTCCATGCAATGGTCGTGACTCATTTCTTCCTGCTTTGTAGTCTCGCCTCTTGCTTTTCTGTGGAGTTTCCACCATCCATCCTTAGACTCTGCAATTCCCCTGCCTTTGTCTGTCCTCACCACCTCCTCCATCCCTGTTCCCCCTCGTCTGGCATGAAGCCAAGCTACCTTTCCAGAAAACATACTTCTGTATGTTTTTGGAGGGATCCCCCAACATCTGCTGTGTACGAAGACCCTGTTACAGCCCCACCCTGTGTCCTGTTAACGCGCGTACCATTTGCCTCCTCCTTGCTCCCTCTGACAATCGTTTCACCACATCCTTCCGGGGTCCACCTTGCCACGCAATGCACTCTGACCATTACGGAAGGCACAGATGTAATTAAAGTGATGCTTTTATTGTGATGGATTGATGTTTCACTATTGGCAGTAGTTTGCTTTTCCAACATTTATCTAGCGCTCGCTGCTGGCATTAAGATGGCCTTCGTGCTAAGGTGGTTGTCACTGAGATGCTGATTAATGTTGAAAACAGACATGCGTCGGCTGCGGTGCAAATGGATGTGTACTTACCCGCATGAGAACCTGCAACTCTCTGCCCTGAACTCTCTAAAGTCCACTCTCAATAGAGCTAAAAGGGAATTCTACCTAGCCCTCATTTACTCTCCAACCATATTTGCCAGCTACAGGGCACCCTAAACTCACTCCTTACTCCTTCCATCAACCCCACTCTCACAGATAAACACCTAGCATGATGCTTCACTGCAAACATTCCCAAAATTAGAGACACTCTCCTGACCTTCCTCACACTCCCTTCTCCTACATTTTACACTCCGCCTACTCTTCCATCATCATCTGCCTCTATCTAATACTTTAGTAACACTGATACTGACAAAGTGATGCCTCTACTGATGAAGACTAACCCTCTAGTGCTCCATCAGGCCTCTCACCTCGTTGTACTCTTCAACCTATCTTTCGACTCTGCTTGCTTTCCCTCTGTTTTCAAAACAGCCATGATCATCCCTCACCTAAAAAAGCAGGCTGTCCCCAACCAACAAGCTAACATTCACCCTATTCCTTTCCTTTTGCACTATGAAGTGCTCGAAAGGGTTGTGTTTAACCGTCTTACCAGTTTCTTAGACATCCACAACCTTGGAGACCCCTATAAGCATGTTCCCGCTCCTGTCACTCAATGGAATCTGGTATCATGAATGTGTCCAACTCCATCCCCTCTTCTAAGCACTCCAACCTATCCTAATTCTCCTTGACCTGTCTGCTGCCTTTGACACTGTCGATCACTCTGATCTCCTTGATACTCTATCTTCTTGTGATTCACGTTCAATCCCTTGCCTGGATTGAATCCTACTTTGCTCCTCACCAATTCTCTGTCCGCCAGAGCAACAACACCTCTCAACTCACTCATCTGTTGATGTTCCACAAGGCTCTGTCTTGGGTCCGCTTCTATTTACACTCTACATCTCTGCTCTTGGTGCAGTAATCTCCTCCTTTGGGTTCTCTTACGACGACACCCAAATCATCTTCTCTTTTCTTGAACTCCCCTCTGATCTCTCTACCATAATTTCCAACTGTCTCTCTGCCATTAAATATTGGATGGCTTTGCCCTCTCTGATGTTAAACACTAACCAAAACAGAGGTGCTCTTCTTCCCTGACAAAACCTCTCTACTCTTCCTGTACCTATCCAGTTCCCATCTGGCACCCTCCCCTACTCTTCTTCAGCTAGAAGCCTCTGCATCACCTATGACCCTTCACACATATTCTCTACTTTCATCTCCAAAACTGGAACAGCAGCTCGACCTAACCTCCTAAATATTAGGAAAATCAGGCAATGCCTTCCTTTCAAAACCTCCTGTCTTCTTTAAACTGAACTACTGTGCCAGCATCCTCTTTGGTCTCCCCAACTATGCTTTCTGTCCTCTCAACAAGATCTCTCACTTCACACCTACTTCCTTGTACTGTCACCATGCTGGGTGGCTGGTGATGCAAAACAGGGCCCATTTTAAATTTCTTCTCCTGGTTCACAAATCTGCCATAGTAAGCCACAACTGTATCTATCCAACTCTACGAGCCTTATCATTATCTCCACTCTGCCTCCTCAACTACCCTTGTGGCTCCTCGCCCTCCCTGTGCTTCCTCTCGCTTCCGCTCGCTTCCGCTCTCTCTCTTCTTGCTCCACTTACATGGAATTCTCTTGCCCCGGACATCCGAGAAAAGATCCACATGGATTTGTTCAAAGCTAAACTAAAAGCCTCTCTCCTCGCTTCCGAGTTACCCTCAACTTACTTCTCATCTGCCTGCTAGCTAACATTTGTCCCCTCACTTCGTCTACCTCCACTCGGAATCGTACCATAATGTTACCATGATTGTGGCAACATTAATAAAAATGCGCCAGAGCGCGGTATGAAAATCCGGACCCCTATTACTTTACCCAAGCAGAGCAGGTGTTGCGACGGTGCCCCCCGCTCTCCTGGACGCAGTAACGGGGGGTCAGGGTTTGCGAGGGTGCCCCCAGCTTACCATTAAGGTAAGCGGGGCGGATAAGATATTATTTATTTTTTTTCTTCAAGTACTATGCAGCGTCAGCACCGTCCGTTGTATGTGGGGGGATTGCAGGCTGGGGGCAGGCGCAGGCGGGCAGATGTGATCTAGCTGATCACTGCGCTGCGCCGTAATTGCAGTCAACCTTTTCATCAGCGGAATTACCAGCGGCGCAGTGATCACATTGATTCCCTCCACCCTAGCACTTGACCCATCATGGTCACATCACAAGCATAGCTGGCCGTACCACCTACCTTCACTTAAAAATGTCCAATGTTCATTGTCATTAATCTGTGTTTGTCCACTTATGTATTGTCCCCGGTGACTGTTTCATTTACTGTCCTCCACAACCTGGTTAGAATATCCCTCAAACTCACCCCATTTTAAGAAGATCACTGCTTCCCGTCAAATTGTTTTCTTATCTATTTGTACGTTATTTTGTGATCAAAAGAGTATTGTTCCATGTGTGTGTGTGTGTACCTATATATTAGTCGCTTCATCTCTTCATTAGAATGGGTGGTGTTATTGAGGTATTTGCTTCAATCAATGTACTCTTCAATATGTAGGAGACACTGCATGCAAAGAATATACACGCAGCAACATTCCCTGGTACATAAGCTTCCAAACTAACTGCACAGCTCTTCAATAGAGCCAGGAAGCCATGTCTCCTCAACAGGCGGAGCTCCCATAGAGATAGAGCCTAAGTGTTTTTACTATTGTTGCTGCGTTCTCTTCCTGAAGCCCTTCAGTTATATTACCACCTCTTTGGATATAAACTAATTAGCCAGCGCCTCGCTGGGAACCATCTCTGACTCAGAATGCCACTTGAGCGTGTTTTCTCGTTATTTTGTCAGTGTCTTGCCTATCAAATATTACACCTCGAAAGGCATTTTCCAGGCTAATTATTACAATAATGGTCAGCCCTTTTTTAAACTTTGGCTACCAAATTTGTTTCAAAGACTGCTGTAACTTTGGTTCCTCGCTATTTGAAGACTTTGCAGGTCTGCGTTATTTCAGAATTGTTAGTCCTTTTCTGGTAAGACTGGAAGTAAAGCTCAAGGCACCAGATGAAGACCTCTTGTTCCTCAAGATTCTTTCACCACCAAAGTAGAAATCATGTTTCCAGATGCCCCCTTTTGTACTATCTCACCAGACAGCAAGCTAAAAAAAAGATTGATCTGGATTAACTAAGTGTGTTTTGCAGTGAGCTGCACTGCTTTGTTTTGTAGTTGCAGCCACAGTCCCTTGCAATGGGTTTGGAAAATGGCTGCAGTTCTTACAAGACAGGAATATAAGTGAGTTTCTCAACTAAGGGTAAATAGTCTCCAACCACATAATATGATCCCATGCTGATCTGCAGAAAAGCAAAAGC
Organism: Ambystoma mexicanum; assembly: GCF_040938575.1. Taxonomy (NCBI): domain Eukaryota; kingdom Metazoa; phylum Chordata; class Amphibia; order Caudata; family Ambystomatidae; genus Ambystoma; species Ambystoma mexicanum. Next base: position 124,902,151 of record NC_090922.1, read on the forward strand.
GTGAGACTTCATGTGTTATCCCAAAGGAGGATGTCATGGCTCCTACTTGCTGGAATACAAGTTGAAGTGAAGCAAAACAAATCTTGCACATGCATACTCAATTAAATTACGTTTGGGGGTTCTCGTCTATACTGGGAATGGCCAGAAGTAGAGAATCTCCCCAAAGCAGCAACTAGAAAATGCCCAAGCCGTACCCCTCGGTTCTGCGAGCTGGGAACTGAGCAATGCTCTTTCAATTCCCTGGTCAAGTAACACGGTCGACTGTTTTGTTCTAAGATCTCTGATATCTGAAGAGATCCGGAAGATCGACATCCAGGATCAGGTCGATTGTAATTTTGGCATTATGGCACCAAAAATTGTGGATTAAGAACAGTTTTACACCCGCCTGAACTCTTGCAACCATAATTTCTAGCCAGGCTTGATGGCAAAATATTCCACCACAGTCAACATTTTGATTTTGGATTCTGAATTCCTAAAACGTGGACGTGTGAGTACTATGCATGTTGTATGGCTATCCTGAAAGCATCAAAACCCCCTTCTGATATATCACACCTTTATGAGTATGAGGAATAAGTTCTAAGAAGTTCTTTATTTTGTATTTTCTGAATGATTTAGAACTTTCTTGCGGGTATTTGGCAAATATGGTTTACAGCACTGTTCCTGGAGAGTGTGTGTCATCCATAGTAGTCAACCGCAGGAATCCAGATAAGCATTCCATCTTAAGTTTACTTGTTAACATTCTATAGAGCATAAGTGGAGTTATTCTTGTGTTCTAGCTCTTCTTCTAGTGTTATGATTTGGACATTCACCCAAACAGGTGCTGCAGCACTATATTACAGCCTAGAAGACTAGGTTTAGAAGCTTGGCCATTTCTACCTGCTAACAGTCTCCATCCCTTCTTCACCCACCTGGCATCTGTCTGATTAGTGCGTATTTCTCCAGCACACAAAGTCCTACTTGTTTGGAACTCTTTGCCTTGAGTAAGCTGTTTTTACTTCTTAAAACCTTATAATATGGTCTTGATTATGCAATTTCAAAAGTTTTCAGAAACTGTTCTCTGTGTGGGCATCTGCTGGCACCGCTGCAGTATCAATTGTGTACTCAATCTTCCCAAATGTTCAGAAACGGTTGCAATGGCAATTCTGTCACAGATCCCTTCAGTCATCACGGGCACTCTTCTGTATGGTAGTATTCTCCAGGTACAAGGAATGGCTAGGTGGCACCTTCTGTGGGCACACAGGCACCCAGTGCCAAACAGATGAATACATTCTCTAATACAAAATCGTTTGCATTTGTATTTATTTATAGAGCGCTTGCACCGAAGTGCTGAACAAAAGGATGAAACAGCACAAATTAATGTAGTAAAGAAAGCATAATGAAAATAAAATTTAAAGGAATTAAGAGAGTGAAGAAAGAGGGAGGGAGTTCAAACACTTCAGAGCGAGGAGAGCAAAAGGTCAAAAATGGGAATGGGGCACAGGGAGGCTTAGCCATCAAAAGAAGAAATGGGGACTGAGAACGCAAAGAACGGGGAGGAGAATAGAAGGAAATGAGAGAAGGTGGAGAAAGGCCATCGAGAGATTTTAAGACCATGCATAAGAAGTTAAAGAAGACGAGAGTCAAAAGATATCCAAGAAAGTGAAGGGATAGCAGAGGAAATAGAAGAGCATGGATGATGGGAAATAAGGGTGCACATAGAAAGATTTTAGACAGAACAAAGTGGGGAAAGCTAATACGCAGGATGACCATTCAGCAGGGAAGAGCAGTAGAAAAGACGTGAGCAGATGAAGGCAGAAATAGGTTTCTTAGTTGCAGACAAGGACCGAATATAATGAATCCTATGGATATTAAGTAAGTGAAACCGACAAATGCGGGCAGCAGTATTAATGTTGTGAGAAAAGGAGAGTAGAATCGAAGTTTACGCCTAGATTGCAAGCACAATCATTCAAAGGTAAAAACACAGGAGGGAAGGACCGTGCAGGGACAGGAGGAGAGAAAACAGAAGAAAATGTCAGTCTCAGATGGGTTTAGATGAAGGAAGTGAGAATGCAGCCTCTGCTGGACTGGAGTCAGGCAGAGAAAGAAAGGAAGATCGAAGTGTCGGCATAAAAGTAAAATAAACCCAATTTTAGAAATAACTTTGGAGTGTGGGGAAGTACAGAGGAAGTAAAGGAGGGGCCTAGGACCGACCCTCGAGGAACCCATACTGAAATGGTGTTGGTGATGAGTAGGAGCCAGACCAGCAAACAGCATAGGTGCGGTTAGATGAAGAAGAAGAAGAAAACCAACGAAGGGCAGAATTAGAGAATCGCAATGAAGAGGGGAAGAAGAGTGGATTGATTAACGGTGTCGAATGCCAGAGAGAGTTTGAGTAGGATTAGGATAGATGAGTGTTTAGAGTGTCTAGCAGTGAGAAGAGCGCTGGAGACATAAATGAAGGCAGTTTCAGTTGAGTACGTAGGGTGGAAACAAGATTGGTGGACGGAAAAGGACAGTGGAGATAACGGGACACTTGAGAAAGAACTCTATATTCGAAGAGTTTAGAGAGAAAATGAAGAAGACGGGCGATAATTGGGCAGAGAGATCATTCTACAGAGGTTTATTTCTGAATAGGGAGTCTGATTGCCTGCTTAAAGAGAGTGAAAAAGTAGAAGACGAAAGACAAAAGTTAATAAAAGAAGAATTATATGGATGATGTGATAAATCGACCCTTCTCCCCAAGAGGGAGCCCCTTCCCATGTGGCTAGGGAGGTGAGCCAACTCCGCAATACTCTCCCTAGCAGTTAATACATGTGGGACATCACTGGGAGAGATTCCCCCTTAGGGGTCAAGGACGCCCGTTCCCATAAGGAACTCCCTAGAATGACAAAAACTATGGCCTGCATGAGATGTTCTACAACTCAGGAAATCTCTTTACATTCAAACTAGGACAAATAAACTACAGGGATACCATTATTTTGATGAACACGATGATATCCCTTTAAATAGAATTTACCAATCCACTGAGACGAGTACGCCTTATAACATAATATCAAATAATGGAGAGAGGCAAAGGAGAGCGGACTCCATCACCGGAAGGATCCGATAGATGCAACACCTTCAGGAAGCAGGAATTTGAGAGCCCGCTAGATTCAAACTTCCACTAGCAGAAAGAACGGAACACCAACACTGCAGCGTAGCCGTAACAAAGGTATTCAGCCAGGCAGGAGCCTGTACGCCAATGTTGGTGTGACCACAGGGAACTGTCTGTGGTGGACCGGTGGTCCAAGGAACATCACTGAGACCATTGTAGAAGGGGAGCCAGAAGTAGTCCGGTCTCATGTAGCAGAACCGGAATACCAAGGCAATGAGAAGCTAGCAGAGAACGAGGAAACCACGAGAAACCCTCTGAGAAGGGAAACCCCCAGCGGTTAATAACTGACAAAGGTCCAGAAGTACCTGACTCCAAAAGGCACTCTCCATTGAAGAGCAAGGTAGGGTGGAGTACAGGAGTCACGGGTGGCTTCAAAGAGGGGTTAGTTATGTTGTGGATCCAACTCCTCTCAGTATAAACTCAAACGCCATTTATCCTAAAACAAAACAAGACAAGAGAAAGAGTGAGAACCCGAGAGGGGATATTATTGAGAAAACCACTATGGTGAGAAAGCGTGATACCATGGGAAAAGACTGAAGTAAATACAAAGTGTAGTCCTGTGAAAGCTCAAGCCATACCATGGGGTAAGGGACAGGATTCTAAAGGGAACCCAGAGGGTGATAATTTGAGAATCCAAATCTTAGCTAAGAGACAGCTACAAGTTGTGCCACAGATGATAAAGTGGGAAAGACCCAACTGAAGTAAACCGGATTCAGGAAAGGAGGAAACCACCCTCCTCCTAGGAATATAAAAGAGTGTATAGTAAAAGATACAGTGAAGGAAGGGAAACCTATGATAAGTCTACTAAAGAGGCCTCAAGATGAGAGACTTCTTAAACGCGTTGGAAGAATTTTAGAGACTGATCAAGGAAATAACGAGAAAATATTTGAAAGTCAAATATTAAAGGACAGAGTAAGACTACCAGTATCTAAGGGGAAGGAGTCCTTTACCCGAAGCCTAAATTAGTTTAAATAGTGTTAGGGTCAGTTAGGATAGTTTTGACAGGGGTCCCCATTATTTTTGGACTTCCAAGATGGACAGTCAAGCATCTTAGTTTATAAGGCAGGGAACTCCCTTAGTCCTAGGCAAAGTTTGAATAAACCATCCTGGCAATGTCATCTGAGAGTCTGTGTCTTCTCCAGCATGAGGTCTGGCATGGAGTCACATGCTCATGAATATTCCCCGTCAGGCTGGGAATCCTCGGTAAAGAAAAAATCAGTTTCAGTTTCACTTCTGAACTGTCTTTCTCCTAACAGCCAATCACTGGTCTCTGCGTCTTACTGCCACCAGCCAATGACTGCCCTCTACCTAAGCCCCTCTGGCAGCCATCTTCAGATTTTTACAACACATTCAAGAGTCCTCGGGCTATAGTTCTCAAGCTTTTACTGCGATTATTTTTCTAGAGTTCTACTCTATTTTTCTGTTCAGTCGAGCCTCATGCTCCATCAATCCATCTTCTGATTAACTGGGACCCGTTTTCGGATTCTTCAGCGCCCCTCAAGGGCGATTTTTCGTTGTTTCTTCTTGGAGGATTCCCGAAGCTTCTTCAAGGCCTACCCCACGTGGAGATGGCAGAGGAGAAGGCAGACTCGACGCCTCGGTTCAGGATTTGTCCAGGATGCGCCCTACGGAACATCTACTTGGACGATGGGCATTCCGTGTGCCTCTACTGCCTGCATTCAGACCAAACGCACGTGGAGGATGATTGTGCGTTTTGCAAGGAGATGGTCCCACGCACCGTGAAGGACCGGCGCAGGCGCCTGAGTGGCTCCAGGCCAAGGCCCCGGCTACGGGTGAGTCCCGGCAGCAGGCCTCCCCCAGCCACAAGAAGAGATCGGAGCGGTCTTCTAAGACTTTTGACGGCGCGGAGTGTTCTGGCACCATGTGGGTGCTCGTGTGAGACTCTGGCTGATCCTCCTTTGTTTTGAAGGAAACTACAGAAACCAGAAGGCCATTGGAGAGCCGCCAGAAAAGTGGCAATACTACAGGTCTAGTAAAATACTCGTACAATCGAAAGACTTTGATCCACAAACTTGAGAAAGTAACAGGGAAGTGAATCCTGCATGGTGAAAGTAAAAAGGGGTAAGTGAATCCTGTGAACATTACAAGTGAAAGTGAATGGGAAGTTGGCAAGAGTGTACCCAGAAGAGGGGTGCTAACGAGAAGCAGGCAAAGTCTAAAGTACTGAGAAATAGTGTGTTGTCAAAGACAAGGGATGTCCACTATGAACCGTTTGAAAAGACATTGAGATGCTAAGGAGGGGACAGGAGAAGTACACTGTCCCGCTGGTCATTCTGGAATCTGAGCCAGACGGAGGGAGAAACAAAGAGACACTGTAAGACATGAGAAGTACACTGTCCCGCTTGTCTAAGAGAAGTGTCAGCCCCAGAAGAGGGGGAACCCGGGGTGAGCCGTTATCGCCCTGATCACGTGAACCCAAGAAAGGGAGATTCACAGTGAACTGTTGAACAGATGTTTTGTAAGAACAATAGCAGAAGACTTGTTGAAAGCCATAGCGAACCCGGCACAGGGAGGCCAACAGTCGAGGCCAACAGTCGAGACGGGCCTGAGTCTGAATGAGGGAGATACAGTGAAGTTGTCACCCAAACCCATTAAGAAAAGGAACTGTTTTTGAAGGGACAGCCCAGAAGAGGGGGACCCAAGGGTGAAACTATCCCCCGACGTGAACTGCCAAGAGAACTTTGAGTTTGTTTTGTTATTGGACGACATTACATGAGGCCCTCAAAGGCAAGAGACTTTCAGGAGAAACAAGATTCTGTCATCGACAGTCCTGATTGCTGCCATTGGAACTGTTAACTTGTGCAGGGGAAAGCTTGAGTGTGTTCCAGGCTTCCGCCTTACCCTGTGTAGAAAACATGGGGAAGGGTGTTCCAGGTTACCGCAGCCTGATATATATTATTTAGGAATGATATTATTATTTTCCTGAAAACTATCCCACACCCTTTTTGTATTAGTTGTGAGGTTTGGCAATAGGTTTCTTAGAATAGGCCTTTATTATTTGACACAGCGCCACCAGGACTGCCTTATTTTTCATTTGATGGTTGATGCTTGTTCCCATCTTAGTTTTAGGTTTAGATTAGGTGTTTTTCCAACCTGCATACACCATTCATTGTTCAATAAACACCTTTGAACTGTGATCACTTGTGCCTGTCTTACTTTTTTTTTTTTTTAAACTCTTTATTATTTTCCACACACAACAATCAACGACACCAACAAACATCACACTTCAACTGGCACTCCATGTTGAATTCCATCTTCTCGGTGCACTGGCGTGGCATCCTCCTTCTCTGTCCTCAATGTTCGCTACCTCCTTTTATGTCCCCAGGGTCTGGCCTTGTCCATACTGTCCCATCGCTGTTAGGCAAAGTTTGTATGCAGTACCCTTTGGGACCACTACACACAACTAAGACTACACGGTTTTTTGTGGTAGCGTTGCTGAGCAGCCAGGCTTATCTCAAGAGGGAATGTGAGCTGTAAGGGTGTTGCACAGAGATCTATAATTACAAGTATTCAAATAGACTCTTATACTCTTGGTAAAACACTTATTAATTTAAAACATTCACTAGAAGGAGGCAAACTATATCACACAAAAATATACTTCAGTACTTCACAGGATCAGGTTCTGAGGCATTTAAACTACTTTGAAGGAGGAGCAAAATGGCATTCGACGCATTTTAAGTATAAACAAAAAGGCATAAGTTAATAAAACGAATATTACAGTTACTCTTAAACAGTGTAAATAGTTTGAGTTCACGAGAGGAGTTGAATCAATGCAATAGGTTAGGCCAAAGTCAATGGGCTAAAGTCTTGTAAAGGCTACAGCAGTTCTTGAAGTTAAACGGAAAAGTCTTTGCCAAAGTTCTCAGAAGTAGTTCGTAAAAGAAAGATTCATATGTTGGGTCACAAGCTGACTAGGGCTGCAAGTTGCCAAAGTTTCAAGCACTTTCGCAGTGAGAAGTAAGTTCTCTCAGTTGGGTTTTCACAGTACCTTACAATCTGTTCCTTGCAGTTCCTGCAGATCTCTGTTCCTGAACCTCAGTCATGGGGACAAGAGGGAGGACGTCGGGGGACTCCTGTACTGCACTGGGAGTGGTCAAAAAGCTGGCAAAGGAAAATCTTCAATTCCCGTAGCTGTAGTCAAGCACACAAACTGGTGTCCTTCTCCCTGGCTATTCGGTTTCCTGCAGCATCTGAGGAAAATGCAACCATCTCAGAGAATGGTATCCAGGTGGCTTACAAGTTGCTTTGTCCCACCAACTCAAAGGGAGAAGTCGTCCTTGAAGGGCTTCTTTGTCGAGATGAACTTGGCGATTCGGGCATGCAGCAGGGCTTCACCGGGCAAACCAACGGTCCAAGAGTTGCAGCAGCCGTCCTCTTCCAGCTTGTCTTCGGTTCTTTTGTTCCAGTGGTCGACTCTGCCTCCCAAGCCAAGAGACTCACCTTTTATCCAGTTTCCTCCCATTAATTCCAGCCTAGCTGCCGCTCACCCCGCAGGGTGGCTGTCCTTGCCGGACAGTCAACAAGCCAATCACACCAGAGTGCATTTGAGTCTCCTAGGAGACTAAGCACAGGGAGTATTGGGCACCTCCCTCACTTCCTGCCCACCCAGCCATTCGGGCGCCAGAGGCAGTCTTCAGTCCTGAAGCCCGCCAAAGGCATAGGCACAAAGGGACCAAACCTGGTTTGGCGCGCAGAGACAAACTCTAGCAGGACCTTTCCAAAAATAAATGATGAGAAAAGAAGACAGGGACCTGTTTAAACAAAGGGTGCTCAGACGCCATCTTGAAAAACATGGCTCCCGCGATTTAACGCTACCGGTGTTCACGGTTGGGGAAAATCATGCTAGTTTGTTGTAAAACCACTCCCACCAGCCATTTCGAGAGGAAAGGGTAGCATTTGACTGCTACATGAGTTTCTAGACACAGGGGATACTAAGTAACCCCTCCAGCACTGTATTGTAATATAGTGTGTGCTGAGTCTAGGAATTTGGAAAGACTGGTAAAGTCAATTTCCCTTTACTTTCTAGTGGCAAACAGTATCCTAGAGAAGGTATTTAAACCTTGGGACAGCCTAAAAGGCTTCCCTGTGTCACTGCACTGAGGTTGTTGTGCGACACAACTGAAAAGATTATGCCTGGAGTTGTCTAAAATTCCATAATCAAAGAACACAAGAGTAAAACACACATCAAAATACATGAGAGAGTGGAAAAAAAGCTCCCACTCTCTCCAGGTAAAAAATCAAGTCCTCCTCAAAATCCAGCAAAGTTGCTGGGGGGTCTCTAAGGTGAAGGGAATTGGCACATTTATGAGAATTCTCCGTAACAATCGCTGCTTGCCCCCCTCCTCGCTGAGAGTCCTCCTCCCGCATTGTTCCTCCAGCCAACTGGGGTCGTTTGTGCTGTACCCCACTTTCTTTTCGAACAGCTCTTGTATGAGGGAGTTCCATTCAAGTATCTTGGCCACACTTTCGCCCTCACCCCTTTGCAGCACTCTTGTCCACACTGACGTTTCAGCGATCGTCCATTTCTTCAGATCTGCCCACCACATTCCTGTTCACGGCCCTGTGCTTGTGTTCCATGCCATTGCTATGCAGCGCTTCGTCAGTATACTTCATGAAGTCTTTCATTTTTGCTGTGTGTCCTCTGTTTGCCACCCCTTGGGAACACGCCCAGTAGATGACTTTGGTGACCACGCCTGCATTTGAATTTCTCCTTCTGCTGCCCTATCTTTAACAGCGTCCCAGAAATTAGTTATCACAGGGCAGGACCAGAACATGTGCAGCCTATCCGCCTTCTCCGCCGCACATCGCGGGCAGCTTCGAGTTTGCTTGCTTCCCATGGTAGACAATCTATTGGCCGTGAGGTATGCTCTGTGTATGAGATAGAGCTGCATTTGCCTGAATCTCGCGTTCCTGGAGAATTTCTTTGCATATCGCAGGGCTCTGTGCCATTCCTCATCTGTGAAGGTTTTTGGAATTCCTCCTCCCATCTGTCTAGCGCTTGTATTGTTGCTGCCTAGGAGCTATTCATTGTTTGGATACTGTATGTCCCCCTTCTGATACATCATACCACGCATCCAGCACCCCCTCAGTGTCTTTCCCCCTCTGGCAAGGTCTTCCACCCCTTCCTGATCGTCTGGACCATGCTATTCTACAATATAAATTGCCCCCTATGTATGTCCTGCTCTTCCATCAGGGTCTGGAAGTCCACCCAATGTCCATCTCGCCATAAGTCCCCGATCTGGGCCACTCCCTTATCTTCCCACTGTGCATGATATGTTGCTAGACTCTGTGCAGGCGTCGACTAATCCCGCAAGGGGAATTTGCCTGGAGCAGGGGCCCCATGTCCCTTGACTTTTCCATGCCCTCCTCCATAGGGTCAGGCCCAATTTGACCATATTGGGGAGTGGTTTGGTCAAGGATTTGTCTATCCATAAGAGCTCCCTTAGGTAGTATTGTCGTATTGCCAGATGAAAAAGCATTGCGTCTATGTGTCCTCTCCCAGCCACCTTACCACAAATTGGAGTTGTCCTGCCAGGTAAATCAGGCAGCCTGATCCCACCCCATTCATAGTCCCTTTTGTAATGTGTTCAGACCTATTGTGTTCCTCCCCCCACCCCACAGGAATTCCCTTGCCATTGTGTTCAGTCATTTGAAAAAGTACCCGGGAATGTTGTATGGGATATTAGTGAAGTAGTAAAGCAGGCGGGGTAGTACTGTCATTTTCAATAGGGCCGCTCTCCCTGTCATCGCCAGTGGGAGTGTCTTCCAGAACGTCATTGCTTTCCCTATTTTGTCTAGGGCCACCTGTGTGTTGGCTTTATGCGTCGCTGTGGTGTTGTGATGTATGTCCATTCCTAAATAGCGAAAGGTGTCTGGCGTCCATGTGAGGCCTATATTGGCCAGCTGGTCGGGGGTAACCCGCATCAAGTCCGCTAGGGGGAACAGCGAGGACTTCCCTTTATTAATAGTGATTCCCGACTGTCTAACAAATACAACCAAGGCTTCTAGCAGGTCCGGCAAGTGTACCTGTGGGTTCTCGACATAGAGTAGCATGTCGGCAGCGTATATCAAAATTTGGTGTACCACCCAATCTATTTCTATCCCAGCGTCTTTGTACTCCGCCCTAAGGAAAGCCGTAAACTGTTCTAGGACCAGTATATATATCATCGGGGATAGTGGGCATCCTTGCTTTGTGCCCCTGCATATTTTCCACCCCTCCGAGATGTGTTTGCCCGTCTTCACCCTCACCCTGGGGTCCCTGTACAGGGGCCTTATCCAGCGTAGGAATCTCTCCCCTATCCCAAAGTGGGTGAGCGCGCTCAGCAGCCAGTCCCGATTTACAGAATCGAAGGCCTTTTATAGCATCCAGTGACACCACTGCGCATTCTCCCCGTCTCTGATTTGTACTATCTACTATAGGTCTACGCAGATTCCACGTTGTGTTCCTCCCCGGTACATATCCCGTTTGGTCTGGGTGCACCAACATAGGTATGACTCGTTTGAGTCGACTGGCTAGGGTTGCTGTCGGATTTTGGAGTCCTGATTTATCAGGGATATCGGTCTGTAGGAGCCGCACTCAAGAGGCAGTTTCCCTGGTTTTAATATAGGTATTATGACCGATTCCGACATGCTCTGCGGTAACTGTCCTCTCTCGTATGCCTCCTCATACCTCATACACCTCTAACAAACGTGAGGCCATGATGTCTTTGTATTTCTTGTAAAAGTCCTGGGGACTTGCCTGTTGGGAGATTTGGTATTATGGCTGTCAGTTCCTCCACTGTGAGGGGTGCCTCCAGTGTCTGCGCTTGCTCCTCCGTTAGATTGGGAAGATTGATCTCCTCCAGGGCATTGGCTATGTCCCCAGCCTCTGCCTCCTTGTTCCGGGAGTACAACCCTTCATAGAATCGTGAAAATACTTTAATACCTTGCTGGGTCCTCACTTCCGTCCCCTTCTCATCTCTAGTTGTATTTATTGGGTCATGTCTGCTCTACTGCCTCGTTAGCCAGGCTAAAAGCCTGCTGTGCTTGTCCCCTTCCGCGTGTAGCCTCTGTATATACCCTTCATAATTCAGTCTACCCAATTTCTCCCAAATGGCAATGCACTGCAACCACAGAGCAGTGAGTGCCCCCGGTTCTTCCCGCCTGTGTCTCTAAGCATTCTATCTCCCTTTCTATTCCCCCTTGCTCTGCCAAGATGCTTCCCCTTAGTCCTCCTGACTTCCCTATCGCCATTCCCCTGACCACCATTTTGAAGGCTTCCCAGACCGTTCCCGAGCTGTCCATGCCCCCCGTGTTGTGGTCAAAATAGTCGTCTATCGTGTCTTGGATATGTTCTTGGAAATCCCTGTCCATTAGTGCCTCCACCCTCAGTCTCCATGTGGGTATGGGCCCCCCCGTATGTGTATGCCCATGTCGCTACCAGTGTGGGGCGCTGTAGTGTGTGTATCACCTAGGGTCTATGTGTACCTTCCTCTAGACGTCTTCCAGTTCCAGCTGGTCCAGAATCTTCTGCAGTGCCCTGGCCGGCAATGCTCGCTTCCTTTTGCTTTGTGTCAGATCTATCCCGCTGTGCTTTCAAAGTGCAGTTGAAGTCGAAGTTAACTGACGCTTCCATGTATGGAGCCAGCCGAGGTGTGATTGTTCTGAAGAACTCTGTTGTGTGGTGGTTGGAGGCCTATGTGTTTATTAGGCACACCTCTTTGTTCTCCAACATTCAGTGTACAATTACCATTCTGCCCTCTGAATCTCTCTCCTGTTTTATGAGCTGGAAGGGTACTCCCGGGACAATCCACGTCAGCACTCCCCTGGCGTAATTAGAATATGGTGAGCTGTACATTTGTCCTCCCCATTTTTTGGCTATCTTGGTTTGTTTTTCAGCTGTCAAATACGTTTCTTGCAGCATTGCTATTTTAACTTTCTCCCTATTCAGCCCACCATATACCCATAGCCTCTTAACATAGGCATTCAGTCCCCTGACGTTCCAGGTAGCTATGATGGCTTTTACCTGTTCCATTTGTTTACTGTGTTCTGCGGCCACCTGTTCCCATGGGCCCATGTTTTGTCTCGTGTCTGGTGATGGGCACTCCGGTTCCGTCCGTTGCCGATCTCCTTCTGGGGTGATTCTGACCCTTCCCTTCCATGTTGAATCTTGTCTGCACGGATTCTATGCGGGACCGCTGCCTTGATGTACCTTCCTGACTTCCCTTGTTGGTTTGTGTGTCTATTATTCCGCCACTTGCGCCTCGTCCGTGCTCATGTTGCTCCCTCCTCCACTCGTGCCTTCTCCCAGCCAACCTAACCACACACAAACTAAACAAACACCCAGCCACTCTTCCCCCTGCTCGGGCTCCGCCGCTTTCCTTGCGCCACTTTCCTTCAAGTGGGTGCACTCGCTGCAGCGCGATGCCTCAAAACTGGCATCTCGTAATGTGTTCCTCCATGGGGTTCCATTTATGACATCTGGCGGCCAGCCTTCAGAGTTTGCGGGCTCCTGCTTATCAAACTGCTGGTTCATGTCTCTTTAACGTGGTTCATCCATTTTTGTCGCACTCTGTACCTCATTGGGGGGCATTCCTGTTATTCTGCTCGTTCCCTGCTCTTAGTTGTGGGATCCCCTGCTGATCCATCCACTCTTCTTTTTTTTTTTTTTTTTTTCTCTTTATTTGTGCGCTGTTTCAGGACTACCTCCGTTTGCGTCGAGGCTGTTCGTGCTTCTGCTGGATGTGATTGTTCTCTTGTGTGTGTGCCGGTATGGGCCGATGCCCCTTCTTTGTGCCGAATAGCTGTGGTACGATGAGCTGATGGACTGTGGCCCCCCACGCATTGTGACTTTGTTATGCGGTACAGGCACTCCTTGCCTGCTAATTTGGGTTGCCAGCAATATGTCGACAACCAGTGGCGATTGGGGCCCCCCTTGCTTGTCCTTTTCGCAGCTCTTGCCATTCTGCCTCTCCCCTGTTTACCCACTGAGTGTATGCATTCCGGTTCGGGGCAAGGCCCCCGTTGTGGCGAGCAACCATAGTACTACGGGCCGATGGACTGTGCCCTCTCATATGTGAGGCATTATTGTTAGACTATTCAAGCGCTCTCAGCTCAGCACTGTAGGCCGCCCGCTGTGTGGCAGCTACCATTGGTAAAAAGAGTCCCAGTGCTTGCCAATTTACCCACCTCTTATCTGTTCTCTAATTGTGTACATGCCAGTTCGGGCTGAGGGCCCCTTTCTGGCGGATAGCCGTGGTGCTATGGGTCAGTGGACTATGCCCTCCCATGTGCGAGGCATGGTTGTTTCACACATCGATCGTCTCCAGCCCCCTATGTAGGCTTCCTGCTTGTTGGTGGCTGCTGATGGCAATTGGGCCCGCTGTGTCGCTGCGCACACTGTTTCACCCACCTCTCTCCCTTCCTCCGGTTTCTGCTGAGGTCTCTGCCTCCCAGGCCCTCTGTAATTCTGTTTGGGCGCTCCTACTCCTGTCAGAGTCTATGGATTGCTGATGGCTTTAAGGGGGACTCCTCTCCAGTTCTCCAAATGAATCCTTGTGTGTTTACTGTGTCCTTGATTGTCTCTGGCGCGCCGCTCTGCCCAATTCAGTTTGTCCCGCGGCTTCCAGCCCCCTCGCCGCATTCGTACGCTCCGTCGTTCAGTCTGTTCCCCTTGGCGTTGGAGCTGCCCATGGCTTGGGTGTATGCCTGAGGGGTATGTGGCTGGCGAGCGCCAAAAAAGTTGTTGATGAGCCACGTATGCTCCCAGCCCGCAGCTCATCCCAGCGCGTCTGCTATAGGGATCCTTGTGGACACACCCTTGCAAGCTGCAGGGTGTCTGTCTGCCTCCTACCAAGCTGTGGTGCGGAGTCCCCGGGGTGCTCCCAGCACACGTGCCTTCTCAGAGCCTCTGTGCTGGGGACCCCATTCTTTGCCCTCTGTTGCTTCCCTCTCAAACCTTCTATGTTGCGGCCCGCTCCTTGGGCTTCACTCGCCCGGTGTCCGCTATAGTAGTTCTTCTACCGCGCTCTTGGTCGCAGTGCTCCAAGGATCTTGTCCGCTCTGGTTCTCACCACACCGTGGTCCGGGTAAGTGCCTGCCTCCATGGGGTGTCCTGGGATCACCTTCCCTTTCGAGCAGGGGCTCCGATTCCGCTGTTGGTGCCCCCCTCTGCTGGTGTGGTGTCTCTCGCCTCCCGTCCCTCGTGCAACGCTGCTTGCTAGGCTGCTTCAGTGAGGGCTCACCAGTTAGATGGATGAGTCCCGCCCACCATCTTGTGAGGTGGTGCGGTGCTCGTTTCGGACTCCCTCCCATCCGCTCTGCACTCAGTTTTCACCTAGGTTTCTCACCAGCTGTGCTCCTGACCTATTAAGCACCCTTCCTTTGTGTTAGTTGGAGTTGCTGTCGTATATTCTGCCAGCTTGATGCATCGGCTTGTCGGATCATCGGGTGTCATGATGCCTACCCCCGGAGCACCAGGCCAGGCCTAGCACCCCCGGGAGCAGGCATCATGCCCCCGGGTAAAAGCCCAGCGGCCCCTTATAGGTGCTCTTTGGACTCTGTCCTGGCGCCGTTGGCGCCAGGCTCATGTTGGACATCAGTCCAGGCGCCATAGGCGCCAGGCTCATAAAGGAAGGTGTTTTGTGCACTTACCTGATGCAGACCATGCTGCAAGATTCAGGCCTACCTGAGAGCTGAAAGGGACTATTTTTTCATTGGGACTATTTTGCCACTCGGGCGTGGCCAGGGAAGGATACTTAACTGGAACTACTTTGGGGGCTATTTAAGCCACGCCCAGACAGTAGCTCACGCTTCGCGTTGTTCTGCATCCAAGCAGCTGAACGCTCACCGTGTCTGCTCCTGCATCTGGTCTCCAGCCACGCCCGCCTCGATCCTGGAACACCTGTAAGGAAACAAGAGAAAGGTGAAAACCAAGAATTTTACCAAACTTCTTACCTGCATCCGGAACCTCCACGCCAGCGTTCCTGAGAAAAGACTTTCATTTAAAAGCACTGCGTTGCTCGCTGCAGCGCCGCGCTTCACTCACCTGTCCTCGGGAGTTCTTCTGGCTCCACCGCGACTGTCTGCACCGGTCGCCACATCTCTGCGCCTAGAGGAGAGAAAAAGAGACAAAAGGTGAGCAGAAGGAACATATGAGGAAAGCCTAATTTTCCGCCATAACACTTACCGGTCTTCTGTTGGTGGACCATTCCTCATTTCGGGTCGGTGCCGCTTCGTTGGCAGGTACTGCACCCTGGCCCCTAAGGGGAAAGGACAAAAGACATTACTGGAGGAATATAAAGACATTAAGAGGGATCGCCCCCATCGCTAACTCACCTGAGTTTACCATCGGCAATTCAATCCCTCAACGAATCGCCTTCATTCTGCACCTGAAATAAAGGACAGATCATAGGTTAGGAAGGCAACAGAAAAGGAGGCTCAACACTTGAACTTTTGTAATCTTCATACTTACGGGGTTCCACTCGGAAAAGTCAAGTGGATTTTGCCAGCGCCATTCTGAAAACCAGTGAAGTAACTGGACTAACACGCGCCCCTGCACCAGAAGCAGGATGGAGAGTTCATCCTTTCAAACCATAAGAAGGATATTCCTACTGGCCAGACGAGCAAGATTTGAGGGTCCTGTTCAGTCGGTGTTCCGAGTTCTGCGCATCACGCTCAAAGAGGCCACAGCAACCCAGACTAGACCAGCGCCTCTGTGGGAGTCAGGTGAGCGTTACAGAACGCGAAGACTTCCTACAAATTCCCACCCAGGTGCTATGGAAACTTCTGAGACTGATCAGTTGGCCCAACTACTGGGGGAATTACGGGCCGAAGTACACGCCGCTCGTCAAGAGACTAATGCTCTCAGGATGGAAGTGATTGTATCAAAGGAAAGAACTGATGACCTGGCTAGACAGTTTTTGCAAGGTCAAGCTGGACACACTCCTCTACCCGGTTCCGGGGTGAACCCCGCTCCTGTGGTCCCCAGTAACACTGTGCAGATTAATCTACCTGGAAACATGCCGCTGGCCCCACCCGAACGTTTTGCTGGGGACCCCAAACGATTCGCCGTATTCATGATTCAGTGTCGTTTGCAATTCCTATGCAGACCTGGGGCCTTCCCTAATGACCAGACCAAGGTAGCCTTTGTATTGTCATATCTCAGCGGATATGCTGCCGATTGGTCAGTTCCACTGGTTACTCAAGATGACCCGATTCTCCGTGATTTTCAAGGATTTCAAGCAAGCATGGAAAGGTTATTTGCTCAACACTCTCAGGGGCAGGCTCTGGATGACGAACTCCTATCCCTGCGACAGGGCAATCGGGACCTCCTATCCTACATTGCAACCTTTAATAGACTAATTGTGGAAACTGGGTGGCCAGAGGATAGAAGAATCACGTTATTTTATCGAGGTCTACGCGGAGAAGTTAAAGATGTCCTGGCCCAAGTTGTAAATCCGCCCCAAGAATGCACAGAATATATAGACTTAGTGGTCCAATTGGATCAGACGCCAAAACAGAAAAGCAGATCGGTCCAAGTTTGAGACCCGGGTGTTGGTCAAGACCCACGCTAACCCCAAGGGTGCTGATGTCTCTGAGCCTATGCAAATCGGAGGGGTTAAAGGTCCTTTAACTCAAAAAGAACGTGAAAGAAGACGGCAGATGCAATTATGTCTTTATTGTGGGTCCTCTGGACACTTTCTACGAGATTGCCCGGCAAAACCACCCAAGAAGGTGGTATGAGCCGCTGATAAAAACCATGAATACTCTGTTTCGGGAAACGACCACGCCCGACAAGCGTAGGGGTCCGCTTGCCGAGCTTGAAAACTAACTCTCAGACCTCGCATTTCATTGTGCCAATGGTCCTCGTAGATCCGGAACAGCCTAAGCGGTTGCATGCAATAAAGGCATATATCGATAGTGGGGCTATAGGAAATTATGTGGATCGTGAATTGGTCTCTAGGATTAACCTCCCTCTGCGTCCTAAAACCAGCAAAGATGTCATCACCACATTCGATGGAACCGAAATTACCTCTGGACCGGTAACACATTCCACTGCTGAGGTGACACTTATAGGTCCGGACGGCCATCGGGAGGCAGTTGTGTTTGATGTAATCAAGGCTCCACAGTTTCAGGTTATTCTCGGAATCCCTTGGTTAGAGACACATAATCCTCGAATTGATTGGCGAGTGAAGAGAATAACCTTCCCGGATTGTGCACAAACCTGCTACCCAGAAAATCTGAAGATTAGTCTAGCGTCTGTAACCTCTGTCTCCATGCAACTACCTCCGGAATACCAAGACTTTCTTCCAAAAGGAACAGGCCAACACGTTACCTCCCCACAGATCGTACGATTGCCAAATCGATCTGCTGCCCTGTGCACAACCCCCTTGTAGCAGGATTTATGCCCTTACTGAACCTGAGAATCTGCATTTGAGACAATATTTAGATCAATACCTAGCCAATGGTTTCATTCGCCCGTCAAAGCCTCAGGCATCCTCGGCTTTGTTCTTCGTGCCCAAAAAAGAAGGCGACCGTAGAATTTGTATCGACTACCGCGCATTCAACCAGATAACTGTTAAAAACCGTTACCCTCTGCCTCTGATCCCTGAACTCCTTGACCAGGTGAAGGACGCTTGCGTATACACCAAGTTAGATCTCCGGGGGGCTTATCATCTGGTGCGAGTAAAAGAAGGCGACGAATGGAAAACGGCCTTCCGTACAAAATATGGATTATTCGAATACCAGGTGATGCCTTTCGGGTTGTGCAACGCGCCTAATGCCTTCCAATTCTTCATGAACGATGTCCTTCGGGATCTCATCGATGTTTGTGTTGTTGTATATATCGATGACATTCTTGTGTACTCCTCTTCGGAATCTGATCACAGAAGGCATGTCAGGGCCGTCCTTGAGAAATTGCGCCAGCACAAACTGTTTGCAAAGCTGGAAAAGTGCGTTTTCCATACCACCGAGGTTGAGTTTCTTGGATTCATCATGACACCTAAAGGGGTCCGCATGGACTCACGAAAAGTGGATGCCATCCTCAAATGGCCATCACCTAGTTCGGTGAAAGATGTCCAAAGCATGCTTGGTTTTGCTAATTTTTATCGCAGATTTATCCCGGAATTTTCACGTGTGGTAGAACCCATCACTGCACTCTTGTGAAAAAATAAACGCTTTGAATGGACCGAGGAAGCCGAACCGGCCTTTCAGGAATTGAAAGCTAAATTCACGTCTGCACCTATTTTGAAGCACCCACGTCCCGATCTCCCATATATAGTCGAAACCGACGCGTCCAGCTTAGCCATGGGAGCTGTCCTGTCTCAGAGAGACCCTGAAACCAACCAACTGCACCTCATAGCATTTTGGTCCAGAAAGTTCTTGCCGCCTGAGGTAAATTATCCAATCACCGACAAGGAATTATTAGCCATTAAGTCCGCCTTTAAGGCTTGGCGGCATTATCTTCTTGGCGCCAGGCATACCATCACCGTGATCACTGATCACCGAAACTTACAATATTTAAAAACTGCCAAGGCTCAATCGTCACGTCAGCTCAGATGGGCTTTGTTCTTTGCTGAGTTCGATTTTGTAATCACTTACCGCCCCGGCTGTAAGAATGGCAAAGCGGACGCGCTATCTCGAATAGGAATGGGAGAAATAGACACAAACTCAGAACCGGTGCCGATAATTCCCGAACAAAGAATTTTGGGGATAACCTCTTTACAAACCCTTGAAGACATTCAAGCACGGGTAAAACAACTCCTGGACTCTACAGCCTTGCAGGATTGGATCCAAAGGGGGTCTTACTTTTCGGTCAACGATGGCCTACCTTACTTCCAAGGACGCTTATTTCTGCCAGAAAAGGAGTTGCAAGAACTGGTTATTTCACGTCGTCATGATACCCTGATGGAAGGACATCAAGGCATTGCCAAAACTGAGGAAAAAATTAAACGACAATTCTGGTGGCCTTCCTGGCGAAAGGATATTAACTCTTTCGTGATGTCCTGTGGAGTTTGCCCCCAAAACAAAGGCCAAAAGACAAATCCTGCCGGCCTTCTTCAGCCTTTAGACATTCCACCAGCACCTTGGCACACCTTGTCACTAGATTTTATCACGGACCTGCCCCCTTGTAATGGATACAATACTATTCTGGTTGTGGTGGATTTATTTTCCAAGATGGCCCATTTTATTCCTTTGAAAGGATTACCTTCAGCTTCTGTCCTAGCCAAGGAGTTCCTCGAAAATATCCGTTTGCATGGATTCCCGTCCATACTAGTCTCTGACCGGGGAAGCCAGCTTATTTCTCATTTTTGGAGAAAGTGTTGTCAACTGGCACAAATCGACGTAAGACTCTCAACCAGCCACCACCCACAGACCGATGGTCAGACGGAGAGAACGAACCAGACCCTTGAACAATACCTACAATATATGTTGCACCAATCGGAGGGTAATTGGAAGGATATTTTATGGGTGGCCGAATATACATACCATAACTCGGTACACTCTGGAACTGGACAAAGCCCCTTTTATACCCTATATAGACATCACCCTCGTACTTCAGACCTGGACTCACCTCTGAGCCTTGAAATGCCCACAGTGGACCATTTGCATTCCCCGATAACTCAAGCCTTCAAGGATGCAACTGCACATTTGCAACAAGCAAAAGGGAAATACAAAAAGAATGCGGATCTGCATCGGAGTGAGGCGCCTCCATACCAAATAGGGGATCAAGTATGGTTGGCTACCAAACACTTATTGCTCAAGGGGCCCTGAACTTTTAATCCAGGGTATTTGGGCCCTTACTCGATCAAAGCTATAATTAACCCAGTGGCAGTCAAGCTCGATCTACCAGCTAACATGCGGATTCACCCCGTTGTTCATGTGTCACTTTTGAAACCAGTGCAACCAGGAACCAGATTAATAAAGCCACCAGAACCATTCCAGATAGATGGGGAGCCTGAATTCGAGGTGAAGAACATTTTGGATTCTAAGATCTCAAAATCAAAACTTTTCTATCTTATTGATTGGAAAGCGTACGGGCCTCAGGAAAGGTCTTGGGAACCCAGCGACCACGTACATGCACCTCGGCTGGTAAAAAGGTTCCATCGGAATTTCCCAAACAAACCGAAACCTCCAGAGGGAACGACCTTGGGAGGGGCCTTGGGGTGGGGGGACGGGGGTGCTGTCATGGTGCCTACCCCCGGAGCACCAGGCCAGGCCCAGCACCCCCGGGAGCAGGCATTATGCCCCCGGGTAAAAGCCCAGCGGCCCCTTATAGGGGCTCTTTGGACTCTGTCCTGGCGCCATAGGCGCCAGGCTCTTAAAGCAAGGTGTTTTGTGCACTTACCTGATGCAGACCATGCTGCAAGATTCAGGCCTCCCTGAGACCTGAAAGGGACTATTTTTTCATTGGGACTATTTTGCCACTCGGGCGTGGCCAGGGAAGGATACTTACCTGGAACTACTTTGGGGGCTATTTAAGCCACGCCCAGACAGTAGCTCACGCTTTGCGTTGTACTGCATCCAAGCAGCTGAACGCTCACCGTTTCTGCTCCTGCATCTGGTCTCCAGCCACGCCCGCCTCGATCCTGGAACACCTGTCAGGAAACAAGAGAAAGGTGAAAACCAAGAATTTTACCAAACTTCTTACCTGCATCCGGAACCTCCACGCCAGCGTTCCTGAGAAAAGACTTTCATTTAAAAGCACTGCGTTGCTCGCTGCAGCGCCGCGCTTCACTCACCTGTCCTCGGGAGTTCTTCTGGCTCCACCGTGACTGTCTGCACCGGTCGCCACATCTCTGCGCCTAGGGGAGAGAAGAAGAGACAAAAGGTGAGCAGAAGGAACATATGAGGAAAGCCTAATTTTCCGCCATAACACTTACCGGTCTTCTGTTGGTGGACCATTCCTCATTTCGGGTCGGCGCCGCTTCGTTGGCAGGTACTGCACCCCGGCCCCTAAGGGGAAAGGACAAAATACATTACTGGAGGAATATAAAGACATTAAGAGGGATCGCCCCCATCGCTAACTCACCTGAGTTTACCATCGGCAATTCAATCCCTCAACGCATCGCCTTCATTCTGCACC